>NC_033799.1:25444979-25448839 GCF_001876935.1 Asparagus officinalis | reverse complement strand
AAGTTGTGCTGAATCAAAAACATTAAAGACTATATTGCTCAAAGAGAGAATGCTAGGCGAGAGAACTGCTAGTACAGTTAGAATGCAGCGAAGGGAGGAGCCCAGTGCAAATGATGAAAGGAGTTCATCAAACCATCTTCCACAAGACGGCGTTCGGGAAGACAAAGATTTTTGGAGATGGCTTCATCACCTATAATTGTGGCAAGGAAAATCACAGTCGAGACCTTCTGGATGAGGCAGGTGTTGGGTTGAGCAGCATGGTGATAGGGAAGATGGTGGAGGCAAGCGGCGCGCAAGAGGGGAGAGAGAGAAAAACTGTGCGAGCGGATAAATACACCGAGAGAGAGGAAAGAAGAAACAAGGGGCGGCGACGGTGAACATGAGAGAAAGAAAGAAAGAATACTTATATATATATATATATATATATATATATATTTAATATATATATATATATTATATATATATCATATAATATAACATATATAGTATATATGATATTAGGGTTAGGGTTAGGGATTTAAAACGAAAAATAATTAAAATAAATAATTATGGGTATTTAAAAATCAAATAATTATAGAATAATTATCTACACAATAAAACATACCAGTTGTGCTAATACAACCGATAATACGTAACAGTAGAAATAATGCAAGAAATTACACAATTAAACAAGAATAATTAATAAAAAATATAAAAATAAAATAATTATGGGATAATTATCTACACAGTAAAACGTACAAGTTATACTAATATGATAAATAATATGCAACAGAAGAAATAATACAAAAAATTATATAAATAATACGTGATTAATAATACAATGTATTATACAAAATAATATGTAATAATAATAATAATACAAAATATTATTTAAAAATGATACGTAATAGTATCAATAATACAACAGATTAATTCTAGAAATTTTCATCGCGTAAAATTAATTTATAAATATTAATATCATTAAAGTAAATATAAAACTTGGACTTTAAATCATAGAAAAATCTAGAAAATAGATAAAAATACAATTACTCTTTTAAAAATCATAATTAAATATTTTAAAATACCAAAAAAAAATTTTAATTAGTATCAAACTTCACGGTCATTACACCATCGGTATGCACAGAATATCCAATTACATGGAGAGCCAGAGTTCCTCTTATATGTTTTGAGATAGTAGAGATGTATGTACCGGACCACGTGCTTCGACAATTTATTCTTGCACAACATATTTCGCAATTTTTTGAAAAAATAGAGAGGAAGGAAAAGAAAGAAGGCCATCAAAAGGACTGGGCAACTGAGCATCAGGATTATATACACAGATGGAATGATAGATATTTTTGTACTGTTGAGCAAATTGAGCCAACTCCCCGGAAATCAGATTACTACACTTGGTATTAGGGGATAACCCGAAGATGGATACTCCATGCGACCACAGTACTGGTTGAGTTGTAAAAAAGGATACATGCCCCGGGGTATAGATGAGAGAGAATTAGTAAGTATTTTCAGATTTTGATTTAAGGTCCATTTTTATTGGTATTCCTCAAAATTGCTAACATGTGTTTTTTGGAATAATTACAGGTAGTAGCAATAGATGATATTCAAACCATTCCAAATCATGACATAGAATTGGCTCGAGCAGCTAATATAGAATTAAATTTCAAATTTAGATTTCTGTAATTTGAATTTTAACGTAATTTTCCTATTTTTGGATTTTTTGAATTATCTCTTGTAGGTACATATCCCGAAGCACATGAACATATATCGATATACCAATTGATAGTACGGAGGCTTCACCAAGCCTTAACCCGAACTCACGAAGATCTTCATGATGGACGAGAGGTCATACAACAGGACAGTCTCAATATCGTATACACACGTCAACCACGACAAAGCCAAGGACGACGCAAAAACGACAATGAAGCTGGACCTTTCCAACATGTCGACGATGGAGCTGGACCGTCACAACCACAAACACAATCAGATAACGAACTCGTCCAAGCTCGGGATGGAGGAGGACGAAGACAGAGGATGAGGAGAAGAGTTCTTGGGTGTATGCAAACTAATCATCATTGTTATATACATTATAAACCTATTTTGGTATGTTATTTGTGTTGTGTGATGAGAATGGGTATATTATGTCTTTATATCTATGTGAGATGATTTTTGGATTTGTAAATGAGTTTGTGGGGTGATTTATGGTTTTTGGATTTGTAAATGAGTTTGTGGTGTGATATGAATTACTTTTTACATTTGTACAAGAAATTAACATGGACGTTGCACAAAAAACATGCACAAAGTAGTGCACATGAATTGCACGGGACTAGCAGTCCCGTGCATTTTGTTTTTTGCCCAGAAAATGAACGGGACTAGTAGTCCCATCCATTTCTTGAAAAAGAAGCAGATTCTCTGCTTAAAACTCAAGACTGCTAGTCCCGAGTTTTAAGCAGAGAGTTGGGGCCTTTCGCATGAAATGGACGGGACTACTAGTCCCGTCCATTTGGTTTGGCATGCTAATCCTGGATTAGCATGCCTTAACTATATAGGACTAGTAGTCTTGTGTAATTCGAAAAAACTCCAACAGCAAAATTAACCCTTTTCA
The DNA here is from genome assembly GCF_001876935.1 of Asparagus officinalis. NCBI lineage: Eukaryota > Viridiplantae > Streptophyta > Magnoliopsida > Asparagales > Asparagaceae > Asparagus > Asparagus officinalis. The sequence goes on along the minus strand of NC_033799.1, from coordinate 25,446,240 downwards.
TTTGAGTTGAAATGAAAAGAGTCGATTTTGTTATTTTTTTATGAGAAGGTTGATTTTGCTCATTAGTTTTGCAAAAGGGTTGTTTTCAAAAATTTGTCCTTTTAGATTTCATGTGTCATCAGTTGGTTTTGAAATTTCTAGGTGATTTTTGTAATTCTAAACCCATGAGGGTATTTTTCTTATTTTTTAAAACCAAAGTTATTTTTTGCAAATTTTAAATTTATAGGGGCTGCTAGAAATTTCTAGATTTCATTGTAAGTTTATAAATTTCTTTTAGTTTTTTGTAATTTTGAACTATTGAGATTGTTTTTTGCAATATTTTAGACTTTGTGGGTGTTTTTTTGCAATTCTTTGAAATTTTGATTGTTTTTTTCCAAATTTCAAATTTACTGGGGGGTATTTATTTTGATATGTCATTTGTGAGTTTGTAAAAATTCCCCTAAAAGTTTGCATAAAGCTTTTGAAAAGTTTGCAAAAGCATCTAAGAAGTTTGCAGAAAACTTCTTTTAAGTTTGTAGAAAACCCCCTTAAATTTTATAGAAAATTACTTAACAAGATGAATGTCAATTAAACAATATCTCACAGGACTTAGGATATTGTCTATAGAGAAGGAACCTAATATTCAACCATATATATATATATATATATATAGAGTAAAACTTCTGTCAACTTAAGTGGACGTCCACTAAGTTTCTTATCCATTGATGATTACTTGATTGAGCTACATTGTGGATGATCCGTTCCGTTCAACTTGATCTATATATTCTAAAAACCCAACACACCAAATTTGATGTGAACTCGTTGTGGTTTGACCCTCCGTCGAGCCATGTAAAAAGTTCTATTCACTCGAAACCATTAAAATTGATACGAGTGGATGAATGGTCAAACCACAACGAGTTCACCTCAAATTTGGTGTGCTGAGGTTTTAGAATATGTAGATCAAGTTGAACGGAACGGATCATCCACAATGTAGCTCAATCAAGTGATCATCAATGGATAAGAAACTTAGTGGACGTCCACTTAAGTTGACAGAAGTTTTGCTCGCTAAATGGGCTATTGGGTTACCCTTGGATCACCTATTTAATAAATGGGTAGGTAAGATGTGACCCATTTAACAAATGTTAAATCGGTGGTAAATGAAAAAATGGACATAAATGTGCCCACTCATTTATGACCCACCTAAAACCCACCCCAAACCACCCATTTGACAACCCTAGTTAAACCTAACAAAGTTAAACCTAACAACTGTTGATGATTATAA
>NC_033799.1:25436554-25444957 GCF_001876935.1 Asparagus officinalis | reverse complement strand
GATAATCAAAACCCCCCCCCCCCAATTAACTTCCAAAATATCAGAAAAAACCCCCTTAAGTATAGGGATTATCATAAAACCCCACTTTAACTTTCAAATTTTATTAGAAAGCCCCCTTAACTTTTAGATTTTATTAGAAAAAACCCCTTTGACTTTCAAAATTTATTAGAAAACACCCTTAAATTAGAGGATTTTCTAATAAAACCTAAAAGTTTAAGGGGTTTTTTCTGATAATCCTTGAACTTAAGGGGTGTTTTCTAATATTTTGAAGGTTAAAGTGGGTTTTCTAATAATCATCCAAAGTTAAGAGGGGTTTTATGATATTTAGCCATTTTAAAATAGAATTAGAATGTATTCGAAATAGGACTTTTATAGGTTTAACAATAGATTTAATAAAAAAAATAAGGGTTAAAATATTCTAAAGTTCGAATGCGACTATCCCATGAGAATTTTTCAAAGGAAATTCTCACGTTTGATTAACAAAAGATACTAAAGTGCAATTTTTAATAAAAAAAATAAGGGTTAAAATATTCTAAAGTTCAAATGCGAGTATCCCAAGCAAATTTTAAAAGGAAATATTAACTAAGGATACAAAAATGTAATTTTTAAAAAATTTAGAGCATTTAAGTGCAACCAAATATAAATAGAAGTATATATACGCAAAGTAGGTGAAATCATAAGATGTAAAGAACAATAAAGCTATAGGCAGATCTGCCACTAGTCATTCCTTCCCTGTATATATAACCACATATACACTTTTTGACCAATTTCTTCCTTAATATTATTAAAAACCAACTTATCCCTTTTTTGACATGCAAAAAAAGAAAAAGGAAAACGCAATCTTCGTCCAATTTCTCCGTTAATATTAACGAAAAACCAATCTCATGAAATTTCACCTTGTTTTTTTGGCTATTATGGTGGCTCACATCCGGGACAGATTCAGTTGATGTTTAGCGGTGCAGTTAGGGGTGTCCAAAAAGCCCGCGGACCGGGCCCGGGTTGGCGTAAACTCGCCCGGTCTTGATCCGGGCCCGGCCCGGAACAGTACTGGCTCCGGTCCGGCACCGGGCCGGGCGGCCCGGGCAACAACGGTCACCCTGAGGTGACCGTTGTCGAAAAAAACCGGGTCGGCGCCAACGGTCACAATTTGTTACCGTTGGCGGAATTTGGCCGGGCCTAGACAACCTGGCCCGGTCATTTCTGACCGTTTATGCCCGGTCCGGCCCGATCAAAACGGTTAAAAAACTGACCGTTTTGGCCTGCCCGGGCCGGCCAAACGGTCATATTTGGCCATTTGACCGATTTACCCCTTAAAACGGTAAAAAACGGCTAGAATATGAGGGTTTTTTGGTCATTTGCCTAGGGGGTTGTCTCTATAAATAGAGGGGGTTCACTTTATTTCCTTACAACAAAACTCATCTAATTCTCTCTAATACTCTCTTATACAATCTTATACTCTCTTATACTATCTTATAATCTCTTATATTTTCTAATACTTCCATCAAATGGCTTCTGGATCTGATTATGAAGAACAAAACATATCTCCTACCGATCCAGAGATGAGTACTCCTACAACAACTCCTCCTCCTACCGGTGTTAATCCTGAATCTGGTGGCGACGAATCTACTGCACCAAGAACTCCTAAAAGGCCGAGATCCGATGTGTGGAATTTTTTTGAGAAGATAGACGTCACCAAGGATGAACACGGTAGGATCATCTCCCAGAAGGCAAAATATACGTTGTGCGGCTAGGTTTTCCAAGCTCATCATAAGAGCGGCACCAACCATCTCAAACGCCATATAGAAAAACACAACAAAGACCAAAATCTTCAAGGTGATATCTGACAGTCTATGATTTCCCAATCGTCCTCTTCTGGTACCCTCGGTAGTAGGAATTATAACGCTGTCCGAGCTAGAAAATGCGTAATCAGTTTTATTGTTCTTAAAAACCTAAATTTTAAATTAGTAGAAGATGATGAATTTGAAGATTTGTTTAGAGATGGTTTTTATCCCACATTTATAAAATTTTCTCGTCAAACTTGTCAACGTGATATTTTAAAATATTACCAGGAGGAACATGGAAAAATAATTTCTTATTTTAAAATTTTTAACTGTAAATTTTCTTTAACTTCTGATATTTGGATATCTAGAGTGCAAACTGGTTATTTATGTATCATAGCACACTGGATTGATTAAAATTGGTAAAAGAGTTATTTCTTTTATTGCAATTGAAGAGTCACACACTGGTATTAATATTACAAATTTAATAATTGAAGAACTTATGACACTAGAAATTGATCAAAGAATATTTTCTCTTTCACTAGATAATGCAAGTAATAACAATGTAACTGTTGATTTTATTAAAACAACTCTGTCATTACCATGTCATGGTGACATTTTTTATGTTAGATGTATCTGCCATATTTTAAATTTAATTGTTCAAATTGTATTTCTGAAATTAAACCTATGATAGAAAAGGTTAGAACAGTTGCTAATATGCATAATACTTCTGAAATGAGAATTAAAAGATGGAAACAATGTTGTAAAAGAAAAAAAATTATAAGCCTAGACTAATTCCAAAAGATGTTGACCATAGGTGGAATTCCACATATGCAATGTTAAGTGTAGCAATAGAATATACAGAAATTATAAATGATTTTATAAATTTTTATGCTTCTAGTTCTAGCTCTGGTAGCACTTATGGAATAAGTAAAGATGAATGGACAATTATATGTAAATTAAATGAGATGTTACAAGTTTTTTATGATGCTACTATGTTATTATCTGGTTGTTATTATCCAACTATTACTTTAGCTGCTTTACAAATTTTAAATATTCAAAAAAAATTTGTCAAATATCGTATGGATGATATTTTTGAAAATATAATTTTTCAAATAGAGAGCAAATTTAATAAGTATTTTAGGCTTCGAGATCCTACAAGCAACAACTTGGAAGCTCAGTGAACTATCGAATATGGAAAGGAAAGTCAAAAGGCAAATTCGGAGCATACCGATGCCAACGGACGTCCCTTCGGGTTGAGGTCCGACGGGCTCTGAGGCATTAGCAGAAGAAGGTATATCAGCACCTGCAGGTGGATCGCCCATACCACTCGGCAAAGGTGGGGAGGCTATCTGGTTGTTATTATCCAACTATTACTTTAGCTGCTTTACAAATTTTAAATATTCAAAAAAAATTTGTCAAATATCGTATGGATGATATTTTTGAAAATATAATTTTTCAAATAGAGAGCAAATTTAATAAGTATTTTAGGCTTATTCCTCATATTTTGGTTTGGGGGTTCTCCTTGATCCATATTTGAAGGATATTGGTCTTCAAAAATTGTTACAGTCATTGTTTGATGGACAGATTATAGACTTAGATGATGGTTCCACCATTACTGCTACTTCTCATCATTTATCTATTAGAAATTATTTTTAAACATTATATGATGAGTATGCAGCTAGACATAGTGTAGTTGCACAACAGTCTACAGCTTCAGCGCCTTCGGCTTCGAGCACAGGTCGAAGTAAAAATATAAGAATTGATAGGTATGCAATAGTAGCTGAACTAACTGGTCGATCTAAAATTAGTTCAGGATTAGAGGTTTCTGAATTAGATGAATATTTTTCTACTTCCTTAGTTATGGACATCCTGCTGATGGTGAGATATGGAAGCACATTGATTGTATATACCCCGACTTTGGTAAGGAGTCTCAGAATATTAGACTGGGCCTTGCTAGCGATGTATTTAATCCGTTTGGATTAATGAGCTTCGCTTGGTCTACCTGGCCAGTGTTGCTGACACCGTACAACCTGCCGTCGTCGATGTGGATGAAGCAGCCATACATGATACTTTCACTCTTGATCCTTGGAAGATACTCTCCTAGAAATGACATCGATGTTTTCCTCCAACCATTAATTGATGGCCTAAAGCTTCTCTGGGAAGAAGGTGTCAACACTTGTTATGCTTATGGTAAGGAGTCTTTTTGTATGCGGGCAATGGTCATGTAGATAATTAATGACTTCTCGGCATATGCTAATTGTCTGGATGGTCGACGAAGGGTTAGATTGTTTGTCTGGTTTGCATGTCATACTATGAGGGGAAGTTTTTGAAGTACAGTCGTAAGTTCTGTTATTGGCAACATGATGGTTGCCTACATGGCACAAATTCAGAATGTTAGTAGGAAAGTTCGATGACAATCCAGAAAGCAAACCACCACAGCTAAAGTTGACAGGAGAAGAAATATTTGAGCTTTTACATCCTTTACCGAGAAAAATATTTGGAAAGAAAAGGTTCAACAAAGAAAACCTATTTGGGGTTAGAAGAAAAATATTGAAGCAAAAATGAAAGGGAAAGGGAAAGGGTAAGCGGTTTCTCTAAGGGTACTGAACTTCTGCATGGATGGTCAAAATTCAGCATATTTTATCAGCTGCCATATTGGAGAAGTTTAAAAATACGTCACAACTTGGATGCCATGCACATCGAGAAGAACATATGCGAGAATCTCTTGAACACTTTGTTGCAGGACGGGAAAAAAATTGAAAGATGACTTAAGGGCATGTCCAGACCTAGCAGAATTGAACATCCTTCCTAAATTGCAAGCTATAGATAAGGGTGATGAAAAATTTGAACTCCCAGCCTTCCGTGTCACACTGTCAAAGGATGAGGTCCACAATATGTGTTTATTTCTAAAGTCCGTGAAGACACCGAATGGTTATGCTTAAAACTTTTTGAGGAATTATGCATATTGAGGACAGAAAGATTTTGGGACTTAAGAAGCATGACCATCATATTTTATTACATCATCTTCTCCCGGTTGCATTGCGACATGCTGAGAAGGAATTGTCGATGGTGGTAATAAAATTATGCGGTTTCTTCAAGCAGCTGTGCTCCAAGGTGATTGATGTCAAGGAGTTTGAAGAATTAGAGGCACGTGTTGCCAATACATTATGTAAAATGGAAATAATATTTCCACCCTCATTCTTCACGGTCATGGTACATCTCACAATACATTTAGCATACGAAGCCCACATCGCATGACCAGTTCAAGATCGCTGGATGTATCCTGTGGAGAGGTACTTATTATTATAATATTTATTTTGTCACAAATCATGAAACTATATGCTTGTAGATATTTGGGTTTCATGAAACAACTGATGCATAATCATGCACGTCCTGAAGGGTCGATCGTAGAGAACTACATAAGTAACGAGAGTTTGAATTTCATCTCTTATTACTTGCGAGGTGTGGAGACAAGGCTAAACCTTTCCCAACGAATAATTTATGGAATATTCTACAATGATCGTGGAGAGGATAATAGATTCCCTAGAATGGAGCTAGATCAAGTCCACACATATATCTTGAGCAATGATACTACATTTAATATATACGCAAGGTAAATATTTAACCATTTGAAATAGTTCATATCACCTTACAATAATTTTCTCTCTTTAACCATTTTAAATGCTTCTATTCTAGGCTTCACATCGGATATGTCCAGACTACTCTTAAATGCAGAATAAAAAATAAGAGAGTTATGGACACACACTCTAGACAATTCCCTATACGGTTGAAGGGTGAAGTAAGACCTTTTAATAATTCTAATTCGTATATCAAATATATGTGCCTGTCACCGGATATGTAAACTATTTTCTTCTTTTCTTAAAGGTTGACAAATAGATTACGAATGGGGTTAACCTGTCTGAGAAAGTTTGTTTATATGCCAGAGGTCCTTCTAATGTGGTTAAGCATTATGGAGGCTACTGTGTCAACGGCTTTAGATTTAACACCATTGGAATCAAAGAGAGAAAACAAATACAAAACATCGGTGTGTTCTGTTCCTTCTCGCAACTATCATACACTAGTTCAAAAGATCTAAATCCAATACAAGGGAAAATCTATTGCTACGGTCAGGTAGAAGTCATCATGGAGATTTTCAATAGGATTAATAAGGAAGTTAGTCATGTGATGTTTAAGGTTCGTTGGTGTGAGCAGAAAAAGATGAAGGATGACTACGGTTACACACTCGTTAATCTTAACAATAAAATATATCAGACTGAAAGGTACATGTTAGCTGCTCATGCCAAACAGTGCTTTTATATCAAAGATATAATGAAAAATGATATGAGTTGTTCTTAAGAATCATCCTAGAGCTACATTCATGAAGCCGTGTCTGACGAAGATCACGATAAGGAGGTTATCTTGGCCGACGAAATAGTTACTGAGTTTTTGTTAACACAAAATAATACTCCAGCGGATAAAATTGCACTAGCGCGCCTTGATGTACCTACGATTATATGTGAGCCAAGGCGTAAAGGTAAAAAACCAGTCCGCAGTGGAGTCGATAAAACTATAAGAACAGTCATTTCGTCTATCCGCACACGGCCACAAGCTATCCGTACACGGTCGTAGACTAGAGCCTCAACATCATCATAATAATGTAATACTTGGCTATGAATTGAAAAGAACATTCATTGTGTTTTATTATGATTTGTACATGGTCGTAGTATTATAGTATCAGATAGATGAAGAGGGAAAACTAGTTATGTATTTGTGTATGTCATGTATTATAGTGTTACCTTTACATTATCTGTTTAACTGGACATCATGTACACACGATTCCGTTGTAATGTGCTATTTTATTAATTATTTGTATTATATGCTTGTTTTTTGGATACTCATTATGTTTTTAAAGTATAGATGAAAAAAGGATTACGTAAGAAAGCGCTTGAGAGAATTTTTGGTAGACAATCTGGAGGTGACGCACAGGCCTCTTCGTCAGGTATTTATATTTATTTGTTATATCTATACATTTCTATAAACTATTAATGTGAGCCTAATATTACTTTTTAATATTTCCTACGTAGGACGCGGAGATGATACATAGAACGCGTCGCCATAGGAGACAGGACGCGGAGATGCTACACAAGACGCAGAGACACTGGCTGCTCTTACACAGGACGCGGAGATGTCATCATCGTCGCCACCGCTTGCAGATGTTTTGTAGGAGCGGAGATATGAGCCGTATAGCATAGCTGTAGAAGCTGTGCCACTACCACCAGATTCATATACGGATCAACGAGTCCACGACCCGACAAAGGTGAAGGGGGATTGGGATTCTTATCATGTTATACGACCTATCGCGAAGCATAGGTACGAACAAGCAAGATGAAGATGCGTCAAACTTAAAGGTATGAATAGATTTTTATAGTTTATAGATTATTATTTTAATTTTTATTATCGATATGGATTGATTCATATTTCACCCGATTCATTGTTTCTTAGGTAACGAGTGACCTACTAGGCGCGGTCGCAGTGCTACCAGGGAACAGAGCCTCATCCCTAATATTCATCGGAGGGCTGTGATTTGATAGAAAAACGGAGTACCTGTCGGGGCCTTTGCCAATGCTTTCAACAATTTCCTCGCCGCTTTAGTCTGGAGACATGATTTCTTCAATAGTTTTTTAATGTGGAAATCACAATGGATTGATGCGCTAGTGACTTGTTAGAGATATATATGTGTGAGTCATTTATTTGGATTTTCATCATTATTAGTTTATTATTATGTTTAGTACACTGATTTGTATCTCTTTTTTCTTTATATGCTAAAGTGATGTTTTTTCCTTAACGATAACATTTCTGCATGGACTTACTACTTTGCGTAAATCAATCAATCGTTCAAAAGATGACGGTTTAAAGTGAAGTAAAAATATTTTGTTTAAATAACAGATGATTGGGAGCGCTTTTGGCATCTTGATGAGCGCGTAGATGGTATAGATTTTTTTGCACTTTGCGATTACTATGATACGATGAAATTCAAGTATTATTGAAGTACATGTTTTCATTTATTGTTTGAATTTCTATATTATTTTGACTGGACATTATTTTGCAGACTCAAGCTAAAACAGCAAGGAGGAACCGCAACGCGTCCCGCAGTTACGAGCATCACGGGGGGCTCTAGGTCCTTCAGCCAGCATTATCATCAATTAGAGCTTGAGGTAATATATTAGCCTTTAAGTTGTCAATTTGAGTAGAATTTATGTGTTATTGGTTACTGATATATTTGAATAAACTAGGGAAGGGAAGATCTCGAACATTTTTCAGATCGTATTCTGACTTCCTAGATCCCGAATTACGTCGATGAAGGGAAGAAAATGAAGAATAAGGATCTGGATATAAGTAATAGTTCATTTGTATATTAAATTTCATAATAATGCATAATTAATAAGTCGACTTGCCTGGGTTATTTTGATATATCACAGGAGAAATTACATGCCAAGGTACAGGAGCATATGTCTTAGTCCTAGGTTGGTTCTAGCACCACCGGATACCGGCTAAGTAGAGAGGAGGAGGACTTCATCATCGAGACGGTCATTGGAGCGAGTAGGAAGAAAAGATAGTGATG
>NC_033799.1:25405105-25436544 GCF_001876935.1 Asparagus officinalis | reverse complement strand
ATACTGATGGAGAGGATCCGAGCATCGGCCGCACGAGTCTAGTAGCACCTATGAGTTTGCAGCACCACCAGGAAGCAGTTCATATCAAGAGTCGATGGTGGAGAAGCGGATGAAAGCTATTGAAGATTGGAAGTCATAGCAAACAACATATCCGTGGATGGCGGAGGAAGAACGGAGGCGTCGGGAGCAGAGGAAATTGGAGTTCTCGCAGTTCATATTGATTCTGCCTCAGGAGGCATATAGTAGACGGTTTATGTATATATATATATATATGATTCTTACTTAGTTATGAATTAAAATTTTCTTCATGACTAAATGATATCATACACACCGATACAAATTGTTACACAGACACCCTAACCCTAACACTAACACAAAGCCAAAAATATATACTTATAATATTTTTATGTGATGGTGCGTGCGTGCGTGGTGAGAGAATTGTGGGTGAGGTTAGGGTGCATGCGTGGTGAGAGAATTGTGCATGCGTGCGTGTGTGCGTGCGTGTTAATGGCGGTGTTGATGGTGCATGCGTACGTGGTGAGAGAATTGTGGGTGGGGTTAGGGTGCGTGCGTGGTGAGAGAATTATGCATGCGTGCGTGCGTGTTGATGGTGGTGCTGATGGTGCGTGCGTACGTGATGAGAGAATTGTTGGTGGGGTTAGTGTGCGTGCATACGTGGTGAGAGAATTGTGCGTGCGTGCGTGCGTATAATACATAATAATATGCCATGATACTCTCTCTAAAACATATAATACATAAGAATATGCCATGATACTCTCTCATATTGCTAAACTTGCATGTCATGCTATGTTGTTTTATAATTTGTTATTTTACTGCAAAATTCAATTTTTTGTGATGTATAGCTCTATAACTCTTGTTAACGTTTGATTTATATTTGCAGATCGGGACTTCTAGACAAGGTGGAGTCGGGGTAGTCATGGTGGAGCTGGTGATGAGGATGATGGCGAGGAATGATTTGTATTAATTTAACTTTGAAAATAATGGATGTGTTGTATAAACAATATGTATTATGTCGGGATATTTTTATTTATTTTTATTGAAATGTATGTGTTATATATGCGTGAGAATGAATATTATATTGCTGATTGAACAGAGTTTTAAATTTATTATGCTATTGTACAGGGTTTTTTCAAATTTTAAATTATTTTAAAAAAAATATTGGTCACTTTTAGTGACGGATAAGCCATCGCTAAATACCTTTTTAACGATGAAAAACAGACACAGAAAAAACTGTTTTTCATTTTGGCGACGAATTTTCCGTCGCTATAATGCTTTTAGAGACGGTAAATTAACGGATACTGGAAAATTTTTGCTTTGACAATTAGCGACGGAATTGTCGTCGCTAAATACGTAATAGTGACGGCCAATGCCGTCGCTATATGTTCCGTCGCTAATACCCCGTCCGCATATGTCGTTTTCTTTTTTTTATTTTAAATAGAGCGACGGAAAATCTGTCGTCAATTTTATGTCGCTGAACTTTAGCGACGGGAATTCCGTCGCCAAAAGTTCAATTAGGGACCCTCAATGCACAGATGGTAATTTGGCGACGAAATTCTTTTTTTTTTCTATCGCTATAACTTTTAGCAACGGAATTTTAGTCTTTCGCGATGGATTTGTCCGTCGCCAAAAGTTCTTTGCTCAGTGGTGTTTGTTAAATTTTGCTGACACGACAATGGTTGTGTGACACTATCATATCAGTAACTTAGTGAAACTCCAAGTGATATTTTCTTTTGAGTGAAATGATGAGCAAATTAAATCTATACAAAAAAGTTAGAAGCTAGCTAAAAAAAAAAAATCCTAGTGATATTTAATCAATACATTAACGTACCACCTCTACTCATGAGCGGATGAAAAATTACGCATGCATGTCAATACTAATTTCCACTAAAATTTGCGTTCACACGTACACTTGCTAACGTGATACACATGGAGATGGGGGCCTGCGCGTTCTGCCATGGTGGGTTGATGTCTCGCTAATTAATGGGATGTATTCAGCGTAAACGCGCGTGTATCACGCAGCAACCGCAGCCGTTGCCATGGAGCCACGTACACATTAGCATAAATTACCGTCAATTACATTGAAATAATTAAAACAACTTTATCCGCTTCTTAAAAAAAATATATCCATACACTTATATTGGACTTAATTTCAACCGTCTAAGACTCCAACTACATAAAATAATCTGAGCTTTTGAATTGGCTTTTTGTTCCTGACCACAATGCATCCCTCTCATCACCAATTTAGTGAAAAACAAAAAAAGAACTGATTGTTTTCCCAATCTTATCGCGCCATTTTAACTACAAAAGGATGAAAACGACCTTGGCCAGCTTCATCAATAGAAAAAAAATCTCTCAAATTAGAGTTCAACATCAACCACACATATATATTTTTAACTACCTAAAGTTTGCAATTTGATCAATTCCCTTATAACCATTGATCAGAAATTAAATAGAATTAATGTAGCTTTAATTAGGAGATAGTGTTATTGTGGGTTGGAGAGATCGATCATGAGAATTTTGAGGTGCTCTCCAGCTCACATTAGATGGTAACTGGAGGCAGCACTTAAGATGCTCCGTGCACGGTTAAAAGTTGATCTTGCCTCAGTAGACCAATTCTGCTGGAATGAACACTTTCCAGGTTTCAACCTTTTTTTTTTCCAGAACCTTGCTATTTAACATGCAAGATGAGCGCGCAGCCCATCTCGCTTGCCACAAATAGGGGGATGCATCTAGTTGTGGGGTCCCACCTCCCTGTTGTGGCACGCGAGATGGGTTGCGCGCCCATCTTGCGTGCCAAATGACATTTTCGTTTTATTCATGTGTGTATGCGTGTGTGTGTGTGTGTGTTTGGGTTGTGGGGGGTGGGGGGTGTGGGGCCGGGATGGATTTGGAGAACAATGATGTCAATGTATATGGTGTATGGTTCTTTCTGTGTATTGAAGTATATGTAATGCTATTGTATCCAATCTTAGTATACACTACAACAAAAGTTGTATGTGTCCACATTTATTCTATGACACATATAAAAGTATCATTTTATTTGCAAATGATTAAAAAATAATGACACATGAAAAGTGAAGCGAATCATGACACATATTTGTGTTATTAAGTATATAATTAAATATAAATGAAAAAGGCTAATAGTCCAACATGGATTATGAGAGGATCTATTAATATGCTTAATCAATAAATTTTATATTTTAGTTATGATAATGATTAAACGTTTATGATAGTGTATAAGTTAAAACAAAACTCTATAGTTAAGTGAGTTTTGACGAGAGTAATTCTAGGATGGGTTTCCTACTGGGAAGTTAAAAGTAATGAATAATGACCTTCCTTATTTTTTTATGGTCTAGACACATATATGTGTCATCACCCTTGACACATATATATATGTGTCACAAGTTTTGTGACACAATTATGTGTCACCACTCGCGATATATATATGTCGTGAGGTTGGTGACATATTTTTTATATGTGTAGAAAGACGCTCTCTACACATACTCTAACCACACTTTTGGTATGTGTCATGCTCTATCTGTGCGACACAAAAATGTGTCATGCTCTATCTGTGCGACACAAAAATGTGTCATGTGGAGATAAAAAATATATCATAATTTTAAACTTTCATTGTAGTGATAGTCCCACATTGACTATCTAAAAAAAAAAAATCTTTCGTACATTTATATATTTGGTCTTGAGCTTGAAAACATAAACTGAGATTTCCCAATCTTGTGATTTTAACCCTTAGGTGTACGCACTAGCAGGGATCAGTAGAATGGGGTGTAGTATTTGCTTTCTAGTCGTGAGACAGATTATCCTATTTTCAGATTATACATTTTGAAGTTAAAAGTTTTTTATTTAATTTTATCATATGCTTCTTTTTTTGATCAATGAAGAGATTTTATTCATTCACCAAATAGAGAGTTATATGTACATCAAGATCTCATTTACAATTTAATGAGATAACAAACTGAAACAAGGATCTAAAAGAAAAAAAAAATTTACATATAGGATACTACAAAGAGAGTAACCACTCTATTGGAATCAGCTATAGGCAAGTTGAGATTAGTAGACAGAATATCAATCTTAATATCCTTTACTAGAAGATCCAAACTCTTGCATTTTTCCTGAAAAATCCTTGTATTTCTCTCTATCCAAATCCTGTAAATAGATACCAGGAAAGCCATTCTTCTTATTCTCTGTTTGAATCCTTTACCTCTCACCGTTGTGCAATACCGATCAAGAAGAAGTCTCCAGTCACAAGACCTCCAATTAAATTGCAACCAGCTCATTATAGAGTTCCACACTTCTCCTGTGAAGCTACAATCAAAAAATAGATGATTGCGACATTCTCTGCCTAAACAGAAACAACATTTGTTTTCATTGATTATCCCTCTAATCAACAGTCTATCTTGAGTGAGTAATCTGTTATGGACAGCTAACCAACCAATGAAAGAGTGTTTAGGATAGCACATATTCTCCCAAATAGTATTGAACCAAGATACTCTATGAACATGAGTGGAGAGAGCATGATATAGAGCTGAAACCTAGATTTTTGTATTACTGGAACAGTTCTGCAGAAGATGCAACAGGCCCTGTAAACTTCCACAAATTTGAATTGCTTTATTTCTTTGTTTCAACATTTGTTTCCAATTCCAAGAGTCTCCTTTTCTAATTGATACATGCCAAATATCACTGTGTTTCAGATACATTCTATGCACCAATTTGATCCATAGTGAATCCTTGTTAATGTGAATGTGCCATAGGATTTTTAAGACAGCTGCCAGGTTCCAAGAAGAAGTAGAGTATACATCAATCCTCCTTGCCTTTTCCCCATGCATACCTTATCCCAAGCTACTAAAGGAGTTTTAGCAGACTCATTTGATTTGCCCCACAAAAAAATCCTGCACAGTTCATCTATCTTACTGGTGACTTGAACTGGTAGAATGTAGTTAGAAGTCCAGAATACTTGAACACCCAAAACCACACTCTTTATAACTTGTAGCCTACCAACATAGGAGAGATTCTTATGTTTTAACCACAACTGGAGCTGATTTGTAACTTTGTCGATTAGAGGAAAACAGTCAGCATAAGATAGTCTTTTACTGATGAGAGGAACACCAAGATATTTGATTGGTAAAGTACCCTCTTTGAAACCAAGGCAACTGATGATATGATTTTTATCAGCAACAACAACTTCACCAAAGAAAACAGAAGACTTATCCTGATTTGCTTCAAGTCCTGTATTTTCACTGATATTGACCATGCACTGGTGCAGTTTTTGAATAGAGTAAATATCACCTTTACAAAACAGCAACATGTCATCAGCAAAAATAAGGTGAGTGATTTTGAGTTTCTTGCACATAGGATGGTATTTAAAGAGCCTATCTTTCTTAAGCATGTCCAAGCTTCTAGATAGATATTCTATGCCCAATATGAATAGATAAGGAGAGAGAGGGTCTCCTTGTCTCAAACCTCTTTGACCTCTGAAATAACCATGGAGAGTACCATTTAAAGAGATAGAAAATGTTGGGCTGGAGATACATGTCATGATCCTGTCAATCAAACATTCTGAAAAACCCAGTCCCTTAAGCATTTTCCCTAGAAATTTCCAACTGATGGAATCAATGGCTTTTTTGATGTCAATATTTAACATGATTCTTGGAGAAATATGCTTTCTTCCATAGCCTTTGACTAATTCATGAGTCATCAATATATTGCTAGTGATTTGTCTACCATTAAGAAATGCACACTGAGCCTCATTCACCAAATACCCCATAACAGATTTCACTCTATTAGCCAAGATTTTTTATATGATTTTATATAGACTATTACAGCAAGAGATTGGTCTGAAATCAGATAGAGTTTTTGGACATTGAACCTTGGGTATAAGAGTAATAGAGGTAGAGTTTACCACCCCCAAAAGCTTTCCAGTTTTAAAGAAATCCAAGATGGCTGAAGTGACTTCATCACCTACAATTGACCAGGACTTTTTGAAGAAAGATATACCATATCCATCAGGGCCTGGAGACTTATTTTCTGGCATTGAGAAAATGACTTTTCTGATCTCTTCTTTAGAAACAGGTTTTGAAAGCAAACTGACATGAGCGTTTGTCAAACATACACCAGATTTAATTACTGCAATATCAGGATCATAAGTAGCAGTCTCCCTTCCCATGAGATTCTTGTAATAAGATACAAATTCTTGAGCAATATCTTCACCATTTGTAATTCATAAAGAACTAGAACTTTGTTGTGATGCCTATTGATATTAATGATGGAATGCAACATGCTGGAGCATCTGTCACCTTTGATATTCCAGGCTATTTTTGATTTTTGTTGGAGAAAGGACATTTCACAGTCCAATAACTTATTGTATTCAGCAATACAATCTTTTTCCTTACCAATTAGAGATGAACAAAGAGGGTGCATTTGAAGATTAGCTTGAGTTTCCTCCAAATCTTGTTTGGCAATCAGAACTTTTTCACTAATGTTACTGAAAAGCCTTTTGTTTAGGTCCTTGAGGGAGGTTTTCAACAATTTCAATTTAGTACAGACAGAAAAAATTTTGTAGCCTGGAATATTAGTTTGCCAAGTACTAGCAACAGTAGGTAAAAAACTATCATGTTTAGTCCACGTATCAAAGTACTTGAATGGTCTTTTGCCTTGTAAACTTTCTATAAACAATGACACTAAGGCAGGAGAGTGATCAGAAAAACTAGGGAGGAGAAATTCTACCTGACTAGAATTATAGTTGCTCATCTATTCATCATTAATCAAAGCTCTGTCCAACCTACACCAAATCTTGGATGAAGCATCTTGCTTGATGTTCCAGGTAAAGAAACAACCAGAAGATTTAAGATGATTGAGATGACATTTATCAATGAAATCCCTGAAATCGAAGAAATCAGACTCAGTTAGAGTTGAACCCCCAAGCTTCTCACCATTGTTAATCACAGAGTTAAAATCACCACATAAGAGCCAAGGATTGTTCCCAATAGACTGATGCACATGTTGTAAATCAGACCATAAAACCTTCCTTGCTTCCATTTGGTTTGATCTATAAACTGCAGAAATAACACTTTGAAATCTCCCATCCAGAGATTGAACTGAACATGATACATGTTGAGTGGAGGAATGCTGAAAATTTAAATTCAGGATGTTTGGATCCCATAGGATAAGAATTCTGGCCTTTTTATCTCTACTAGCATTAGAAAACCAATTCTAATTTTTTACAATCTTCTTGACAATATATGGTACTTTCCTGTCACTAATTTTTGTTTCCAGTAAAGCTAAAAAAGAGATATGATATTGAGATACAAACTGCTTTAAAAGGTGCTGCTTAGGAGACTTGTTTAGGCCTCTAACATTCCAAAAGGAAAAATTCATATGTGCATTCCCCCTCTATCAATTGTAGAGGGATTAATGTCCTCAACCTCATCCTCTAGATAAGAAAAAAAATTATTTACTGGGGTAACAACATTTTGCTTCTGATTTTTCCTCTGAATTTGAATCCAATGATTTTCAGCAAGAGGAGATCCCTTGCTTGCTCTAGATTTTGGTATCTAAGTATGCACAACGTGCACCGACTCAGAAAAGCAGTTGTTTCCAGCTTTTTGAAAGGGAGCTTCATCATTTAAGGAAGACTTGTAACCAGAATTCACAGATCTCTTGTTTGCTCCAGATTCTGGTTTCTGAGCATGCACAACATGCACAGACTCAGCACAATAATTTCCAGAATTTTGAGAGGAAGCTTCACCATTTAGGCATAATTTGTAACCAGTATTCAGTTGATCAACCTTCATACCAGAAACAACATTAAAATCCCTCTGCTCAACCTGTGAAACATGCTGCACAGATTCAACATCATTCCTTATAACTGGAATCTGGTTCTTATTTATCCCTTCATTCATACCAGCCTGTGGATCATGCACCTGCACAGCATTATTTCCAATAGTATTTTTCTGCTTTGGAAGCCATCTTTGTATCAAAGGATGCTTTTTACAATAAGTTGTATCATGTCCCACAAATTTACACCAATCACACCATCCAGGTTTAAACTCATATATCATCTTTTGATTATAGGATTTACCATTAGGACCTTGAATGGTAATAGTATCAGGGAGATGAGAAGGCATCTTAACCTCAATCAGAACTCTAGCATAGGCAAGGCGTTGCAAATTTTCCGTGAGCTTATCAGTAGTAATAGGTCTACCTATCACACTCACAATTTTGCTAATACTTTTAGAGTTCCATAGGTTGAGTCTCAGCTCAGGCAATTGAATCTATAAAGGATAAATGCAATCAGAAGTTTTACCAATATCCTCACCAAGAGACCATGGTTTCAATAGCATGGGTCTGGAGCCAAAGAACCATGGCCCCTTGCCTAAAATCTCATTCATATCTTCCCTAGACTTGAATTTGAACAAGAATAGGCATGTCTTAAGAAGACAAACTTCAGGAGTAGGGATCCAAATTTTTTGAATAAAATTCTCCATAGCCTTAAATTTAACATTAAGACCTAAAACTTGACCAATAAGGGAGAACTGCCATTGTTTGTGGAAAAATTTGAAGTAAAAAAGAATGAAGGAAACTTGATTTGTATTCCTTTAATCTCAGTTATAATTGAATTCCGATTACAAAAGAGAGGAGAATGATCTAGATTCTCCCCTTTGTTTAATTCTGGGTTCTTCACGGTAGCGATGGAGTGCCTCCCTCGAATGCTCGCATTGAGTTTGCTCTCCGTTGACGATCTGAACATCTTAATTCACTGGAACTGTATCTCCTCCCCACGATTTGATGTTGTGGAGGACTTGCGTGGCAAGTTGGAAACTCTGTACAAGTTGATTGATCTTAACCGTAATTGGTTCGACAAGCCAATGATTTCTTCTTTGCTGCCAAGGAGCCGGATCTGAGCTTCAGCTGAAGGATCTGAACTAAGCTGATTTCTTAGTTATTTATAAGGGATTAAGGGGTGTAACCGTCCCCTTAATTCGCTCCTTTGTGGGGCTAATGGGATGTAACCGCCCCCTTAATCCGCTCCTAAGTGGGGGCGGAAATCTCTCAGATCATGGGGAGAAAACGATTTCTGGAACCGTTCAACTTGTGTTTGAACGAGTCAAATGCAGGTCCTGCATTCTGGAATAAAATCTACGTTTGGACACAGTGTTTGCAAGTTGCGTTGGGCAACAGATGGAACCTGCATTGGTAGCTGTTAGAAGCTACGTTTGGTAGCAGTTGGAAGCTGCGTTGGTAGCAGTTGGAAGCTGCGTTGGGCAGCGGTTGGAAGCTGTGTTTTGCAGCATTTAGGAGTTGCGTTTGGCAGTGAATGGAAGCTGTGTTTGCAGCATTTAGGAGCTATGTTTGCATAGCTTTGACTCTGGAATGAGACCACTTATGCTTCACCTCTGGGATGCAGGGATGAGTCTTGCGTCTTGGATTGAAGAGATCGTCGATTTGTAGTCTCTTTTTGTCAGAGCGTTGTAAAGATCGTCGTTTTGTAATCTTTGCTTTAGCTCTTTGATATGTGAGAATCGTCAGATTGTAACTCCCGATGTTGATTGTAAAGGTTGTTGATTAGAGCTTTCATGAGTTGTTGTGAAGATCGTCAGATTGTAACCTTCATCGATCTACGTGAAAGTCTTCAAATTGTAGCATTCTGGAAGTCGTCAGATTGTAACTTCCATCATCGGTGTTTGATGGGGAATCAGCTATCTATTGTGATTTTTAGATAGCCTACAACTATAACAAAGCTCCATCTTGCCATTCAACTTCATCAAAAGAGACTGAATCCTTAGCATCAGAAGGCACATAATCAAGAGATAAGCCATAACCAGGTTTCCTATTATCCGAAAATAGACTAATCCAGCTTTTACTACTCTGATTGATTCCTTGCAAAGAATTAGCCTCTTGAATAGAAGAAACAAAACTGCTAGGTTCTTCCTGAGTCTGAAACCCCCCGTTATTAATCAATGGGATAGTGACATCTTCAGATATTTTTTTTTTGATTCAAAGAGAAACTTTCAATCTCATGAGCCATTCTTGAAGATGAAAGATTAGGTTTCAAAGAGAAATTGTCAATCACATGAGCAGTTCTTGAAGAAGAAAGATTAGAGGAATTAATCCCCAATTCTAAATCACCCGCCCAAGAAACTCTCGAAGAACTTCCACCATTACAAGAAGAAGAAGACTTACATAGGAGACGAGCTTGAACACCAATCTTCGGAGTATCAATCACTTCAAGAATTTGATCCTTCGAGGAAGAAGAAGATTTCAGTATATCCTCCATAGATTTAGATTTCGTACCTCCCTTAGGTCCAGTTGATCCCATGAGTGAATCAAATCCATCGTCTTCATCATCTTCAGCCAATCCAAGAACAGATGATCCATGAACTGATTGCTCATCAAGAACAAGTTGATTCAAGTTTGAAGATCCCAATCCAAAGCTAAGAAGCTTTTTCCCGCTATTCTTGCTCCTTCGCACCATTGGAAACTAGGCGGGGGTGCACGTTAGCAAACAAATCGCTTGCTAACTTGCGCCAGGAGACTGCCAAAAAATTTCCTATCACATTTCAGTTTTTGGAGTTTGTGGCGAGTGAGGAACAAAAAAGTAAGGGTTTTGGAGTTTGTGGCGAGTGAGGAACAAACTACATGTCACACTAAGTGCCAATGAAGGCACTACTTCAACTTATTAACACGGTTTATCATACGCTTCTTGCTAAGGCATAACATCAATAATAGTTACAACTAACAAGACAATTGCATTTTTTTTAAGATGAGGCTCAAGCCAGAAGACCTCAAACGAAGTTTAATGCAGCTGTAGCGATTATAATTTAAGTTGGTGTTGATGTGCCTTAAGATCAGTTGGGATCTTAACTATCACAATTGTCTGCCTTTCAGTGAATGATTATGATTTGCACTAAATGAAAAATGTTATAATCATCTTACAAATAAATATAACTATTTAAATATTATATATAAAGCGGTTGTGAAAATAAATAGTATATACAGGATTAAAAATACATATATAAGTTGATTTCCTATACATAGATTAAGGCTATGTTTGGCAAAACAAGCTGAAAGCTGCGAGATTATAGCTGAAAGCTGTTAAGCTAGCTGAAAGCTATGAAATTATAGCTGAAAACTGATAGCTGTGTAGCTAGCTGATTGACTAGAGTTATTTGGCAAAAGTAGCTATATAACTAGCTTAAATTTGTTAAATGACTAAAAAGTACATGTAATATTATTGATATAAAATTAGAATTATTAGGGGCAAAACGGAAGAAAAAAAGATTAGCAGCTCCTTCCCAAAGACAAACGCTACTTGATGTAGCTTTCCAAAAGCTATTTGCAAAAGACACAATCTTCAAAATAATCTCCTCCTATTTTTTGTCACCAAACATCTCTACTAGCTTATTGACCAAGTCAATAAGACACAATCTCTTAGATAAGACACAATCTCTTGTTGCCAAACAGTGCCTAAACCCCACCATCATTAATCAATATAGATTAAATCTCTACTTGTGCAAGTTGAAGCACTTCTGCAAAATCAATTGGTTCAACCATGCATATATATCCAAATAATGGTTTCTTTAAACAGCGGCAAACATGAAAGGTACGAACAACCTTATGTATGATAATATACATACTTAAAAAGAAACAAGCTACATGTCACACTAAGTGCCAGCAAGATCATTATTCTACAAGTCTAATCAGCAAAATTTTGGAGTCTAGAGGAGGTGAACGACTCAAAAAATATATATAAAACGATAAAGATCTCATTATAAAAATTTGCTCTCCAAAGTAGAACATAAAGGGGCCCAAAAGTTGAAAATGACCTTGCCAGTTAATTAATTAAAGTCTGCGTATGATCGACTCACATAAAACAGTGAGCTTAAACTGGATCCCACTATCTATTATTTTCTAAAGGGAGACGCATTTCAGTGATATATGTGAATGAAAAATGTTAATAACTGAGTTATAATATCTAAATGAGTATCATGATAACGCCGATAACTTACGTACTAACCACCATAGTAAAAAAAAAAAAACACACACACACAATTTTTACTTCAATCACACCAACAAGTACCAAGTTGATCAGGAGAAGCTCCTTCATGCCTATCGTACACGTGTGCGTCAGACTTGCCGTCCGCGCCGACAGTCCACATCACTCCATAGAAAATTCTAGAAAGCTGACGTGTATCCAGGTGTGCAACAATGGCATGCCTATCCTACACGTGTGCATGGCGTGCCACGTGGCACCAGCCCCAAAAAAATTGCGACCTATAAATGGGGAGAGCAAGCTCTTCCTCGTTCTGCATCCATTCTAGCCACTCTTTGATTTTTTAGGCCTGCCGTGAATCACTCGCCTTCCTCTCATTAATTTGCATTTTCATTGTACGTTCTTATTTAAATTGCGAGGAGTCAAGTTGAAGAACAAAAATTTCAGGTAAAATTAAAAAGGAAGAAGAAATTCAATCCAAGGAGGAAGAGAAGAAGATGTTGGACTCGAGAGGTGGAGTTTTGCCGCTCACTTCGCTGAATCACATCTCTCTAGTCTGCAGGTCCATCGAGAAATCGCTTGATTTCTATCAGAATGTTCTTGGTTTTGTTCCCGTGAGGAGGCCCGGGTCCTTCGATTTTGATGGCGCATGGTACGCTACATATTTGCTTGTTTGAGAAATTTACCATGAGTTTTTTCTGTTGGTTTTGTTTCTAACTGGTGGTTTTTGTGTATCATAAGGTTGTTTAATTATGGAATTGGCATACATTTGCTGCAATCAGATGACCCCGAGGGCATGACGAAGAAGACCGAGATTAATCCCAAGGATAATCACATCTCCTTTCAGGTATTATTGTAGGATTTCATTCTCAAAATTCCAATACTTGCTAGTTTTCACCAATTTTCACCTCAAAAAATACCTGTTAGGTTTCCTAGGGGGACCATTTTTCAATTTCTTGCTATTTATTTAGTGCTCGTACTTAAATTTGGATCGATTATTTCCTGTGTCCGCTAGCTTCAATGAGTGGTATAGAGAGCCCAAATCTTATCAAAGCGAATCGTTTTCAAAAGAAATCAATATCGGGACGGTTTTGAAGATTTCACTTGCTTTCTCTTGGGTTGCGTGCTACAGTTCTTCTTTATGAATTTTGGACCTAACCATTCTCATGGCATCAACACACCTCGGATTAATATTGATTAATGACGGAGATTCCTAAATTTTTGGTTTTTAGTCGCTTTCAGCCGTCATGATGGGGACCACGAATGAAGAAACCTTGCTCATATGCGCCATGTACGTGCATGAACATAATCTTGTAAGAGTAGCAAACAAACAAACATCTACAGTGACTGGGATTCTTGAAGAGTCCTGTTTTATTTGCATTTCTCACACCGATCCAGTACCTCATCATTTATCTTTTAATAACAATTACGTCAGGGGTATCCGGGTATGCATTAATTATACGGATGATCCGGGGATAACCCGCATGATCAATAATCTTAGTTAGCGGTCTCAGGATTATCCGGGCATCTCTTCTATACTTATAGTAGGATTAGTAAGATCCAAGGGGTCACTGTTCATATATACTACAGTAATTGTTACAGTGAATTACTGTAGTATGAACAGTAACAAGATCTTACACCCGCACTCGATATTACTGTTCGTGTTACACTAAAAAACTATAGTACAAACGGTGAATCGGGCCTAAGCCTCTATGCTTGAAGCTAATATTCATCCTATAGTGATTTCTGTATTATAAACAGTAAAACAAATTAAACGTATTAAAACGTGGATTCTTCCTCAAGTATATATAGAGGAGTAGATATGATTTCTAAATCGGTTGTATTAAAACTTTGATCATTCTTTAAGTATATAGGAGTACGTATGATTTCTAATTTTAAGCGCACAATGATTAAATTAAATGTGTTAAAACTTAGAGGAAGACAAGTTTAAAATGGGGTGCTTAAAAAAATAGGGGGCTGTGTTTTGCACGTGGTGCACACTAGTATACGTAAACCATAAATCAGGTAGAGAAAATGAGGTCTAAGACCCAAATGTTTTGTTGGCGTACTGTGGACTCAGTTTCATGTTCCCACATTAGAAATCTCTCTAGTGCATCAACTGTCCACTAATCCGTAATTATTAATTTACTAGATGTTGTTGGTGTGATTCCTCCTAAATATTACATCTGAAATTTTTTATCATCATCTTCGTACGATCCAGTGCGATAGCATGGCGTCGGTAGAAAAGAAGCTGAAGGAGATGGAGATAGAGTGCATCAAGCGACGAGTCGAGGAGGGAGGAGTCTACGTCGACCAGCTCTTCTTCCACGACCCCGACGGGTTCATGATCGAGATCTGCAACTGCGACAACCTCCCGGTGATCCCCCTCGGCGTCGGGGAGCCAGTCGGGCTGTGCAAGAGAGTGGGCCTCATTAAGCAGCAGCAGGGACAAACCCAGTCCCAGGCCAGGAAGACGGTGCAGTGCCACTCGGGCCCAGCCATTATAGTGAGTGAGGATTCTCACATCTCTTGTGCTTGATTAGTAGCAGAGAGATTAAGAGATTGTATGGTCTTATTATGGGCTTATATAGTTGATGAATAAGAGAAGAGTACTGTGAAGGGTACTGATGAAGACTTTTGTTACTTTTCAATTGTTTTGTGGGTGTGGAGACGGTAGTGGCGCTTGTCCATACGTATTTGGATCCTCTCCACTACAATAAAGTACTAAAGAGACCACTACTTTTAATCTTAATCGTTGATTACTTGATAGGAGGTTATGATACAATCTAAATCTAACACTCACCATACTCTCGTGTATTACGCTCATTTTTAATTTGCAGTCGAAGAAAAAATTACAATCACCAATTAGATAATCAATAGTTGTGATTATATAGTGGTCCCTCCACTACCTTTTAGATAGTGGAGAGAATCTGAATTCTGTGCATCCAGGGGCAGGCATATCTATTAGCTAGCCAGGGATGCACATGTCTCTTAACATTTGCAATTTACATTTACAAAATTACATGTAAAATTATACTTTTTTTTACATCCCTTTTAAATTTTAAAAATTGCACCATAAGATCCAAACTATTTAGAAAAATTAATGAAATTGATAACAATTTGAATTAGTCTATTGAAAAATAAAAATAAAAATAATAATTTAACAGGTGTATTAAATATATTTTCACCGGATATTATAATTTTATAATATTATATTTTTTAACTTTTAGAAAAATAAACACTTGTGGACAGCTCTTTCTTCATCCTTAAAAAAATATTCTGGATATTATAAAACTTTTTTTAGGATATTATAATTTTTTTATGGATACATTTTTACCAGATATTATAACTTTATAATATTATTTTTTTACTTTTAGATAAATAAACACTCGTGGGTAGCTCCTTCGATCTCCGTCCTTAAAAAAAATTCTGGGTATTGGAGATTATAACTTTTTTGGATACATTTTTACCTGATATTATAATTTTATAATATTATATATATTTTTTAATTTTAGATAAATAAACACTGATGACAGCTCCTTCTTCATCCTCTAAAAGAAAATTCTTTTGAAAATTCTTTTCTGGATCACTGTGTGTACTCATAATATGGGAGGCACTAGAGGCACACCCTTGGACACACTCTCAGCCACACCCCCTCTGTCCTGCTAGCAAATTCAGGAAGTCCACAATGGAATTTTTTTTTAAAAAAACTCATCTATTGGGGTCCCGCCTGTACTGTAGCAGACGAGGGGGTGTGGCTGAGAGTGTGCCTAAGGGTGTGCCTCTAGTGTTTTTCAATTTGAAATAAGCATATCTGTAGCACCCAATGAAATAGACGGTTCAAGCCTCTTTATCATCATGAAGCGCAGGCCACCGACTCCGCGCATCATGTCGCGATGGGCATTCTTTTTAAAGAAAAATTGATCGTCAGATCGCAGCACGTGTAAACAAGCTATGCGATGTAAACGAAATCGTACAATATCAATCATACGACGTAACCGCCCACAAACAAGAGGGCAATTAAGATCAACACCTTAACCTATCATTTATCAAATACACTAAAATAAGGTCCCGAGATGCCGCATGTCAATAGATTAGAGCATTAATTGACCTTTCATCTTCAATTTATATCTATATATAAAATTTCTAAGAATACCACAAATGCTAGATCTTTTGATCTAAGGGTTCATCTTCAATTATATCTATATCTATATATAAAATTTCTAAGAATACCACGAATGCTAGATCTTTTAATCAAACAATTAAAGGCCAGCTCGGCGTCGCATTTTTTTTAGGGTGCTTCTATTTATCCTTCTGAGAAAAGGTTAATATATAATAACGTTTTGTGAATTTTTTTTGGCACCCTTGTTGAAATAACTTTTGTTTTAAGGGGGTGCCCTTAGAAGCAACATAAGGATACTTCTAAAAGTAGATTCTGCTTTTTTAATGTATATACCATATATTCTTTGTATCTTTTAGTAATCTACTGAACATCTTAACTGCTTTTTAAGCCATTTTGATATTTAATTACCAAATTGCTACTTTCAATATATAAATTGTTTCTATAAACTGGTATTATACGCGATTCATTTTAAACTCACTAGTAGAATTTGGGCATCCTTGACGGGTAGCTATCAATACCCTGTTAGTAAAAATCCCGTCAAGGACATGCACCCTTGAGGAGCTAAATATCCCTGGCCGTCAGGGATGTTTGTAAACTTCCTTGACGACAACGTCGTCAAGAATGTTCATCCTTGACAGTGTTACCGTCAGGATGTTTACAAACATCCCTAACGGCTGTCTGTCAAGGATGTCCTTCCTTGACGGACGTGCCATCAAGGATGTTTACAGACATCCTTGATGACTACCGGCAAGGATCACTACTGCAAAGGGGACTATTGGCGACGGAAAAATCCGTCGCCAAAAGTCCAAAATCCGTCGCTAAAAGTTTTAGCGACGGAAAAAAAGAAATTCCGTCGCTAAAACTCCGTCACTATTGTCAGGGTAGGTAAATCTACTTTTAGCGACGGATTTGTCGTCGCTAATTTATAGCGACGGATATATAGCGACGGAAAATTCGTCGCCAAATTATTAATTTTTGGCGACGGATTTTCCGTCGCCAAAATAAACTTTTGGCGACGGATATATAGCGACGGAAAAACCGTCGCTATATAATTTTCCGTCACCAATAATTATTGGCGACGGAAAATCCGTTGCTAAAAGTTGTTTAGTGCACATCTGGCGTGTCAGTTTTCCGTCGCTAAAAGAGCTTTTAGCGACGGAAAATCCGTCGCTAAAAATAATCTGAATTTTTTTAAATTTTTTTTTGAAAATAAGAAATTCCTGTACAATATATTTCACAACAATAACCTGTATAATAAATTTACCAAACACAAGCACATATAACACATATTTCACGTATATATAACAATTATTTCACTAAAAACATAATAAATATCCCAACATTAGAAATGTTATTTATACAGCACACCCATTGTTTTTAATGTTAAAACAAATAAACTCAGTCCCGATCATCATCATCCTCATCCTCATCACCAACTCCACCTTGTCGAGAAGTCCCAGCCTAAAAAAATAAATAAAACGTTATAAAGCAATACGTACATCATCAAATACTGAATTTTACAGTAAAGTAACAAATTGTAAAACAACAAGGCATAACATGCAAGTATAGCAATAATAGAGTATCATGGCATATTCTTACATGTTATATGATTCAGAGAGAGTATCATGGCATATATTTATGTATTATACGCAAGCACGCACATGTTTTTAACAACGCACGCACCCGTACCTATCTCCGCCGACACGCACACACGCACGCACGAGTACCCAGCTCAACCCAATCCCCACACTTCCCCCTCCCCCACCACGACCAAACCCAACATCAAGCACGCACATAACGATCACGACAATACAACACATGCAACACCACAACACAACAATAACAACACCACCACCACTACAATAACAATCCCCCACCCACGAACCAACCAAACTCCTACCCCCCACCCCCTCCCCCTCCATCATCATCACCACCACCACCACCACCACGACGAAAACACCCACCAACCAACAACATAACCAACGACCCTACACACGAACGCCCCACAACAAAACAAAATAACAACTAACTAACCAACTCACTATCCAATACAACCATCGCTACGCATGCACGCACCATCAACACCACCATCACATAAAAACATTAAGTATATAATTTTAGTTGTGTTTCGGAGAGAGATATAGTTTGTGTGTAACAGTTTGTGTGATATCATTTAGTCACATGGCATACTCGTAACTAAGTAAGAATTTTATATTTAATTCATTTAATTAAAAAAGAAATATACATATATATATATATTACCTGATCCGCCAAAAACCGTCTCCTATATGCCTCCTGAGCATCAGAAGGCAGAGTCGATATGAACTGGGTGAATTCCAGCTCCCTCTGCTCCCGGCGCCTCCGTTCTTCCTCCGCCATCTGGAGTAGCTCCGACTCCCGACGCGACTGCCAATCTTCCATCGCTTTCATCCGCTGCTCCATAGTCGGGTCTTGAGAAGAACTGCATCCTGGTGGAGCTGCAGACTCGTAGGTGCTACTGGACTCGTACGGCCGATGCTCGGATCCTCTCCACCTGTATCTGTTCTTCCTACTCGGTCCAATGACCGTCTCGATGATGCTATCCTCCTCCTCTCTACTTAATCGGGTCGGAGTGTTAGAATCGACCTGAGTCTGTGATAATTGCTCCTGCACCTTAGCATGTAATTTCTCCTACGATATACCAAAACAACCCGGTCAATTCTAACACATTTAAAATGCATTGTTATAAAAATTAAATATACAAATTAACTGCTACTTACAGCCAGATCCCGGTTCTGCGCTTTCTTCACTTCATCGGCGTAATTTGGACTCCAACCAGTCAGAATACGATCTGCAAAATGCCCGAGTTCTCCCCTTCCCTATTTTATTCACATATATCATTAACTCATAACACATAAATTATACTCAAATTGATAACCTAAGAGCTAATATATTATATACCTCAAGCGCCAATTGATGATAATGCTGGCTGAAGGACCTGGAGCCCCCGTGATGCTCGTAACTGCGGGGCGCATTGCGGTTCCTCCTTGCTATTTCAGCTTGTTCCTGCAAAAGAATGTTAAACAGATATAATATAGAATTTCAAACAATAAACGAAGATATATACTTCAATAATACCTGAGCTTCGGCCGTGTCCCAATAATCGCAAAGTGCAAAAAAATCAACTCCATCGGCGCGCTCGTCAAGATGCCAGTAACGCTCCCAATCTTCTGTTCTTTGAGTAAAATATTTTTTCTTCAGCTCTGACCGCCACCTCTTGAACGATAGATTGATTTGCGTGAAGCAGTAAGTCCAGGCACAAGCGTAATCGTCAAGAAAGAAAAATCGCTTCAGCATACAATGAAAAAAGAGATACAAATCAGTGTGTTAAACAAAATAATAAAATGACTAATAATTATGAGAATTAAAATAAATGACTCACACATATATATCGCCAACAAGCCACCAGCGCATCAATCCGCTGCGACTTCCACGTCAAATATATGTTGAAGAAATCATGTCTCCTGGCTAAAGCGGCGAGGAAATTGTTGAAAGAGTTAGCAAATGGCCCGACAGGCACGCCGTTCTCCCATCGGATCACGGCCCTCCGACGAATATCTGGGACGAGGTTCTGTGGCTTGGTACTACTGCGGCCGCGCCTAGTAGGTCGCTCGGTACCTACGAAAAAATGAAATTCAGGCGAAATATAAATCAATCAATATCGATAATACAAATTAAAATATTAACATATAAACTATAAAAATCTATACACACCTTTCAATTCGAGGCATCTACGCCTTGCTTGTTCATACCTCTGCTGTGCGATAAGTCGCAAATCATGATAAGCATCCCAATCCTCCTTCACCTTGGCCGGGTCGTGGGCTCGCTGATCCGGAATAGAATCCGGCGGTAGTGGCGCAGCTTCTACAGCTGCGCTATATGGCTCATATCGGCGCTCCTCCAATACATCTGCAGCCTGAGGAGGCGACGGCGGCATCTCTGCATGCTGGGCAGGATCAACGAGTGTCTCCGCATCAGGTGGAGCATCTCCTCGTCCTGTGTCCTGTGGCGGCCCGTCATGTGTAGCAGCGATGCGGCCTGCGTAGGAAATGTGAAAAAATAATGTTAGGCTCGTATTAATAGTTTATAGAAATGTACAGATATAATAAATAAATAAAAATACCTGACGTAGAGCCATGTGCGTCGCCTCCAGAATGTCTACCAATAAGTCTCTCAAGCGCTCTCTTACGTAATCCTTTTGTCATCTATACTTTGAAAACATAATGAGTACCCAACAAAACTATAATACATGACAAAAACTGATACATGATAACCAGTCAAACAGATAATATAAAGGCAATACTATAATACATGACACAAACTGATACATGATAACCAGTCAAACAGATAATATAAAGACAATACTATAATACATGACAAAAACTGATACATGATAACCAGTCAAACAGATAATATAAAGGCAATACTATAATACATAACACAAACTGATACATGTTAACCAGTCAAACAGATACATGAATGTTCTTTTTAAATCATAACCAAGCATTATATTATTATGATGATGTTGAGGCTCTACTCTGCGACCGTGTGCGGTTAGCCTGCGACCGTGTGCGTGCAGACAAAAGGACTGTCCTTATAGTTTTATCGACTCTACCGTGGACTCGTTTTTTGATTTTACGCCTTGGCTCACATATAATCGCAGGTACATCAGGGCGCGCCAGTGCAATTTCATCCACCAGATTATTTTGTGTCAAGGAAAACTCAGCAACTGTTTCGTCGGCCAAGATAACATCTTCATGATCTTCATCAGACACGGCTTCATGAATGTAGGATCTAGGCGGATTCTTAAGGACAACCCATTCGTCATTTTTCATTATATCTTTGACATAAAAGCACTGTTTTGCGTGAGCAGCTAACATGTACTTTTCAGTCTGATATATTTCCTTGTTAAGATTAACGAGTGTGTAACCGTAGTCATCCTTCGCCTTTTTCAGCTCACTCCAACGAACCTTAAACATCACATGTCTGACTTCATTATTAATCCCATAGAAAATCTCCACAATGTCTTCTACCTGACCGTAGCAATAGATTTCACCTTGTATCGGATTTAGATCTTTTGAACTAGCGTATGACAGTTGCGAGAAGGAGCAGAACACACCGCTATTTTGCGTTTGTCGTCTCTCTTCGAAACCGATGGTGTTAAACCTAAAGCCGTTGATACAGTAGCCTCCATAACGCTTTACCACGTTAGAAGGACCTCTGGCATATAAACATATTTTCTCAGGCAGGTTAACCCCATTCGTAATACGTCGGTCAACCTTTAAGAAAAGAAACAAATAGTTTAAATATCTGTTGTCAGGCACATATTTGATATACGAATCAGAAATGTAAATAAATCTTACTTCACCCTTCAGCCATGCAGGGAATTGTCTAGAGTGTGTGTCCATAACTCTTTTGTTTTTTGTTCTGCATTTAAGAATAGTCTGGACATATCGGATGTGAAGCCTAGAATAAAATCATTTACAACAGTTAAATAGAGATAGTTATTGTGATGTGATATGATCTGATTCAAACAGTTAAATACTTACGCCGCGTATATGTTAAATGTAGTATCATTACTCAAGATATATGTGTGGGCTTGATCTAGCTCCATTCTGGGGAATCTAGTGTCCTCCCCACGATCATTATAGAATGTTCCGTCAATTATTCGTTGGGGACGGTTGAGCCTTGTCTCCACACCCCGCAAGTAACGAGAGATGAAATTCAAACTCTCATTACTTATATAGTTCTCTGCTATCGATCCTTCAGGACGTGCACGATTATGCATCAAATGTTTCATGAAACCCAAATACCTACAAGCATATAGTTTCATGATTTGTGACAAAATAAAACTGATATACGTAATTTAACAAATATTAATTGAGCATTATAATAATAAATACCTCTCCACAGGGTACATCCAGCGATATTGAACTGGTCCTGCGATGCGGGCTTCATATGCTAAATGTATTGTGAGATGCACCATGACCGTAAAGAACGAGGGTGGAAATAGAATTTCCATTTTACACAGTGTATTGGCTACACGTCCCTCTAATTCTTCAAACTCCCTGACATCAATCACCTTGGAGCACAACTGCTTGAAGAAACCGCAATATTCTATTACCACCATCGCGAGTTCCTTCTCAGCATGTCGCAACGCAACCGGGAGAAGTTGATGCAATAGAATATGATGGTCATGTGTCTTGAGTCCCAAAATTTTCCTGTCCTCAATATGCACATTTGCTGAAATGTTTGAAGCATAACCATCCGGTGTCTTCACGGACTTTAGAAATAAACACATATTATGGATCTCATCCTTCGACAGTGTGACACGGGAGGCTGGGAGTACAAACTTTCCGTCACCCTTATCTATAGCTTGCAGTTCGGGACGGATGTTCAATTCTGCTAGGTCTCGACGTGCCCTTAAGTCATCTTTTGATTTTTTCCCGTCCTGCAACAAAGTGTTCAAGAGATTCTCGCATATGTTCTTCTCGATGTGCATGACATCCAAGTTGTGACGTATTTTTAAACTTCTCCAATATGGCAATTGATAAAATATGCTGAATTTTGACCATCCATGCGGAAGTTCAGTACCCTTAGAGACACGCACATGCGATTGGACAGTGCGAGGTTTATTTCCCATCCTTGTTTGCTTACCCTTTCCCCTTCCCTTCCAATTTTGCTTCAATATTTTTCTCCTAACCCCAAATGGATTTTCTTTGTTGAATCTTTTCTTTCCAAATATTTTTTTAGGTAGAGGATGTAGAAGCTCAAATATTTCTTCCCCGGTCAGCCTTGGTGGTGCCGGTCTGTTTTCTGGATTGCCGTCGAACTTTCCTACTAACTTTCTGAACTTGTGCCCTGTAGGTAACCATCTTCTGTGTTGCCAATAACAGAACTTGCGGCTGTATTTCAGGAACTTTCCCTCATAATCTGACATGCAAACCGGACAAGCAATCTGACCCTTCGTCGACCATCCAGACAAGTTAGCATATGCTGGAAAGTCATTAATTGTCCACATGACCATTGCACGCATACGGAAAGCCTCCTTACCATAAGCATCGTAAGTGCTGACGCCTTCATCCCAGAGAAGCTTCAAGTCGTCAATTAATGGTTGGAGGAAAACATCAATGTCATTTCCAGGAGAATATCTTCCAGGGATCAAGAGTGACAGTATCATGTATGGCTGCTTCATGCACATCGACGGCGGCAGGTTGTACGGTGTCAGCAACACTGGCCAGGTAGACCAAGCAGAGCTCATTACTCCAAACGGATTAAATCCGTCGCTAGCAAGCCCCAGCCTAATATTCCGAGACTCCTTACCAAAGTCAGGGTATATACGATCGATGTGCTTCCATGCCTCACCATCAGCAGGATGTCTCAATTTCCCGTCCTCTTTACGATCGGTCGAATGCCATCGCATATTCTCAGCCAGCTCGGCAGACATATAAAACCTCTGCAGCCTAGGAATAATAGGAAAATATCGGAGAACCTTCACAGGGATTCTGCTCTGTTTATTGGATGATATGCCTTCAGATGTGCCCGTATGTTTTTTCCAGCGTGATACATGACACGTCGGACATTCCTCTAGACCTTCATTACCCTTATTGTACAAGATGCAGTCATTAGGACAGGCGTCTATCTTTTTGTAATCAAGACCCAGGGTATCAACAATCTTGTGAGCTTCATAATAAGTTGTGGGGATGCTCTTCTCGCCGCCTGGAATGACTTTCCTGAGCAAGTCTAATAACATATCGAAATGTGTAACAGCCATCCCACTGAGTGTTTGGATATGAAGAAGCCTTTTTCTCTAACAACATTGATCCCATCTGACGAGTTAATTTTAAAGAGTATGTAATAAGTCTCTGTGGACAAATAGATCCAATAATAGCTAGGTATAGAACATGTAATATTCACATTCACCAAGTTATCCTCAATTACATACAAAAAAAATGAAATTTCACCAGTGAGCTTTCAACACAAATCAGTGCATGCATAAGAGGAGCTCCATGCCATCATCAATCAGACTACCTTGAGACTCCATCTTTACGTTTCAGGTAACAAAAGAGAGATTGAGGGGGAGAGAGAAAGAGAGTACCTTGAGAGGGGTCGGGCAGCAGGAGGCGGGCGGCGAAGAGGAAGGTCTCGGAGACGGTGACGAGGGGGAGGGAGGAGTCGTGCTGGGGGACGTAGGCGGAGAGGCGGCGGAAGGAGGAGGGGTGGAGGGGGGAGGAGTTGAGGAGGAGGTGGCCGGACGAGGGGGCGACGCGGGCTGAGAGGATGTCGAGGAGGGTCGACTTGCCAGCTCCGCTGGGGCCGACGACGCCGAGGGGCGCGGGTCCGGCGCCGGCGAAGAGAACGAGAAGGGGGAGAGGAGGCGGGGATGAAGAGAGAGGGGGAAATGAAATTGAGAGAGGGATTTGGGATAAATCCCTCTCTCGGGCGCGGGCTGCCCAAATTTTTTGGGCACGCCCTCGCCCAATTTTTTTGCCAGCTCATACTTTTTAGCGACGGAATTTCCGTTGCCAAAAATTTTTTAGCGACGGAAATTCCGTCGCTAAAATTATTTTAGAGACGGATATTCCGTCGCTAAAGTTAAAGTTTTTAGCGACGGAATTTCCATCGCTAAAAATGATTTTCCGTCGGCAAAATAATTTTGCCGACGGAATAATAGCGACAGAATTATCCGTCGCTATAACACGTCTTATAGCGACGGATATTTCCGTCGCTATAATTCCGTCGGCAAAACCCCGTATTCTAGCAGTGGATAAACATTCTTGACGGCCACGTCGTCAAGGGTGTACATAATCTAAGAAAAAAATTCCCAAAAAAATAGATTTTTTCCGTTATATACAACATAT
Source organism: Asparagus officinalis (assembly GCF_001876935.1). NCBI lineage: Eukaryota > Viridiplantae > Streptophyta > Magnoliopsida > Asparagales > Asparagaceae > Asparagus > Asparagus officinalis. The sequence goes on along the minus strand of NC_033799.1, from coordinate 25,411,493 downwards.
ATCCTATACACGATAATATTTGAATAAAAATACACCCAAAGACATCAACAAACACAATAATTTTATCATAATTGTCAAAACGAATCACATTATACACTCAAGTCATCCATAAATCATACGTAGAAATCTCTCATATAACCGACCAATCACCACCACCACAGACAAGTCTAGGATATATAAAATACTAAAAATGGTCTGAAGGCAAAGTACATTTTATCCGAGATAACCATAAGCCAACATCAAGAAGAAGCTTATATCCAGAGGCATCCTGGTGGTCCATGGACTGCAAGCTTTCAGCAACAAGCTCTTGCCGTGCACCCTCAGCTGCAACAAGGACCATGTGCCCATTTTCTTTATGTCTCCTCTCTAAATATTCATACAGTTCACCTTTTCCTTCCAGATAAAAGCGGGACTCTGGCATCAAGCAGCAGTCCTAAGAGAGTAAGAAAAGAAGGAAAACAGAATATTATCATTAGCTTTTATCTTAGAAAATGGTAAAATTGAATGGATGTAGAAAACTCAATGCTGTGGCTAGCGGTTGCGTAGGTTAATCATGCTTGCCGCGTCTCTGCTTGCAAGAGCAACACATATACGTAGCAATGAACACTGTGCAAAAAACAAATGATAAGAAGAGGTCAGCAGTAAATCTTGTTGCATCAGATCTGAGACAAACATAAACATTGTGAGATAACATAAATTTTGTTGTATCATCAAGGCATAGCCTTACAGCTAATTTTACAAGCTTGCTATGGGCCTCTGGCTCATTGTTAGTAATCAAACTTTTTACTGAAGTTAACCAACTTACAACTAAAGTTGAAAATAACAATAACGCATAATGCAATGCATAAGATGTTGGACTTTTTGTTCATGAAAAGGCAATTTTGCCTTTGTGAATAGTCCCACATCGGAAAATGAGAAGAAGTTCAAGAAGTTTATAATGGTTCACATCTCAATGGACTTTGAGTTAGTGTTTTGGGCCTAGTATTGTTTGGGCTATTGCTCCACACACGCGCGCGCGTACACCACGCCGCACTTGCATGAGTTTTTTGCCTCTTAAGTTTTATTTTTTTGCACGTTTTACACAAGTTTGTAACGGTTACGGGAGTTATGGAAACGTATAACGGACGCGGGATTTCTGTGTAACGTCTGCGGACTACCAGCGACGGTTAAGAACAGTAAAGGCTATATAAAGAGCTGAAGCTCAACAAGAAGAAGCGAGAAGAAGAAAACATCCAATNCAGTTTTCCTCAAAAATTTTCTCAGCTACTATTTACTTATATTTCGGGCAACCATCTTCGTCTGAGCAGAAGCTCTGCTACTCACGCTCGAGTACAGGGGCCGGTCATTTCCGGGGGCTTTTACCGCTAGGGGGTGAGGATCGACTACGCCAGGACGAAAGATGGGTCCTCTATCTTCTAGGGCAGTGAATCACGACTACACTCGTTCAGGTCTGGTGTTCTAACTCTTTTATTTTTAGTTTTATAATAATTGTTTTAATTTTTAACAGCAATCTAGAAAATAGATAATAATTTTGCTGTTAATTTAAATCTGCATTTTTAACCTATAGTTAACTGTTTTAATTTGTTAATAAATCTGCATTTTTAACCTATAGTTAACTGTTTTAATTTGTTAACTAATTTTGCATCTAAATTAGTAGTTAAAAAAATTTTTAACCTATAGTTAACTGTTTTAATTTGTTAACTAATTTTGCATCTAAATTAGTAGTTAAAAAAATATTTTGCTGCTTCTGTTCACAATTTCTGTATCTGTCACTTTTCATTTACATATATATATACAGTAAAGAAACAAAAAATCTTTAAGTGAACCGGTTCAAGTTTTCTTAGATTAGTTGGTGTCTAAGGCAAGGTTTAAGTTTAAGTGAACCGGTTCAAGTTTTCTTAGATTAGTTGGTGTCTAAGGCAAGGTTTAAGGGTTGCGTAAAACGCTCTGTAAGAAATAAGGTACTTAATAGATCTTTGATCAACCTCTAGTACTATCCTTACCTGGTCAAACTACCAGAATAAAACTTTAATCTTTTGGTTAAAGAGCAGGTTTAATTAAGTTTCTGGTCTAATAGTATTGACAAAATTCTTCACCCGTTCAGATTTCATCTACCTAGATTAGTAAACTCAAATTGAACTTATGGCAATTCCTGATCATTCAAAAAGTGTCAAACCTGAGAAGTTCACCGGTGTCAACTATAAACGGTGGGCTAATCAGATGAGATACCGGCTCACTACTTTAGGTCTCTTAATTATCTGCTATTGACACTCCTGAGTCTTCTACTAGTGGTTCTCAACCTTTGACTCCTGATCCTGAACAGCCTGCTCCTTCCACTTCTGGTTCTGGTGCTAGCTCCTTTTCTAGCTCTATGAAACCAGAAGAAATCAATTATCATTATTGTCATAGGATTCTTAGTGCACTTGCAGACAACCTTTATGACATATACTATGAGTTCAAAAGTGCAAAAGACCTATGAAATGCTCTTGAAGCAGAATCTGGCTATGATGATGCCGGAATTTTGCGTTTCACCTCCTCCTTCTTCAATAAGTTCATGATGGTTGATGACAAGCCCATTAATGAACAAATTCATGAATTTATAGATTTTCTCCGTCATCTCCAATCAAAAGGAAACACTTTTACTGACGATTATAAAGTTTCCTGTTTGATTGATAAACTCCCTCCCTCCTGGTCTAGATTTGTTGGAAATCTCTGACATAAGCAAGGAGATCTAACCTTAACTGAAGCCCTCAATGCTATTCGTATTGAAGACCAGCATAGGCAAAATTCCAAAACCAAGAATGAATCAAAAGCTAAAGTAAACTTGGTAGAGGATAAGCCTAAATCTAGGAATTTCAAACCCAAAGGGAAGAAATTCAAGAAAAACCAACAATCTTTTAACAATCTTCCTTCAAATCAAATCCTAATTCTTCCATCCATAAGTTTGATGGAATGTTCTGCTTTGTCTGTGGTAGAACCAACCATATGGCTCCCAACTGTTTCTTTCAGAAGAAGGAACCGGCTAAACCTGCTCCTAAAAGAAATGGATCCAACAAAGTTAATATGATTGAAGAGAATCCAACCTCCTTTAGGTTAGCCTCCTCATCTCATCTTGTAAATTCTCTAACTTCTTCCATTGATTGGTATTTGTTACACCTATCTTCTCAGAACTAAAGATAAAGTCTTAGATAGGTTTAAGGTGTATAAAGCTGAATCTGAGAACCAACTTGACAGGAAGATCAAGATTCTAAGATCTGATCGTGGGAGGGAGTATACCTAAAATCATATGACTGAATATTGCCAAGAACACGGTATTATTCATGAGGTTACTACTCTCTATACACCACAGTCTAACGGGGTAGCTGAACGAAAAAAAAAGAACCCTATTGGACATGGTAAACTATATGTTACTCAGTTCAGGAGCACCTAAAAATCTCTGGGGTGAAGCTCTTCTCTCTGCTTGTTTTATTCTCAATAGGATTCCCCAGAAAAATTCTGATACAACTCCTTATGAATATTGGAAGGGGAGATCTCCTAATCTGAACTTCTTCCGAGTTTGGGGTTGCTTGGCTAAGGTAGCTATTCCCGAACCTAAGAAGAGAAAAATTAGTTCCAAAACTATTGATGTTGCTTTCATTGGATATGCACTAGATAGCAATGTTAATAGATTTCTAGTCATTAAACTCTGAAATCAGTGACATATCCAACAACACTATCATTGAAGCTAGAGATGCAGTCCTTTTTGAAAATATCTTTCCTTTCAAATCCAAAATCTCAGAAAATCCTAGTTCATCTCTTCCTTCTGATTTACCATCTTCCAGCTCTTCTCAGTCTTTTGATATTGAACCTCGAAGAAGTAAAAGATGTAGAATTCAAAAGGATTTTGGAGAAGACTTCTTTACATTTCTTGTTGAAGGTGATCCAAGCTCATTCCAAGAAGCAATGGATTCACCTGAATCTCCTTTCTGAAAAGAAGCCATTGATAATAAGATTAAATCTATCATGGAAAACCATACTTGGATACTCACCGACTCACCGACTTACCGCCAGGTTGTAAACCTATTGGTTGTAAGTGGATATTCAAGAAGAAACTTAGAGCTGATAGTTCCATAGATAAATTTAAAGCTAGATTAGTAGCTAAAGGCTATACTCAACAAAAGGGCATTGATTATTTTGATACATATTCTCCTGTAGCCCGAATCTCAACTATCCGAGTATTATTAGCCTTTGCTGCTATCCATAAGCTGATCATACATCAGATGGATGTCAAGACTGTTTTTCTGAATGGTGATTTAGATGAAGAGATCTATATGCACCAACCTGAAGGCTTCATTACCAAGGGTCAGGAAAACAAAGTCTGCAAACTTATTAAATCTCTGTATGGTCTTAAACAAGCTCCTAAACAATGACACCAGAAATTTGACAGAGTTATTGCTCACTATGGTTTCACAGTGAATGAACATGACAAATGTGTTTATTCAAAAGTGATAAACAATGACTATGTCATTCTCTGTCTCTATGTTGATGATATTCTTATCTTTGGAACAACTCTTGAACTAATTTTAAAAGTCAAGAATTATCCTTCTAAGAACTTTGACATGAAAGACTTAGGTCTTGCTGATATGATACTTGGAATGAAAATCTCTAGAGATACCAGAGGAATATCTTTGAGTCTTTCTCACAGTATTGAGAAAATGCTGATCAAATTCAACTATCATAACTCTAAACCTATTTCCACACCCTATGATTCTTCTATATCCTTGAAGAAAATTAAAGGTGAACCTGTATCCCAACTGAAATATTCTCAGATGATTGGATCTCTTCTATACATATCAAATCGAACCAGACCCGATATAGCTTATGATGTAGGGAGACTGAGTCGGTATACCAGTAACCCTAACCTAGATCATTTGCATGCCCTAGAGAGAGTATTCAAATACTTGAAAGGGACAATTGACTATTGCTTGACTTACACTGGATACCCTGATGCTATTGAAGGGTATAGTGATGCCAATTGGGTCACAGATTCCAACAGTGTAAAGTCAACATCCTGGTATGTATTTCTTTTTAGTGGTGCTGCTGTATCCTGGAAATCATGTAAGTAAACAGTAATTGCGAGGAGCACCATGGAATCTGAGTTGATTGCTCTTGATACCACTTGCACAGAAGCAGAATGGTTAAAAGATCTACTTTCTGAACTTCCTTTGGTTCCTAAACCCTTTCCTCCAATTTCCATTCATTCTGATTCTAGATCTACCATAGAGCTTCTAAAGCAAGTGCATGTAAATAAAAAACTCAACAGACATATTCAAATAAGATATAAGTCTGTACAATGCCTGATAGGCAAAGTTGTGATCTTGAACTTTGTAAAGTCTGAGAAAAATCTTGCTGACCCTTTGACTAAGGGATTATCCAGGAGTGTGGTTCTGGATTCATCGAGGGAGATGGGGTTAAGCCCATAAGAGAGGACACTGACAGTGGTAACCCAACCCTTATTTGGAGACTTAGTCCCAATGTTGGTTCAATGTGGTAGAAACAAGCTGGACTAGTGACACTCGTGTGGAGCATCGACCCAGATATATTCATATATCACTATGTAGCTTGTGCTATTACCCCTTCTCTATGATGACGATGCTCTTATGATACAGCTGGCTAGGCTGAGTTTTACTCTTAATAAGTCCAACGTGTGTATTATGGGGGATATTAAATAAACAGCTATAGTACCCTTTGAGGACTTACCTATGTGAGAGGAACCGTGATGGCCGCGGTTGGGGGGGCTGGGCTAACCCTAGAAACTCTCATGAGTCGATTTTTTATGAGCATGGCCTTTAACGCTCAACCTGCTTTGCTCAATAGATGAAGACGTATTGTGTGTGTGTTTTGTTAATACCTGACTCAAGGGGCCTAATTCAAGGCCTAGTTCATTATGTCCCTCATGTGGTGATAAACTCACTAAGGAAAGATTCAAAGTCGAAAGCTACCTCTCCCGAATTCATGATACGAAAGGTTGCCCAACCTATATCTTTTATGATTTACTGATTCGAAAGCTACCTCTCCCGAATTCATGATACGAAAGGTTGCCCAACCTATATCTTTTATGATTTACTGATTTACTTATTGTTTTGTTTCAGTCAAATGATTTACTGATTTACTTATTGTTTTGTTTCAGTCAATATTGCCTTTTGGGGGGGACTGTTGGACTTTTTGTTCATGAAAAGGTAATTTTGCCTTGTGAATAGTCCCACGTCGGAAAATAAGAAGAAGTTCAAGAAGTTTATAATGGTTCACATCTCAATGGGCTTTGAGTTAGTGTTTTGGGCCTAGTATTGTTTGGACTGTTGCTCCACACACGCGCGCGTGCACGCACGCCACGCCTCGCCCCGCCCCG
>NC_033799.1:25366245-25405084 GCF_001876935.1 Asparagus officinalis | reverse complement strand
CGCACGCACGCTACGCCTCACCACGACGCGCGCGCCACGCCGCACCGCACTCGCACGAGTTTTTTGCCTCTCAATTTTTTTTGTGTGCACGTTTTACACAAGTTTGTAACGGTTGCGGGAGTTATGGAAATGTATAACGGATGCGGGATTTTTGTGTAACGTCTGCAGACTACCAACGACGATTAAGAACAGCAAGGGCTATATAAAGAGTTGAAGCTCATTCGGAAGGAGTACAGCAACAAGAAGAAGCGAGAAGAAGAAAACATTTTTCCTAAAAATTTTCTCAGCTACTATTTACTTATATTTTGGGCAACCATCTTCGTTAGAGCAGAAACTCTGCTACTCGCGCCCGAGTACAGAGACCGGCCGTTTCCGGGGGCTTTTATCGCTAGGGGGTGAGGATCGACTGTGCCAGGGCGAAAGGCGGATCCTCTATCTTCTAGGACAGTGAATCACTACTGCACCTATTCAGGCCTGGTGTTCTAACTCTTTTATTTTCAGTTTTATAATAATTGTTTTAATTTTTAACAGCATAAGACAACTGTAAGTTTTGATGGGCTAAAACACAAAAACCATGTAGTGCAAAACGTAGTACGTGTAGAAAATGTTGGATTCATTAATTTTTTTTTGTTATCAACATAACAATCATAAACCACATATAGAAAATGTGTTGAATAACATGATCAAATAAATTGAAAAAGGTTGCATCAGAACTGACCCCAAGATTTGATTTTGGGTGGTGGAAGAAAGAGAGGAAAAAAAGATAAAAGTTAGATTTGATTTTGGGTGAAAAATTTGGAGGTATTCTCCCACTGTTTTGATTACCGTAGGCTCAAAACACCCTTCACAGGTGCATGTTAAGAATTTTAACATCCTTGACGTTGAACATTCTTGACGGCAACATCATTAGCCGTCAAGGATGTTGAACATTTGTCAAGATACCTACAATGTTTCTCTTTTAGATCCTCTAATGCAATAAATGTTTATCCTAACACAACCCGTTCTATTTTAGCCTTCAATCTCAATTTTTTAGAGACTTAGCCATTAATCTTCAATTTAATTAATGTGTAAATTTTCCTCATCTCCTTAATTTAAGGTATTTGTAATCATGGCGGCTGTTGATGACTAAGTTCACACACTCAATTATGTCTGTGGTTGGATGTGGTTGATGATTGATGAGAGGCCGCTTCCTTCCCCTGAATATCCAACTCTGAGTTAGTGGCTGAAGCATGCACAAGTAGAAACTCATGAGAGGACGGGGACTGGTTCCCCCCTGGGTCCTCCAACGATCAAGTCAGCTGGTGAGCTTGAGTGGGAAAAGTGAAGAACTACGTGAGTTCTTATGTGTAGTGTAATAATTGCTTAGGTCAGATTTGATCCAAGATTAGAATAGTACCTCTATACATACTGATGGTAAAAGGGTATAACCGTCATTGTGGCCGAGTACATGATGACGATGAAGGAGCATGGGTTGGCGACTGTTGGACCCACAGCTGGCCGAGCACAGAAATGATCGTTGTAGGTCCAGCAGTCGCCAGCCCATGCTCCTTCATCGTCATCCTGTGCTCGGCACAATGACAGTTATACCCTTTTACCTACATATACTATTCTGATCTTGGATCAAATCTGACCTAGCAATTATTCCACTACACATAAGAACTCACGTAGTTCTTCACTTTCCTCACTCAAGCTCACCAGCTGACTTGATCGTTGGAGGAACCACGGGGGAACCAGTCCCCGTCCTCTCAAGAATTTCTACTTGTGCAGGGTTCAACCACTAACTCAGAATCGGATATTCGGGGAATGAAGCAACCCCTCATCAATCATCAACCCCATCCAAGCACGTATATAATTGATTGTGTGATCTTAGTTATCAACAACCACCATGATTACAAATACCTTAAATTAAGGAGATGAGGAAAATTTACAAATTAATTAAATGGAAGATTAATGGCTAAGTCTCTAAAAAATTGAGATTGAAGGCTTAAATAGAGCAGGTTGTGTTGGGATAAACATTTATTGCATTAGAGGATCTGAAAGAGAAGCATTGGGATAAATTTAGGGCCCTTCTGTGTTGCTAGAGTCATTAGTCAAATTTTAGGTATCTTGACGGTAACATCATTAGTTGTCAAAAATGTTCAACATCATTGACGGCTAATGGTGTTGCCATCAATAATGTTCAACGTCAAGGATGTTAACATTCTTAACAGGCCCCTGTGAAGGGTGTTTTGAGCCTACGACAACCAAAACGGTGGGAGAATACCCTCCAATTTTTTCACCCAAAATCAAATCTGGGATGTTCAATAGTTCTCCCTCCCGTAGGATGAGAGCCTCTTGAGGGATATGCCAAGCGTCAGCCTGCATTTGGCCCAGAAGGCCTACTTGCTTCGGGGGAATTGGTGGAGGAGGAGTTGTTTGACTGGCTCACCTACATGCGTAACTCCCCCTCGGAGTGTCAGGAGGACTTCGCCAGGGAGAGGTCATCCAGGGAAGAGGAAGAGAAGAGAGTTTCTATCTTGGAGGCTGAGCTGAGCAGCAATGAGGCCACCCGGTACCGGGAGCTGGATGAAAAGGAAAGGTGTCTGAAGGGGTTCATAACCTATGGCGCCAAACATGTGGCTTCTATCGAGGAGCTTCAAAGAGAGGTGGTCCGGCTGAAGGAAGAGGTTGGCCGTTTGCAGCAAGGACTCTCCAAGCGGGATGACCACCTCCCTTCTTTGGAGGGATAGGTCGATTCTGAGAGGCGCCTTAAGGCGACAGCCGAGGAAGAGGCTTGATCGAGTCATCTCTTGGTCGAGGAACTGAGGCGAGACCTCGAGGAGAAGCGATTGACTCATCAAGCATCCGTGATAATAGTCAAGGACCTGAAGGGTCAGCTCACTCACCTGGATTCAGAACAGTACCGAGCGAAAGCGATCGACGACACGCGCCAGCACCCCTTGGGTAAAACTGAGGTGGCCTTGGCTTGTAAGGTCAGTGTCGACTACCCGGCCTCGCTGCTCCCTCCTGGCTCTTGTCCCGTGCCTGACCTCCTCTATCCTCCCCATGTCTTTTGTTGCCTTAACATCCTAAAGGAGATTAAGATGAGTGAAGGGGGGTTGGATCTGGCGTTGGACGATGGCAATGACGAGTCGGGGGATAAGCCTGGAGAAGACCCTCCCGCTCCCTCTTCTGCTTCTTCCGCCTATGCAGCCCCAGAGGTGGATCTTTCTAGTCCTACTCCCAGATCTGGTCGAGAAATCTGAGGGCTTGTATCTTTTTCTTTTATTCTTGTTTTGTAAATATCAACATGCCTTGTTGTAAATAGAAATGGATACTGTAATGAAGCTTGTAATGATGTTTTGGAATAAAGATCAACTTTTCTCTCATTCTAGAGTCTGCCTTTAATTAGTCCTTGTTTTTGCTTTATTTGCTTGTAGCTTTGTTCTGATTTGAAAGAACAAGTGTTGATTGTTGTGAGTCGGTCATGTTGTGTCGACCTGAAGGTTGAGGGGTCGAGACGATCGGCTCATTTTGTGCCTCTTGCTGGCGATATGTCCGGGTCTTTTGTCGATGAAGACTGGCAAGATGACCTCTCTATTAGGCCGAGTGATGTATTTATTATTTATGGCAGTGGTCACAAACTAAAAAAAATTAACACAAAAGCATTAAACCTTTTTCGAATCCAACTTAATAAATAAAAGAACACCAATCAGAAATACCTTAAGGTTGCGTTTGGATTTGAGAATTTGATTTCAAATTCCAGAATTGAATTCTGGAATTTAAAATCTATAATTTCAAATTCAATTCCTTCATTTGTGAAATGTTCAAATTTGAATTCCAGAATTCAATTTGAAATTCATGTTTGGCAAACTTTAGAATTTCAATTTTGAAAATTTCAATTGAGTTGTCAACTAGTAAAATTCTAATTTTTAAACTGACATTGTAGCTCAAAGATAATTTAAAAATAAGGTAATCAATTTACATAAGGTTTGCATCGAAATTGGTGGAAATAAATGCCTCAAATAGTATAGCACATATCCAACCAACAAGACATATAGATTAAATACTTTAAAACCTTGAATGCAGTGATGTCAATAGTTCACCTAATAATCACCATAGAAATAACCAAAATCATTCATCAATAAAACTTTGTAAACTCCTTCACCATTAACTATACAATAAATAAAGTAGAAACTTCAAATATTGCATATAACAATTCAAAAAAAACCAAAATATGTTCGAGCTACAATTTTAGTTAATATTTCCCCATTATACAGTGTCATGCTTAAGTTGCTCTCGTACTAATTTCTTTAAAACTTTTACATCTGATTCAAATAAGAGTTTCTTTCTAATGCTTATACACTTTTGCTTTGTATTTCTCATTGTAGCTTTCTCTCCCCGGTTCAAGAGGTCCTGCTTTGCGAGGTCTTAAATCACCTGAAACAATAAGAAGACCAAATGAGCTCCTTTTTAAAGTGTGATACTGTAAAGGGATACGTTCAAGTAATACAGTAATGTACAGTTTTCTTTGGAATACATAGTAGGAGAACTTATTAGTTTTGATAGGATCGGCCATAGAAGTACTTGTGTTTATACAATAGCATACAACACTTGTGTTTATACAATAGCATACAACACTTGTGTTTATAATCTTGCACTATCTTTTTCTTTTTATGTAATATACCGCACATGATCTAGGTGCTACTATAAATTCTTACATGCTGTTTTCCTGAGCTCACATTTAATGTTTAAAATTCTGAATCAAATAAAGCAAACACAAGCAAGTAGATGCACACAATTTGAAATAAATCTATCATAACTAGATTCATAATCCAAACATGGAACCTTGAAGTATTTTACCATTGCAAGCTTCTTTCGCCGCTGCAAGATCAACGGAGAATTTTTTTTTAGCAAATTATAGTTCTCAATAGTTTTGTTTTGATATGCCTTAGCATCTGAATTTACCTATGCAAGCATATATCAATAAGATTTTGAAAATCGCTCACTTTTTGAATCTAGAATATATACGATGAAAGAGCAAAGGCATAATATAGACCCTATATCAAATATCTGTGCTCATTCCTGTAAGTATAATGATGTGAAACGACGTGTGTGTATTTAGGAGATCACCAATTTAATTGAAATTATACAATGTTTCACCAACTAAATCACGATCGTGTAGGAAATAGATTCACAATTTCTTAATATTGAATTAAATTGCAAGCGTAGTTCTAAAGACCAGTTGAAACTTATTGAAATTAAATGCAATTCAAGTTACGATGGTATTGTTCGAATCTCAATATCAAAATTCAGTAAAATATATAGTCGACAGATCACACATCTCACCAATTGTAAGTGGAACAGCAGATAATTGATAATAATTCAGAGATGTAATTCAAATGATGAACCCAACAATATTCTAAATAGTTGAGAGAAGAAACTACTTGATGGAATCCGTGGTTTGGACTCACTTGTATCACTTTTGTTGTGCAGGTTGATCGGATCTGGTGTGCTCGGCTAGGGCACTGCTGGAGGATGAAAAGGGGTGTTGGCGGTGGTGTTGCAAGACTGGTGAAGAGGCGGGGGGCTGGCTGTCGTCGTTCGTGAGGAGGGCGGCCGTCGGGGTGGTGTCGAAGGACCCGCGAGAGAGGGAGGGGAGGGACGACTGGAAGGAGGCGGCGATGTCGGCTGGTCGGGATCTGGAGGAGGCGCTCGAGGATCCTGGGCTGGCTGGTCATCGTCGCGGGGAGAAACGAAGGCTTCGTCGGCGAGGAGGATGGCGTCGGGCTGGAAAGAGGCGCTGAGACTAGGGCTTGGAGATTGAAGAGGAGAGCAGGGGTGTGGGGCTGAAGATTTGAACGGAGGGGAAAGGGGGAAGGCTTTGGCGGTTGTGGGAGTGAACTAGGGTTTCTTTTCTCTTTTTTTTTATAATGGACAGCTATGATGTACTTAAGAGTAAATGGGTGGCTGTGAGGAATTGACAGGAAAACAAAATGATGGCTGAATGAAATGGGGGTATTGGATTTTGAAAGAGGGTAGAGAACTAGGGTTTCACACACCTAGATCTAATATTTGGGTTTCACACACCAAATATTATGGGAGAATTTTCATTTCTTTTAGAAAACTCAAATATTTTATTTCATCAATAATTCATCATTTGATTACAAATCATCCCGCCTTTAAATAGGCTTACAAAAAAGACTCATCTCCCTCCACATCCGATGTGGGACTAAAGTAACACTCTTATTAAGCAAAACTAACTACAACTCTTATTAAAAGAAAAACAAATGAAAATACAAACTAGACTCTATCACAACTAAAACCACATCATAGGGACCCGATGAAAAGCTGAAGCACGACGTCTCCTACGCTGATAAACATGTCGAAAGTCCCGTGCACGTGCCTGGATGTCCTGGATGTCCGTATCATTCTCCCCAGGTGGGAGAGAACTCGACCCCGTCGAGTCAGGGGTAGAAAAACTATCATATCGCTCCAGAAGGTCAGGATCAATGCGTTGTAAATCACTGCGGTCTAGCCACGTATCTTCAGCAGGTGATTTTCCCTTCCAACGAATTAGATATCGTCGGGTTCCACCATCTCCAGTAGAGATAATTTCATCATCTAAAATGTTATCAATTGTGTCTGCTGGATTGGGATAAATATCTGGGAGTGGGGGAAGTGAGGGGCTCTCAAAAGAAAGGTCAGGGGAAGGCTCATCAACCAATGGGTTGCTGGGGTTAAAATCAGGACCCTTATAATCCACCAAATCCTCGACATTGAAAGTAGAACTGATACCAAAATCTTCAGGGAGATCTATAACATAAGCATTGTCATTTAATTTCTTTAAGATTTTAAAAGGTCCAGCACTACGAGCATGCAATTTTTTTACAGTTCCTGGAGGAAACCGTTCCGGACGAATCCGAACCATCACAAGATCATCAATATTAAAAGTTTTAAATCTCTTTCTTACATCAGCTCGTAATTTATAGTTAACATTACTCTTTTCAATTTTATCGCTGATCTCCTTGTGTAGTTCGTGCATATGGGATGCAAATGCAGATGCAGACTCAGATAACCTATAGTGATTGGTCATGGGAATGAGGTCAATGGGTTGTCTAGGCCTAAAACTATACACTACTTCATGCGGACTCTTACCAGTTGTCCTATTAACAGATGAATTATATGCAAACTCAGCGATGGACAATTTCAGATCCCAGTTCCCAACATGCTCACCAACTAGAGTACGCAAGAGATTTCCTAGACTCCGATTGATAACTTCAGTCTGGCCGTCAGTTTGAGGATGAAAAGCAGTGGAGAATTTAAGCTTCGTACCTAACTTATGCCAAAGAGTTTTCCAAAAGTAACCGGTGAACTTCACATCTCTATCAGACACAATAGTCTTTGGCAGACCATGCAATTTGACAACGCCATCAAAAAATATTTGGGCCACTCTCGAGGCATCAGACGTTCTAGAACAAGGTAGAAAATGAGCCATCTTGGAAAATCGGTGAACCACAACAAGAATTGAATCGTGTTTCCTGAGGGTTTTTGGGAGACCTAACACGAAATCCATGCTAAGATCTTGCCATGGACAATCAAGGACCGGTAGGGGAGTGTACAAACCAGTGTTCTGTTTTCGTTGTTTGGCTAACTGGCAGACATGACATCTCCCAACGCACTTGGTAACATCGCGCTTCAAACTGGGCCAATAGAATCGATATTCTACAGCCTCAATGGTCTTTTCATTTCCAAAGTGCCCAGCTAAGCCGCCAGCATGCAATTCCCACACAAGAAATTCTCGCAAAGAAGTCTGTGGAATGCACAATCTACGACCTAGAAATAAGAATCCATCTTGAAGGATATAGCCGTCAATTTCTCGGGTTGTTCCGTCAATCAACATTGCATACATCTCACCAAAGTCGGGACACGACTCATAGTCCGTCTTAAGCCTCTCAAATCCAACAACAGCTGTGGATAATTTTGTCATGACATAGATTCGTTGACTGAGAGCATCAGCAGCCTTGTTGTCAACTCCCGCTTTATGTCGCAAGGTGAAGGTGTAATCCTGAAGAAACTCAACCCAACGTGCATGACGGAAATTCAACTTTTTCTGGGAATAAATATATCGAAGGGCTTCATGATCTGAGTATATGACAAATTCTTGCGGCAGCAGGTAATGGCGCCAATGGCGAAGAGATTGAATTACAGCGTAGAATTCTTTGTCATAAGTGGTATATCGCATACGTGTGTCATTCAATTTCTCACTGAAATATGCGATTGGATGGCCTTCTTGAGAGAGAATTCCACCTATGCCAACTCCAGAAGCATCACATGCAACCTCAAAGACTTTGTTAAAGTCTGGCAGGCGCATAACAGGGGCATTAATCATTCTCTCCTTGATTTCTAAAAATGCCTTGGTGGCTTCGCGTGACCACTCAAATTCGCCTTTCTTTAAACAGTCGGTGATTGGAGCCATGATCGTGCTAAATCCCTTGATAAACCGACGGTACAAGGTAGCGAGCCCGTAAAAGCTTCTCACATCACGGATGTTCTTGGGCTCGGGCCAATCATTTATCGCTTTGACTTTTTCAGGATCTGCAGATACTCCTTCAACAGAGACTACAAACCCTAAGAATTGAACCTGTGTGGCAAGAAAGGTACACTTCTTTGGATTCGCATACAGTTCTTCCTTTCTTAGTATAGAGCAAACTTGTCACAAATGGTTAAGATGTTGCTCACGAGATTGACTGTAAATGAGGATGTCGTCAAAGTAGACTACCAAAAATCTACCCATGAACGGACGTAGTACTTGCGTCATCACTCGCATGAAAGTACTCGGAGCATTGGTCAATCCGAAAGGCATGACCATCCATTCGTACAACCCATCCTTCGTTTTGAAGGCGGTCTTCCATTCATCTCCAGGACGAATGCGGATTTGGTGATAACCACTCTTTAAATCGATCTTTGAAAAGACAGTAACGCCAGACATCATATCCAACATATCATCCAAACGTGGGATTGGAAAACGATATTTCACTGTTATCTTATTGATGGCACGACTATCCACGCACATACGCCACGATCCATCTTTCTTTGGCGTCAGCAACGCGGGAACCGCGCAAGGACTCATGCTCTCTTGGATAAATCCTTTCTTTAACAACTCATCAACTTGCTTCTTGAGTTCAGCATGTTCAGTAGGATTCATCCTATAATGCGGCAAGTTGGGAAGACTCGCTCCAGGGACCAAATCAATAGCGTGTTGAATGTCACGCATCGGTGGTAACTTGTCGGGGAGATCTTCAGGGAAAACATCAGCAAATTCCGTGATCACCGGAGTGACTTCAGGAGGAAGGGGGTTGCTAGATTCCTTAGTGACCTCCCTGGCTGTGAGTATCATGACTGGGGCTCCCTTTTCAAACTCTTGACGGATCTCCTTTGTTGTGATCAAGCTAACACCCTTATTTTTCTTTACTGCAATTGGCTTTTGTTCGGGTTGCTTAGTCTTGGGTGAACTGGGGAGTAACTTGATCTTCTTTCCTTCATGTTCAAAATGACATGTGTTTGTTCGACCATAGATAGTTACATCATTATCATACAACCATGGTCGTCCAAGGATGACATGACCCACATCCATGGCCACAACGTCACACCAAATCTTATCCTTGTACAGATTAAAGTCTATCGGCACAAGGCATCTTTGTTTAACGTCTAGTGCGGTAGAATCAATCCACATGACTCTATAAGGGTGCGGATGGTGTACAGCTTTCAGACCAAACTTAGCAAGTTCCGTAGACGATATTGCATTGATGCAGCTTCCACTGTCCACAATAACTTTACAAGATTTTCCTCCAATCTTTGTGAATGTGTGGAACATATTTGTTCGTCTCCAATCATCTTGGTCCTTCGGTTGGGTCAAAGCACATCTAACGACAGCTAGTTGACTTGACGGTGTTGATCGAATGCAACCAATACTAATATCATTCTCGTCAAATTCCTCACTTGAGTCAAAATCCTCTTCTTCCACATGATAAACGAATTCATTTTTCTTTGACTCTAATTCTTCAACAGGCTCTCCGTTGACAATGGTGATTTTAACGGGACTTGGACAGTTAGCAGCCACATGTCCATACCCTTGGTACTTGTAACATTTGGTAGTGGAACTAACCTTTGAGAAATTCCTTTCAGTGCCCTTGCCTTTGTTATCTCGTTCTTTATTCCCGCTCGAGGTGTCGGTCTTTTGTGATGATGTTTGAGCTTGAAATCGATTTGGGTATTGACCCAAAGTATATTTGTGTCCTTGTACGGAATTCTTGAAAGTGGAGCTAGACCTCGTAGTATCTAAGTCCTGAACTACGACATAGGCTTTCTCAAGCTCAGAAATTCCTCGAATCAAAAGTTCATTTCGCAAATCTTCTCGAAGTCCGGCTCTAAATCGAGAGAGAGTTTGGTGTGGATTCTCAATGTTCAAAGCATTACACTGAATTTGGAACTCTTCAAATTGAGTAACATAATCCTTAGCGGATTTATTACCTTGTGTAAATCGGTTCCAGTTGTCGAGAATGCGTTCGTGGTAAGATACAGGTACATACTTCTCTTTGAGCTTGTCTTTCATATTCGCCCATGTGTTGATGGGGGCCATTTGGCGAGCTACTCTCATCATTTCCAAGTTAGCCCAGTATTGGCTAGCCTGACCAGTTAGTTTCATTGCTGCAAATTTGATTCTTCTCTCTTCGAAAAGTGGATACCAGTTGAAGTAATCGTCCACTTGTCGGATCCATTCCAAGAAATTTTTAGGCTCCGATCGTCCATCGAAAGTAGGAACGTCCAGCTTAATGCTCTTCAGGTATCGTTCGTCAGGATCTTGAGCATTACGTCTTTGGTGGGTTCTGATTGGAACGTGCTCTTCGTTGTGTTCGTTGTTTTGCGTCCCACGTATTTCTAACCTCTGCAATCTTTCATGCAATTTGTCACGATCTTCTTGTTGAGATTGACGAACTTCGTTCACGGCTTGGGTTAAAGCGTTGAGTTGACTCATGAGGTCAGCTATGGGGAACGCGTTGGAATCCATTCTAGAATTGTCCGACTCGCTAGACTCTCCTAATAAGTAAGTTTGACCACTACGGAGTGGCATGCACTAATCACGCCCAAACAACTAAAAGATGTAAATTTTTTTAGATGCAATTGCAGACAGAATAATAAATGCAAACTAAAAATGATGTAATTTCCTACCTAACCGTGCTCTGATACCAAAATGATGTGAAACGACGTGTGTGTATTCAGGCGATCACCAATTTAATTGAAATTACACAATGTTTCACCAACTAAATCACGATCGTGTAGGAAATAGATTCACAATTTCTTAATATTGAATTAAATTGCAAGCGTAGTTCTAAAGACCAGTTGAAACTTATTGAAATTAAATGCAATTCAAGTTACGATGGTATTGTTCGAATCTCAATATCAAAATTCAGTAAAATATATAGTCGACAGATCACACATCTCACCAATTGTAAGTGGAACAGCAGATAATTGATAATAATTCATAGATGTAATTCAAATGATGAACCCAACAATATTCTAAATAGTTGAGAGAAGAAACTACTTGATGGAATCCGTGGTTTGGACTCACTTGTATCACTTTTGTTGTGCAGGTTGATCGGATCTGGTGTGCTCGGCTAGGGCACTGCTGGAGGATGAAAAGGGGTGTTGGCGGTGGTGTTGCAAGACTGGTGAAGAGGCGGGGGGCTGGCTGTCGTCGTTCGTGAGGAGGGCGGCCGTCGGGGTGGTGTCGAAGGACCCGCGAGAGAGGGAGGGGAGGGACGACTGGAAGGAGGCGGCGATGTCGGCTGGTCGGGATCTGGAGGAGGCGCTCGAGGATCCTGGGCTGGCTGGTCATCGTCGCGGGGAGAAACGAAGGCTTCGTCGGCGAGGAGGATGGCGTCGGGCTGGAAAGAGGCGCTGAGACTAGGGCTTGGAGATTGAAGAGGAGAGCAGGGGTGTGGGGCTGAAGATTTGAACGGAGGGGAAAGGGGGAAGGCTTTGGCGGCTGTGGGAGTGAACTAGGGTTTCTTTTCTCTTTTTTTTTATAATGGACAGCTATGATGTACTTGAGAGTAAATGAGTGGCTGTGAGGAATTGACAGGAAAACAAAATGATGGCTGAATGAAATGGGGGTATTGGATTTTGAAAGAGGTTAGAGAACTAGGGTTTCACACACCTAGATCTAATATTTGGGTTTCACACACCAAATATTATGAGAGAATTTTCATTTCTTTTAGAAAACTCAAATATTTTATTTCATCAATAATTCATCATTTGATTACAAATCATCCCGCCTTTAAATAGGCTTACAAAAAAGACTCATCTCCCTCCACATCCGATGTGGGACTAAAGTAACACTCTTATTAAGCAAAACTAACTACAACTCTTATTAAAAGAAAAACAAATGAAAATACAGACTCGACTCTATCACAACTAAAACCACATCATAGGGACCCGATAAAAAGCTAAAACACGACGTCTCCTGTGCTGATAAACATGTCAAAGTCCCGTGCACGTGCCTGGATGTCCTGGATGTCCGCATCATATAAGCAACCATTTTTCAAAAGTTTTGGCCTGATTATTATCTCTCAGTTACCTAAGAACCCATCATCTTAAAAAGAAGCAACTGTTTTTTTTTTTTTTAAGATTTTTAGCTGCTGCCTAGAATCTCTGCACATGTTAAGCCTCCCATATTAATAAGTTTGTCAAACCACTCATTCTATGATTAGAATAAAGACTTACTCAGACTATTAATAGGACAAGGTTCAAAAAACTGCAAGAAGGCAGCAAGTGCTAAAATTAGAATTTGCAAAAACTGTAAGAAAGTCTGTGTTTTAGGATGTATCTTAAAAACTACAAGAAAGGATGATCTAAAATTAGAATTTGCAAAGATTTTTCAATAATTAGTGCCTTAAAGAGATAGGTATCTAGGAAAAAAACATGCAAGGAACACTGATCTTAGTCATAACTCACTAGTAGAAAAACGACTAAACTAGACGGAACAACCTAGACGGAAAAAATTTCCGTCTAGATTGAGGAAAACTAGACGGAAATTTTTCGTCTAGATTGTTCCGTCTAGTTTGAGGCATTTTAGACGAAAATTTCCATCTAGAATACCAACCTAGATGGAATAATTTTTTTTTTAAATTAAAAAACTCAACCTAGACGGAAATTTCCATCTAGGTTGATCTTAAAAAAAATACAAAAACCCCTAAACCTAATCCTCCTCCTCTTTCTACTTCGGCAAGCCCCTCAATTTCTCCGCTTCCAATCTCTCTATCGCCATCGCCGCCGCCGCTTTAAAACCTGTTAGGGACTTGGGTAGTATGCAATGCCTAAGCCCCACATCGAGTAAAATGAGAAGCTTGATTGGGTATTTAAGTGACTCGGTTCTTCCCCCTTAACAGCTAGCTTTTAAGGGTGGGTTCCCCAAGTTGCTTGGATCCTAACAAAACCCTTGACCGTCATCGCCGCCTCCAAGAAGGCCGTTGCCGTACTCAAGGGGAACTCCGAGGTCGAGGGCGTCGTCACTCTCCTTCAAGAAGACGATGGTTATTTGCTCCCCTTGCCTTTTGATTTTCACTGCTCAAAGTTTGGATTTTGATCAATGATTTATCGCATTTCACGGATTGAACTAGTGTACCACTTAGTATTAACGAGCGATCAAAAGTTTTTTTTTCTTATTGCTGCTTATGGAATCATTATCTTGATATGCAATTTTTTGCATTTTTTTCATGTTAAATTAGCCAATTAGAAAGATTTATGTTGTAATTTTTTATGACGGATATTACGCTATCTTGATTTATGTTTTAATCTTGCTGATTTTCTTTTGTTCCTATTCACAATTCTTCATGTGTATTTAGATTTCATTGGCTGGCCCTAATGCAGTCATTGGAAGAGCATTTGTAGTTCATGAGCTGGAGGATGACCTGGGTAAAGGTGAGCTTTGTGTTCCTAAGTTTTTATTTTCTGAATCAGTTTTAAATCCAATTTAGAATCATTTTCATTTTTTTCTCTTTAGTCATGTTCCCCTTTTTTCTCGATTTCTTTCCTGCTTTTATTGTGGTCCAAATATTGTATTTGTTTCATTTTGCAAGAGGACATGAGCTTAGCCTTAGCACTTGGAAGGCAGGGGGAAGATTAGCATGTGGTAAGCAAATATTTGTTGCCTCTTTTCTCGCCATGCTTTATGATTTCATTATTTACTTTCAGAAGTTGCTCTTATGCGATCAACTTTATGTAATGACATCTCTTGTTCTAGTATATGTCGAGTCACAATGTATGGAATACCTGTAAGATTGTATGTTGCTCTTATGAGATTGTATGCTTTACCTACCAATTTATTCAATTGGAACACAATGTGAAAATGTTCAAATGTTGACTTAGAGAATGAAAAGAACAATAACATGAAAGGGAAAGTATTCCAGTAAATTCTTTATACATTATATAGGTAGTGGTTACTAATTAGCGTAAGCGTAATTCTTTTAATAAGCAGGTTGCAATAGCGTAAATTTGATTTTATCAAAGGGTATAGGAGGCTAATGCAGGCATGTTTCTCTCCTTTAAAGATATTCCTTGTGGAAGATTCTTTGAAAAGTGGAAGGAAAATTTTGTGCTTGCTCCTGACGAAAATGATATTGGATATCTTGCAATCATTTTGAAGTTGTAAAATCCTCAAAGTTGAGCATAGAATGTACTTGGATGAAGCTTATGTAATTTGTTTAGTGTGATCTATTCTTTGGTTTTGATGTTTATATTTCTTGGCATCTTAATATGCTAGTTGAACTTGTTGGACTCCATGCTGTGTAAGATTTGTTAAGATTCTGAGAAGTCTTGACTAAAGAGTCTTCTTTGTTGCTCTCTTGTGTTGCAGATTACAGAACTGTGTCTGGAGTTGCTGGACCACTGGTAATACCGGAAAAAGTGAAGGTAAAAAGCCATTCTTGGAAGTTTTTCTGTGGCAAAGTTTCACAAGTCCTTATTTTCTTGTTCGATTTACTTACAATTGCAGTTTATATCAGGGCCCTAAATATCAAGAAATTGTTAATATTCGACTTGGAGATGGAACAACAAGGCGTGGTCAGGTTCTTGAAGTTGACGGAGAGAAAGCTGTGGTTCAGGTCAGTATTCCTTGGGGCTAAGTATTTTTTTGAAACTATTTACGTATGAACTGTTGGTCTTGAGAGGGGAGACCCAAACCTAGAGTCAAAATTAACAATAGCATGAAAATTCAAGACAGGCCATGGGTGTGGTATCTGCCACACCCTGGTGTGGTAAAATCTGCCTTGTCTGTCATGGGTATGGTGTCTGCCACACCCTGGTGTGGCAGAATCTGCCCTGTCTGTCATGGGTGTGGTGTCTACCACACCCTGATATGGCAGAGTCTGTCCTGTCTGCCATGGGTGTGGTGTCTGCCACACTAGGGTGTGGAGACTAGTTTTAGAATTCTAATCTGTTTATGATTGTGTTTGTTATAAATAGAAACACGTCCCTCAAGGGTTTAAGAGAGAAAAAGAGCACGAAAAATAGGGTTTTTGAGGGCTCTCTGAGATTAGAAATCTTAGAAAGGGAGAGGCCAATTGTAAGCATTATAATCTTCTTCAAGTAATCAAAGAATTGTATGGTGTGGCTCCCGAGGACGTAGGCACGTTGCCGAACCTCGTTAAATCTGGTGTTATGGTGTGGCTCCCGAGGACGTAGGCACGTTGCCGAACCTCGTTAAATCTGGTGTGTTCTTTCTTGTTCTTATTTCCTACAAGTTTTTATCTTTGATTTGTGGTGAATTTCTTTCTTGCTCAACTCTCAAACACAAGATCCGGAAGGGTACAGATTTGATTTGATTGTTTCGAATCCGCAACAACTGGTATCAGAGATTCGTTCAACAAATTTGTGAGAAAGAGAGCCATGACAGAGGAAATCAAATCTAAGATTGAGAAGTTTGACGGTTCAGATTTCGCCTACTGGAAGTCACAAATGGAGGACTATCTGTACCAGAAGGACTTGTATCGTTGGTTGATGGGCAAGGAAAAGGGACAGAAGAGGGAGGAGTCAGATGGTAATTGGGAGATACTAGATAGGAAGGCTCTAGGACAAATCCGGTTGTCGCTCGTCAAATCAGTAGCTCATAATACTTTGAAGAAGAAGACAACGGTGGGGCTTATGGAAGTGCTCGCAAAGATGTACGAGCAACCGTCGGAAGCAAACAAGGTGTATCTCGTCAAAACTCTTTTCAACCTCAATATGGCAGAAGGACGGTCCTTCACGATACACCTCAGCGAGTTCAACACGATTGTTGATCAGCTTATCTCCATAGACATCACGTTCGATGACGAAGTGTAGGCCCTTCTACTACTACCGTAGTTACCGGATAGTTGGGCAGGTTGTGTGACGACAATTAGCAATTCGACGGGGAAGAAAAAGTTAAAGCTGAGTGAGGTGATTAATATGATTTTATCCGAGGAGGTTAGAAGAAAATCGTCCGAATCAAAAGGTTCAGGTTCAGCTCTAAGTTTCGAGCAGAGAGGCAGAAGCCAGAAGAAAGGAAACCAGAATAGGAATCGGTCGAAATCAGTGAAGAAGAGGTCGAACTCAAAGGTTAGGCCTATCAAAGGGAAGTGTTGGAACTGAGGCCAGGAGGGCCATATATCTTTAGTCTGCAAGAGTCCAAAGAAGGATGCGGGTGAGCAGGAGGCTCATATCGTGCAGGATACCTTGATCGTTGCTATGGATAGCGACTCGGATTCTTGGGTCATTAATTTAAGAGCCTCTTTCCACGCCACTGCTAACAGAAAGCTTCTCCAAAACTATGTAGCAGGAGACTTTAGAAAAGTGTATTTGGGGAATAACGAGCCCTGTAATATTGTTGGAAATGGTGAAGTGTAGATTCAGATGAAGGGCTCTAAGTGGACATTGAAGAACGTGAGACACGTGCCGAAGCTGAAGAGGAATCTTGTTTCGGTGGGATAGCTTGGAGCAGAAGGCTATATTTCTACATTCACAGGGGATTCGTGGAAAATCTCTAACGGTACTATGATAGTTGCTCAAGGCAACAAACTAAAAACTCTTTACCTTACCTTACATGTGAGTGACACCCTCGCAATTACAGCTGGTAAAGAGAGTACAGATTAGTAGCACAACAAGCTAGGGCACATGAGCGAGAAGGGGATGAAGATCTTACATTCATAGGGAAAGCTAACCGGAATCGACTCCGTAGAAGTCGGGATTTGTGAAGACTACATCTTTGGGAAGCAGAAGAGGGTTAGTTTCCAGAATGGTGGAAGGCCACCTAAAGCTCAGAAGCTAGAGTTGATCCATACTGATGTATGGGGCCCAGCCAGTGTATCATCTTTTGGCGGTTAAAGATATTATGTTACCTTCATCGACGATCACTTGAGGAAAGTGTGGATCTACTTCATGAAGCACAAGTCAGAGGTGTTTGGACTTTTCAAGAAGTGGAAGGCCATGGTGGAGAACGAGACAAATCTGAAGGTGAAATGTCTGAGATCAGACAATGGTGGAGAATACGAGCTGGAGGAGTTCAAGAGGTTATGTGCTACGAATGGTATTCACTTAGAGAGAACTACTCCAGGGACGCCGCAGCAGAACGATATTGTAGAGAGGATGAACAGTTCAAGAGGTTCTGTGCTACGAATGGTATTCTCCTAGAGAGGACTACTCCAGGGATGCCGCAGCAGAACGACATTGCAGAGAGGATGAACAGAACCTTGACAGAGCGTGCCAGGAGCATGCGATTACATGTAGGTCTTTAAGACATTTTGGGCGGATGCAGTGCATACGGCAGCTTACCTTATTAATCACGGGCCATCAGTTCCATTAGATTTTAGGATTCCAGAGGAGGTTTGGAGTGGAAAGAAGATAAATCTCTCACACTTGCGGGTATTTGGTTAGGTTTGGAGTGGAAAGAAGATAAATCTCTCACACTTGCGGGTATTTGGTTGCGTGGCTTATGTTCATACCAGTGATCATGTCAGAGACAAGCTAGAAGCTAAGTCACAGAAGTGCACATTCATTGGATACGGCATTGATGAGTTTGGGTATTGCCTTTGGGATGAGAAGAACATGAAGATTATCAGAAGCATGACCGTGATATTCAATAAGGAGGTGATGTACAAGAACAGGGAAGATGCCAAGGATAGCCAAAGCAGTGGGAGCAACATTTCAGATACAGATGGATCTGAGTACATGGATATAGAGAAACTTCCAGATAGGGGTGATGATGTTGTTCTGATCAGAGAATGGAGGAAGCTCCGGGTGCAGAAAAAAACTACCCAGGGCATGGAGCTTAGGAGGTCATCCAGGGCAGCCAAACTAAATCTCAGATATCTTTCATCTCTTGACTACTTATTGTTGACAGATAACGGTGAGCCAGAATGCTATGAAGAGGCAATGCAAGTGAGTGAATCTCAACAGTGGGAGCATGCGATGCAGGAGGAGATGGATTTTCTACTCACTAATGTGACATGGGAGTTAGCCCAGCTACCTGCACAGAAAAAAACCTTACATAACAAATGGGTCTACTGAGTCAAGCAAGAGAGTGATGAAAGCAAGAGATTCAAGGCCAGATTAGTAGTGAAGGGGTTTCAACAGTGAGAAGGAGTTGACTACACGGAGATATTTTCCTATGTTGTGAAGCTCACAACCATCAGAGTGGTGTTGAGTTTGGTGGCTGCAGAAGACCTCTTTCTTGAGTAGTTAGATGTGTAGACTGTATTTCTTCAAGGTGACTTAGATAAAAAAATCTACATGAAGCAACCTATTGGCTTCATTGAAGAATGAAAGGAAGAGATGGTGTGCAAGCTTAAGAAGAGCTTATATGGTTTGAAACAGGCTCCGAGACAGTGATATAAGAAGTTTGATAACTTCATGCAGAACAGTGGCTACAGAAGATGTAATTCGGATCATTGCTATTATTTCAAAAGGTTCGACTCTAGCTTTATTATTTTGTTATTATATGTTGATGACATGTTGGTAGCAGGACCGTGTTTAGAGGAGATAAATAGTTTGAAGAAGAAGCTAGCAAAGGAATTTGTAATGAAGGATCTGGATGCAGCGAAGCAGATTCTAGGGATGCGAATCAATAGGGATGAAGCTGAAGGAACACTGAGATTAAGCCAAGCTGAATACATTAAGAAGATACTTCAGAGGTTCAACATGTAGAATGCTAAAGTTGTTAGCACACCCCTTGGAAGTCAGTTCAAGTCATCTGAGGAGCAATCACCTAAGACAGATGCAGGGTGTCATATTCTTCGGCCATTGGGAGTCTCATGTACGCGATGGTTTGCATGAGGCCTGACATCGCCCATGCAGTGGGAGTTGTGAGCAGGTTTGCTAGCAATCCAGGGAATCAGCATTGGGAGGCCGTGAAGTGGATATTGTGGTACTTGAGGGGAACAACAAATAAACAACTATGTTTCAGGAGGATGGAGTTGGTGCTGCAGGGATACATGGATGCGGATTTCGCCGGTGATCATGATACGAGGCGAAGCACCACGGGGTATGTTTATACCTTAGCGTCGATAGCAGTGAGCTGGGTCTCATGTCTATAGAAGATTGTGACTTTATCTACAACCGAGGCTGAGTATGTCGCGGTGACTGAAGCAAGCAAGGAGATGATCTGGTTGAACGGGTGCTTGGAAGAGTTGGATTTGAAGCAAGGAAAAGGAGTTTTTTATTATGACAGCCAGAGCGCTATACATCTTGCCAAGAATCCAGTATATCATGTCAGAACGAAGCACATCGACGTCAAATACTATTTTATACGCTCGCTAGTTGAAGACGAAAAGTTACATTTAATGAAGATTTTGGAAAACCAAAATCCAGCGGACATGTTGACGAAGGCAGTCACCATTGAGAAACTAGAGTTGTGCGCAACTTCAGTTGGCCTTCACGAGTAGAAGACGAAGGTGGAGCCACACTACGAGGATCGGCGGATCGCAGGGATGTTGATGATTGAAGAATGGATTTTTCCAAGTAGGAGAAGATGCTTGCGAAGAAGGCGGAGTTTGGGAGAGCTCATTGATGGTGGTTTGATCTCCAAGTGGGAGATTGTTGGTCTTGAGAGTGGAGACCCAAACCTAGAATCAAAATGAACAATCATATAAAAATTCAAGACAGGCCATGGGTATGGTGTCTGCCACACCCTGGTGTGGCAGAATCTGCCCTGTCTGCCATGGGTGTGGTGTCTGCCACATCCTGGTATGACAGAGTCTGTCCTGTCTACCATGGGTGTGGTGTCTGTCACACTAGGGTGTGGCAGACTCGTTTTAGAATTCTAATCTGTTTAGGATTGTGTTTGTTATAAATAGAAACACATCCATCAAGGGTTTAAGAGAGAAAAAGAGCACGAAAAATAGGGTTTTTGAGGGCTCTCTGAGATTAGAAATCTTAGAAAGGGAGAGGCCAATTATAAGCATTGTAATCTTCTTCAAGTAATCAAAGAATTGTATGGTATGGCTCCCGAGGACGTAGGCACGTTGCCGAACCTCGTTAAATCTGGTGTGTTCTTTATTGTTCTTATTTCCTACAAGTTTTTATCTTTGATTTGTGGTGAATTTTTCTTTCTTGCTCAACTCTCAAACACAAGATCCGGAAGGGTATGGATTTGATTTAATTGTTTCGAATCTCCAACATGAACTACTTGCTTAGTTGTTCTAAACCTTCCCATTTTAGCAACTCTTTTAGTATGAGCTATTTACGTATTGATACAGGAGGAGGACATGTGTTTGGAGAATGTATACTACTCTGAGATGAAGGATGTCGGTTTCTTTGATTCTGATTGGGAATAATACTGCTTTGGAGAATGTATACTACTCTGAGATGAAGGATGTCGGTTTCTTTGATTCTGATTGGGAATAATACTGCTTTGTCTCTACTTCTCTTCACATCTGTAAATTTTTGATTCTGATTGGGAATAATACTGCTTTGTCTCTACTTCTCTTCACATCTGTAAATTTACCTTTCTCTTGGCTTTCGCGAACTCTTTCATTGTATAAATTCTTGACTTGTGAAAATTATATTTGATATTTGGAGAATGTATACTTTTTCATTATATTTGATATTGAAATATAATTAAATCGATTGTGTTGGATATGAATATGATTTGGTGTTGTGCAATATTGTGTATATGTGATATTATATAGCGCGCAACGAATTTTCTAAAAAAATTTTACTGTAGCAGAGCAACCTAGACGGAATTCCGTCAGTTTGCTACTGTAGCAATTCGTCTAGGTTGATACTGTAGCATCCTAGCCGGAATTCCGGCTAGGTTTGCCAACCTAGCCGGAAATCCGTCTAGGTAGCAACCTAGACGGATTTCTTACTTCCGTCTAGATTGATATCCGTCTAGGTTGGTCAATCTAGACGGAATTCCGTCTAGTTTGCCCCAACCTAGACGGAATCAGACTAGACTGAGCAAACTAGATGGAATTCCGTCTAGATGTACCAACCTAGACGGAAAATGGAGCACTCTAGATGGAAATTTCCGTCTAGATTGCTCGCTTTTCTACTAGTGACTGATACAAGATGTGCGGATGCCTCACTGGACAGTGATCTCAAATAATGTCGTGCTTAAGCAATTGAATGCAAGGGCCTGATGGATCCTTCAATGTGTTTGAAATGTGCAAGAGAACAATATCTAAACAGACGGCAACAATGCCAAAGTTACTAGACCGACTTACAACAAAAGAAAGTATGTCAAAATGTCCAATGTGTCAATCCTAGAACAATAGAAATTGTTATTTTCCTAAATCCCCTAGCCAATAAATAATGTAACTCCTTTAAGCATTTTAAGACGGAGACCTGATAGAACTCAATTTACTTGAAATCCTCTAGGTAAAGAAGTATATCAAAACCCTGGATGTCTTGAATAATGAATTCAGTATGATAGGAACATGAGATGCTCACATGCAAATCATAACTACAGATGTCACCCAATTTCTAACACCAATAAGTACAGAAGAAATGAAGAAATCAGTCAGATGATCTAAAATCAAATCAAATAGTCATGTCGTAGAAGCAAGTTATAAGTTTAGCAGTAAAGCAGCTGCTACGAAGGAATTTATTCAGACTAAATTTATTGAGACACACGCGGACACAACTGTGCGCGCGCGCACACAATGCACATATATTAGCAGCCTACCTGATTCCTATACTCATAGCATTATTATGGACAATTGAGAAGGTCCATTGTAAATGAATAAAATTTAATGATTCTTAAACAATATGTACATAATTATGGATAAAATCAAACAAATACATAGTAAGACAGATTTATGAACATGTTTTGTAGATATTCAACATACCTCACAATACTTGGTCCAATCTACCAAGTCCTCAATGGTAATTACCACCATTTGTAGATATTCAACATACCTCACAATACTTGGTCCAATCTACCAAGTCCTCAATGGTAATTACCACCATTTTCTTATCATCGTCCCATCTGAACTTGCTTGGTCCAATCTACCAAGTCCTCAATGGTAATTACCACCATTTTCTTATCATCGTCCCATCTGAACTTGGTTTTTGTCCGTATTTCAGTGATGATGGCATAGTGTTTCTTCCAAAGTTTTACCCTATTCCTTACGTGATCCATTGTGATAGACAAACCCAATTTGGATTTTAACTAGCTTTTTTTTCATCATGTTCACCTATTTCTTCTCTTGCACGTTTCAATTGATCATCTGAACTTTATTGGTCTGACATTTTCTCCTAAACTGTTCCATCATCAAAATTTAATGTGTAAAACTATACTTATCTAAGAGATAGAATCAGACCATGTAACCTGGAGTAAATGTAAAGGAAAAGAATAACAAATTTAGAGTTACTAAACAAAATTATCAAACACTAAAGATAATAATATGAAACAAAAAGTAAGGATTCTATCACTCAAAGGCCAAACTTTGGCGAATCACAGTAATATGAAACTAATAGTATTTCGAGCAGATAATAATATGAAACAAATTTAGAATTACCAAACTTTATCGTCAAAAATATCCAGAAACCCCCTTTGCTTCATTTTATTTTCATGAAGAACCCTGACATTCATATTTTATGTTGAGCCTCCAATTTATTGCATTAGCCAAAATGAAAAATGACAAGTTTTTCCTTTAGCTTTCCATTTTGAGAAGAAAAACAGAATATAACATTGTTTAACATTGTGTTAAATCTCTAGGATTTCCCAAACAGTTCTCTCTTAATTGTTACTAATTTTGTAGATTGTGGAGCGATCTCTAAGATTTTAGAATTATTTGGTATGTGCTAAAAAGTAAATATAGCAAATGTTATCACAATAAATAATACTATATATATATGGGAAAAGTGAATCTAAGGTGACACCCTAGGCTCCCACCTAAGGACGCGGCCTACAATCACATCATTTTCTATTTTTTTTGCGATCCGCTCCGTTGAACTTGATCTACACGTTTTTAAACCCAAACACACCAATTTTGGGGTGAACCCGTCGTGTTTTGACCCTTTATCCACTCGTTGCAATTTTAACGGTTTCGAATGAATAGAACCTTTTGCACGGCTCAACGAATGGTCAAAACACGACGGGTTCATCCCAAAATTGGTGTGTTCGGGTTTAAGAACGTGTAGATCAAGTTCAACGGAGCGGATCGTAAAAAAAATNTATATATATATATAGAGAGAGAGAGAGAGAGAGAGAGAGAGAAACTTATGTCAATTTAAGTGGACGTCCACTAAGTTTATTAATCATTGATGATCACTTGATTGAGCTACATTGTGGATGATCCACTCTGTTGAACTTGATCTACATATTCTAAAACCCTAACACACCAAATTTAGGGTGAACCCGTCGTGGTTTGACCCTTCATCCACTCGTATCAATTTTAACGGTTTCGAATGAATAGAACTTTTTACATGGCTCGACGAAGGGTCAAACCACGACGGGTTCACGCCAAATTTAGTGTATTGGGGTTTTAGAATATGTAGATTAAGTTCAACGGAGCGGATCATCCACAATATCGCTCAATCATGTGATTTTAGAGGCGTCATAGGTATATATATATATGGGAAAAGTGATTCTAAGGTGACACCTTAGATTCCCACCTAAGGACGCGGCCTAAAATCACATCATTCCCTAATTGTTTTTTCCAATCCGCTCCGTTGAACTTGATCTACACATTCTAAAACCTATATGGGAAAAGTGATTCTAAGGTGACACCTTAGATTCCCACCTAAGGATACGGCTTAAAATCACATCATTCTCTAATTGTTTTTTCCGATCCGCTCCGTTGAACTTGATCTACACATTCTTAAACCTAAACACACCAATTTTGGGTGAGCCCGTTGTGTTTAGACCCTTCATCCACCCGCCGTAATTTTAATGGTTTCGAATGAATAGAACTTTTTGCACGGCTCAACGAGTCTCTCTAAAATCCCTCATCTCTCTCTTTAAAAAAAACCCTAGACCCATGGCCTAAACCTCAAACCCCGACACCAACTCCGACGATCCCCACCCCTCCGTCGCCGCCACTGCCACCATCGCCGTCACCGCCAAACTTTGAGCAAATCAATTAAAATTCAAGAAAAATAAATCAACGTTCTCCTGGATTTAGGATCTCACTGTTGTATTGCTGTCGTTGCTTAAGGTGAGATTAGTGCTTGCGAGCCATCGCCGTTTGGATTGTCATCCCCGGTTGGATCTAGGAACTAGGGTTTTGATGGAACTAGAGATCAGAGAGCGATAGAGTTGTCGCCGGTTGGATCTAAGAGCTAGGGTTTTGATGGAACTGGAGAGAGAGCAATTGAGTGTTGGGGATTCGAAACAATCAATCGAACCCTTGCCCTTCCGGACCTTGTGTTGAAAGTAGGAAAGTAAGAATAATACCACAAATAAAGATCTAATCTTGCAAAAATAGTAAAGGAGACGAACACACAAATTTAAGGAGGTTCGGTAACGTGCCTACGTCCTCGGGAGCCACACCACACAATCACTTTTATTAATTGAAGAAGAATACAAGCTCTCAAACTAGGGTTTTATCTCTCTGAGATTATCTCTCTTTTTTGCAGTCAAAAAGCTCTCTTTTTCGTGTCTTACAAACCCTAAAAATGTTTGGGTATTTATATCAAACCCCAGCCAAACAAAATTCCTAAATAAAATAGGAAACAAGGAATCTGCGTCGCGGTCGACCGCTTTACCAAGGTCGGTCGACCGGTCAGAACGACGAAATCCTACAGGGGCTCATGCACGATATCGGTTGACCGCAGAGACCACTCCGGTCGACCGGCCAGAGCGAAAGTTTCTTCTCAGTTTCCTGCAGTGCACGCGCCAGAGCGAAAGTTTCTTCTCAGTTTCCTGCAGTGCACGCGGTCGATCGGATCTGCCACTGCGGTCGACCGCACAGTCTTCTGATTGTTTTCTTAATCTTTTCGATTGTAGCTTCGGATCTACACACTTAGACTAACAATCTCCCACTTGGAGACCAAAGCGCCATCAACGAGCTCACCCGAACTCTCCCCTTCTTCGCATGTATCTTTTCCCTGAAAAATTCTTTCTTCAATCAACATCCCGGCGATCGCGCCGATCCTCGTAGTGTGGCTCCGCCTTCGTCTTCTACTCGTGAAGGCCAACTGAAGTTACGCACAACTCCAGTTTCTCAATAGTGACTGCCTTTGTCAACATGTCCGCCAGATTTTGACTCCCCAAAATCTTCATTAAATGCAACTTTCCATCCTCGATCAGCGAGCGTATGAAATGATATCGTACGTCGATGTGCTTCGTTCTGGCATGATATACTGGATTCTTGGCAAGATGTATAGCGTTCTGACTATCATAATAAAGTACTCCTCTCCCTTGCTTCAGATCCAACTCTTTCAAGCACCCGTTCAACCAGATCATCTCCTTGCTTGCTTCAGTCACCGCGACATACTCAGCCTCGGTTGTAGACAAAGTCATAATCTTCTGCAAACATGAGACCTAGCTCACTGCTATCGACGCTAAGGTATAAACATACCCCGTGGTGCTTCGCCTCGTATCATGATCACTGGCGAAGTCCGTATCCACGTATCCCTGCAGCACCAACTCCTTCCTCCTAAAATATAGTGGTTTGTTTATTATCCCCCTCAAGTACCGCATTATCCACTTCACGGCCTCCTAATGCTGCTTCCCTAGATTGCTTATAAATCTGCTCACAACTCCCACTGCATGGGCGATGTCCGGCCTCGTGCAAACCATCACGTACATGAGACTCCCAATAGCAGAAGAATATGGCACCCTGCTCATATGCTCTCTATCTGCATCTGTCTTAAGCGATTGCTCCTCAGATAGCTTGAACTGACTTCCAAAGGGTGTGCTAACAATTTTAGCATTCTGTATATTGAACCTCTGAAGTACCTTCTCGATATATTCAGCTTGGTTCAACCTCAATGTCTCTTCAGCTTCATCCCTACTGATTCGCATCCCTAGAATCTGCTTCGCTGCGCCCAGATCCTTCATTGCAAATTCCTTTGCTAGCTGCTTCTTCAAACTGTTTATTTCTTCCAAACATGGTCCTGCTACCAACATATCATCAACATATAATAATAAAATAATAAAGCTGGACTCGAACCTTTTAAAATAACAGCAATGATCCGAATTGCATCTTCTGTAGCCATTGTTCTGCATGAAGTTATCAAACTTCTTATACCACTGTCTCGGAGCCTGTTTCAAACCATATAAGCTCTTCTTGAGCTTGCACACCATCTCTTCCTTTCCTTCTTCAATGAAGCCAACAGGCTGCTTCATATAGATTTAAAGGCAGTCTTCACATCCAACTGCTCAAGAAAGAGATCTTCTGTAGCCACCAAGCTCAACACCACTCTGATGGTAGTGAGCTTCACAACAGGTGAAAATATCTCCGTGTAGTCCACTCCTTCCCGCTATTGAAACCCCTTCACGACTAGTCTGGCCTTATACCTCTTGCTTCCATTACTCTCCTGTTTGACCCGGTAGACCCATTTATTGTGCAAGGCTTTCTTCTACGTAGGTAGCTGGGCTAACTCCTATGTCTCATTAGTGAGTAGAGAATCCATCTCCTCCTACATCGCATGCTCCCACTGCTGAGATTCACTTACTTGCACTGCCTCTTCATAACACTCCGGCTCTCTGCTATCTGTTAAGAGTAGATAATCAAGTGACGAGAGGTATTTGGGATTTGGTTTGGGTACCCTGGATGACCTCCTAAGCTCCATGCCCTGGGTAGTAGCTTCTGCACCTGTAGTCTCCTCCGTTCTACGGTCAGAACTGACATCGTCGCCCCCATCTGGAAGTTCCTCCAAATCCATGTACTCGGATCCACCTGTATCCGTAGTGCTGCTCCCCCTGCTTTGGCTATCCTTGGCATTGTCTCTATTCTTGTACATCACCTCCTCATTGAATATCACATCCCGGCTCCTGATGATCTTCCTGTTCTTCTCATCCCACAGACGATACACGAACTCATCAACACCATATCCAATGAATGTACACTTCTGTGACTTAGCTTCTAGCTTGTCCCTGACATGGTCACTGATATGAACATATGCCACGCAGCCAAATACTCGTAAATGTGAGAGATTTATCTTCTTGCCACTCCAAACCTTCTCTGGAATCCCAAAATCTAATAGAACTGATGGCCCGTGATTAATCAGGTAGGCTGCCGTATGCACCGCATCCGCCCAAAATATCTTAGGCAGACCTGCATGTAATCGCATGCTCCGCGCACGCTCAGTCAAGGTCCTGTTCATTCTCTCCACAATGTTGTTCTGTTGCGGTGTCCCTAGAGTGGTTCTCTCTAATCGAATCTCATTCGTAGCACAGAACCTATTGAATTCCTCCAGCTCGTATTCTCCACCATTATCTGATCTCAAGCACTTCACCTTCAGATCTGTCTCGTTCTCGACCATGGCCTTCCACTTCTTGAAGATTTCGAACACCTCTGACTTGTGCTTCATAAAGTAAACCCACACCTTCCTCGAGTGATCGTCGATAAAGGTGACATAGTATCTCGAACCGCTAAAAGAAGACACACTGGCTGGGCCCCATACATCTGTATGAATCAACTCTAGCTTCTGAGCCTTAGGTGGCCTTCCACTCTTATGAAAACTAACCCTCTTCTGCTTACCAAAGATGCAGTCTTCACAAACTCCGACTTCAATGGCGTCGATCCCGGTTAGCTTTCCTTATGAATGTAGGATTTTCATCCCCTTCTCGCTCATGTGTCCCAGCCTATTGTGCCACAGATCTATACTCTCCTTGCCAGCTGCAATTGTGAGGGTGTCACTCACATGTGAAGTGAGGTAGAGAGTTCCCGTTTTATTGCCACGGGCAACAACCATCGTACCGTTGGAGATTTTCCACGAATCCCCGGTAAATGTCGAAACGTAGCCTTCTATTCCAAGCTGTCCCACCGAAACAAGATTCCTCTTCAGCTTCGGCACGTGTCTCATGTTCTTTAAGTTCCACTTAGAGACCTTTATCTGTATCTGAACGTCACCCTTTCCAACAATATTACAAGGCTCATTGTCCCCCAAATATACTTTACTAAAGTCCCCTGCTACATAGTTCTGAAGTAGTTTCCTATTAGCAGTGGCGTGAAAAGAAGCTCCTGAGTCGATGACCCAAGAATCAGAATCGCTATCCATAGCAAGGATCAAGGCATCCTACACGATATGAGCCTCCTGCTCACCCGCATCCTTCTTTGATGCTTTACAGACCGAAGACATATGGCCCTCCTGGCCGCAGTTCGAACACTTCCCTTTGATGGTTCTAACCTTTGAGTTTGACCTCTTCTTTACTGATTTCGACCGATTCCTGTTCTGGTTCCCTTTCTTCTGGCTTCTGCCTCTCTGCTCGAAACTTAGGGCTGAACCTGAACCTTCTGATTCGGACGATTTTCTTTTAACCTCCTCGGATAGAATCATGCTAACAACTTCCCTGCTGAATTGCTGATTGCCGTCACACAACCCGCCCAACTATCCGACAATTGCGATAGTGGTAGAAGGGCCTGCACTTCGTCATCGAACATAATGTCCACGGAGATAAGTTGATCAACAATCATGTTGAACTCGCTGAGGTGCATCGTGAAGGACCGTTCTTCAGCCATCTTGAGGTTGAAGAGAGTTCTGACTAGATGCACATTGTTTGTTGCCGATGGTTGCTCGTACATCTTCGTGAGCGCTTCCATAAGCCCCACCGTCGTCTTCTCCTTCAGAATATTGTGGGCTACTGATTTGGCGAACGACAACCGGATTTGCCCTAGAGCCTTCCTATCCAAGTACCTCCCAATCACCATCTGATTCCTCTTTCTTCTGCCCCTTTTCCTTGCCCATCAGCGGGCGATACAAGACCTTCTGGTACAGATAGTCCTCCATCTGCGACTTCCAGTAGGCGAAGTCTGAACCGTCAAACTTCTCGATCTTTGATTTGTTTTCCTCTGCCATGGCTTTCACACAAATTTCTAAACGAAGCTCTGATACCAGTTGTTAGGGATTCGAAACAATCAATCGAACCCTTGCCCTTCCGGACCTTGTGTTGAAAGTAGGAAAGTATGAATAATACCACAAATAAAGATCTAACCTTGAAAAAATAGTAAAGGAGACGAACACACAGATTTAACGAGGTTCGGCAACGTGCCTACGTCCTCGGGAGCCACACCACACAATCTTTCTATTAATTGAAGAAGAAAATACAAGCTCTCAAACAAGGGAAGAGGGGTTGGTGAGAAATAAAATAATATATAATATTTTATATTATTTTAAAAATAGGATTTCAGACTTTGTTCTCAGAAAGCAATGAAAATTTACCCATAGCACCGTCTCATCATTCTAAGATCAATAGTGTAAACCTCATATCCATATGATCAACATAAAAATTATTAAAAATACAAATACGACAGATGCTAAATTGAAGAAGAATACAAGCTCTCAAACTAGGGTTTTATCTCTCTGAGATTCTCTCTCTTTTTTGCAGTCAAAAAGCTTTCTTTTTCGTGTCTTACAAACCCTAAAAACGTTTGGGTATTTATATCAAACCCCAGCCAAACAGAATTCCTAAATAAAATAGGAAACAGGGAATCTGCGTCGCGGTCGACCGCTTTACCAAGGTCGGTCGACCGGTCAGAACGACAAAATCCTACAGGGTCTCGTGCACGATATCGGTCGACCGCAGAGACCACTCCGGTCGACCGGCCAAAGAGAAAGTTTCTTCTCAGTTTCCTGCAATGCACGCGGTCGACCGGATCTGCCACAGCGGTCGACCGCACAGTCTTCTGACTGTTTTCTTCGTCTTTTCGATTGCAGCTTCGGGTCTACACACTTAGACTAACATTGAGAGCTGATGTGGGGGAGAGAGAGAGAGACCGCGGGTCGAAAAAAGTAAAACGGAGGAAGCGGAAGTGGGAGAGAGATCGCGGGTCGAAAAAAATAGCGGAACTGTAAATGACAGTGTATAGTTAGGGATTTAGAATTCTGAGGCTATTATGGGTTTAAAAGGTTGATGGATTTGGGCCAATGTCTGGTATTCAAATTTTAATGAATCCAAACAATATAATTGAATCAATTGCAGTATTTGAAATGAATAATGGTTATCAAACAAGCCGAGGCGATGTAATTATCGGTTTTGTTGGATAGCGGGATAGAACACGGGATAGCCTTACTCTTAATTCGACTGATGAAAATAAAACCAGATTACTAAACGAAGAATACAGTGATTGAAGCTTAAAGCAAATTGATAAGGAGGAAGGGAACTTACACAGATAGAGTCATGTCGAGATCAGTTCTAGGGTTTTCTCCTTCAACCCTCAAAATCAGTGGAAGAGAGAGATCAACCTTGTACAGAACTCCAAACTCTGATGGTTTTAAATTGTAATAATACATCATCAACCAGCCACGTAAATGACGATGAGTTCTTGTTTAAATTTGTTATTTCCAAACTCTTGCTCTAATTTTGTAACCTTCTGAAAACCTAAACAAACTTCTCCTAAATAAAATAATTAAAATAAAAGTCAAATTCAATTTCTGCTTCTCGCGTCCATCCATTTGCTGAGCACTATAAAAATTGGGTGGAGAAAGTTGCATTTTGGTTCATATATATTGAGATCGATTGGTTCGGCTGGGTCTAGTTGAGAAGCAAGGACTACATGACCGATGTTGAGATTCTTGGTGGGGATAAGGACGAAAGCACAATTTTTATTTTTTATTTTTTTTGCATTTATACCTCTCAAATCATCCTCATTTCTCCAAATCTATATGTTTGCTAATTCCCTCACATTTATAAATTTCTGCCCTAGTAGAAAAATCTAAAAAGTATAAAAAATGCCCTGAAAGGGGGAGAAAACGGTACAAAGAGGCACCTAAAATTTACAAGCCTCCCTTGAAAAATACGGAAACTCCCTTCGAAATATCTAACAATTACTAGCAACCCATTAAATTTTAAAATTACAAATATCCTGTCACAACTCTAAATTCCCGAACCAGAGGGAGCCTGGAGCCAGTCTAAAACTGATAATATTTTTCTCCAAATTTATAGTTTAACCAAATGGCCATCAAATTTATCTTATCATCAAATTTGATAAACAATTGTCCTCAATAATCCAAATGTCAATATTGCTCCAACTTATTGAGATAAACAAATATTTCTCAACTTGAAACAAAATCCAACATAAAAAAGAAAACCTTATTATTACAAAATCTTCCAAGTTCTGTTAATATCCAATATTCATCTGTCTTTCATCAAAAAATGGCAATTTTCAAATCAGTGCTTACTCCCTTCTAGGGATTTGGAAACCATCAATTCCACCCGATCTCGAGTCTCTGAAAAAGGTCAAACAACCATAGTGAGTTGACAATTCAATTAATGGATAAATTTATACATTATACATTGGTTTTGCAAAAACTAAAATATTTTGACTTGATAAGCAAAATATTAAAACAATAGCAATTCACCAATAAACTCTCATACTTGATGCAATATTATTAAATATAAACTCATGCAATGGAAAATGAGCAGCCGACATCACAGTGCAGTCAACACTTAATATCCCGATTGACACGCTATCCCCACTTTTATAATCCCAAAATTGGGCTAAGATATCAAGACCCAGATTTGGGCTTAGCATTAAAATAAATCTTATAGAGGCACATTAATCCTGTTTAGATGACTTACTTATCTCCGACAGATGCTCGTATATTAACTTAAGATGCATATGTCTTCAATAAATGAACACCTACTGAAGATTCAGACAATTAACAACTCCCAACAAAATCTAAATTGCAAACAACCTCCTAAAAAATAAAAATTATAAATAACTCCTTAAGATATAAAAATTACAAACAACCCCTAAGAATTCAAAAACTACAAACAAACCTCTAAAATTTCTAAAAATTATAAGCAATTGTTATAGGGTTGTTTGTATTTTCAAATTTTAAAGCGTTATTTATAATTTTCTAATCTTAAAAGTGGTTGTTGAGGTCGATTTTAAAAAGCAGACTGATCGACGTATGTTTTGGTTGTGGTTTTAGAACATACGGGACTACTAGTCCTGTATGTTTCAAGCAGACTGTTTTTTAAAATCGACCTCTTTTTGGCATGTTGGCCAAAAAGATGTCGATTTGCTAAATAATTAGCAAAATGGTCGATTTTGCTAATTATTTAGCAAAAAATGTATTTACTTAAAAAAAATCCCTTTAAGGCATTGTCTGAAATTTTTTGATCTTAATAGAAATTGTTGCATTTTTAGGGTTTTTTGGGAAATTTTCAGATTGTTCAAAAGTTTTTTTTATTTCCATTTTTAATTTTTGATCTTTAATTTTCATATTTTTGTGTTAGGACGAACAAGTAATATTTAGTTTTTAAATTTGGGGTTAAGCGGTAAAACTTTACTTATTCGGGGTTTAGCATTATGGATAACAAGAAACTTAGCTGGCCTTGTCCAATAACATAAGAGAGACTGCATCACCAGCTCATTATCGGTTTCGGAGCTCAGCATTATGGATATGCAACAAATAAGATGTCATCCTCAATATCCAAAAGGAAAATGTTAATCTATATACTATTACTAAAAACTGTTACGCTTGAAAACGCCACTTGGCAAATAACACACCTGGCAAATAGTACACCATTGCACATGCCACTTGGCAACTTCCTGTTTTTTTAAAATTACTTTCTTAAATACCCTTTCTTCAATTCCTAATATCCTTTCATCTCAAGACTGACTCTTTGTTTCCCTCGTTCTTTCCCCTGTTCTTCTTTTCCCAAGACCGACTCTTCCTTTCCTTAGATCTCAGAAACCACCTTCAACTCCCCAAATCGTCTCTTCGAGTTTGTTCTTACTAATTCACAATCACCTCCTCACTCTTAACAATTTCCCACGTTCTTCATTTCCCCAGTCTCCGCCACAGATCCTCTCGCTTCGTCGTCTCTGGCCAAACCGTCGATGGCTCCGCCTTTTGGCGCGAAAACTTCAGCACCTCCGACGACCCTCGACAGCCTCCGATCTTCACCCTGGGAGACCGCGTCGATTTCCCAAGCTCACTGTTTTCGTCGAAAGTTGCCTTCATCATTGATTTCATTAAAACTTCAAACGTTACAAATAAATTCAAACAACAAAGAAATAAAAATTACAACTTTCTTGAAAAATAAACACAAGATCCGTTCGTCGTCTCTTGCTTGCGTGGGTCTTTAGCCTGTGACGGGGACGTCGATATCCGTGGACTACCTGGCAATCAGATCTGATCCAGAGCTTCGTCGATCCGCGAGGAGATCTAGAAACTTGAAGCGCCTATCTCAATAAAAGCGAGATATTTGCTCTTCTTAGTATTACCACAACGGGATAATACTAAGGATCAGGTACGGGTGATGTAGATCTGACGAAGAAACTCTCTTGCGTTAAAGTGCTCGATCACTCTTCACTCCGGCAGGGCTTCGCCAATTCTCCAAAATTCCAGATCTGAAAAAATGAGGCCTAAGGCTTGTATTTATAGGCATGAGGGGTTGCGGAGCGGTTAAAACCACTTAAAGGGCCCAAATCCGCGCGGAGACACCCTAGGGGTGTCTCGGCTTGGCCGAGACACCCTTGGGGCGTCTTGACTTGGCCGAGACACCGTAGGTGCCTCAGTTCAGCTTTGAGACGTTTTCAATACCCGTTTGACTGTTTTCGCTGTAACTTCTTTGTCTGAACTCGGATCTGAGTGATTCCAAATGCGTTGGAAGTCTGACGAAGAATTCTATCAGTTCCAATGGTTAGATTATCTGTAGAATGAACGAGACACGAAGGGCGTTGTTCCTTTTGTAAACATCGCGGGGTTCTCGATTAGCCTGTGTCTTCGTTATTCCGAAATCCTATCAGCTCACGTAGTTCGTCGGTTCACTTCAAGCGTTCACCGACATCAGTCGAACTCCTGTGAACCAGATAGTGATGTTCATTGTCGTTCTTTAACACTGAGCTGTTCGTGGAGACCCATAGGCAATTTTCGATGCCTACAGATACCCCCTCCAAAGCGTTCCAGACTCATTTCTTTTATAGAGGAGGCTGGAATACTTTGGATGTGATTGATCCAGCCTTCAGTCGGCGTAAAGGACCTGTAGTTAGCTTCAACTCTTGGCTCCTTCGATTTTCGGTCTATTCGATGCTTTGATGAATAACTGAAGTTCTTCCGGCGCTGCGTTTATCGCCTGGCCGTCGTCGGAATCTCGAGTCTATCACTAGTGAGTTGAGTTTGGCTCGTGTCATTGAGTTGACTTTGAATTAACTATCTCTGTCATATTGTGCTGACTTAAGATTTCAGAATATCGTATGTTGACCTTTGGTCACAACGCGTTGACTGGCGTTGACCTAGGGTTACGCGTTGACCGGTATTGACCCTAGGGCTTCGAACGTCGAACATTGACTTATTGGTCGTAACGCGTTGACTGGCGTTGACCTAGGGTTACGCGTTGACCGGCGTTAACCCTAGGGTTTTGAACGTCGAATGTTGACTTTTTTGGTCGCAACGCGTTGACTGGCGTTGACCTAGGGTTACGCGTTGACCGGCGTTGACCCTAGGGTTTCGAACATCGAACGTTGACTTTTTGGTCGCAACGCGTTGACTGGCATTGACCTAGGGTTACGCGTTGACCAGCGTTGACCTAGGGTTACACGTTGACCAGCGTTGACCTTAGGGTTTAGATCGTCGTATGTTAACTTTTTCATCGTAACGCGTTGACTAGCGTTGACCTAGGATTACGCGTTGACTGGCGTTCACCTAAGATCACGCGTTGACCGGTGTGGACCTAGGGTTACGCGTTGACCGGCGTTGACCCTAGGGTTTCGAACGTCGAAAGCCTTCAACGGATTTGATTAGCCTTTACCGACTACCGTTTGAGTCGGGCTAGCATGCGGATTGTTTAAGTCCGCTCCTATGTGACGTTCAAGCTAGAAGAGTTAACCCTTTTAGTGCTACGATATTGAATACGTAGACTTCGCCATTGTTACGGGAATAGGCTACCCGGCAACGTGTATTAGACGTTGACTTATCCCTACTTAGGCTTCGGGATAAAATTCCCCGTGCGTGTGAGGCACGGATTATGGTGTTATTAATAACAACCTGCCACAATGTTGAATATGTGGTCTTTTGTCCTTTTTACGGTCAAAGACTAACCGGCCATGTGTGTTAGACATAGGCTTTGGGATTTTTTGGCAAACCCCCAGCCATCAACGGGTTTAACGTGCCTTTACCGATTATCGTTTGAATCGGGCTAGCATGTGAATTATTAAAACCCGTTTCACATGTAACGTTGTGCTAAAAGAATTGCTTCTCTTAGACTTGATGCTATGACTTTGAATACATAGACTTCGCCATTTCTTACGGGAACATGGCATCCGGCAACGCGTATTAGGCGTTGACTTATCCCTACTTAGGATTCGGGATGAAAGTCCCCAGAATTATACTCTGGTGTCTTTTTCAATCGGTGAAAGACTAAACCGACAACGCGTGTTAGGCGTTGGTTTATCCCTGCTTAGGCTTCGGGATAAAATTCCCCAGACTTGATTCTGGTGTCTTTTTCAATCGGTGAAAGACTAAACCGGCAACGCGTGTTAGGCGTAGGCTTATCTCTATTTAGGAGTTGAGATAAAATTCCCCGTGCACAAAGTGTACGGATTGGAAGTTGGGAATTGTGTCTTTTCTCAGGGTAAAGACGGACTGGAAAATGGAAGAGGAAGAATTTTATATTCTATCTCCCGGCACTGAAGAGGAAGAATTTTATATTCTATCTCCAGTTGGAAAGGAAACTCAAGGTGGGATCTCCACCCCCAGAATCCGAAATGATGAAACTAAGAGTGGGATCTCCACTCCGAGAATCGGAAAGATTCAAACGACCCTAACTTTTATAGGATTGGTCATTCGATCCAAAAAGAGTCCCTCATTTATTGAGGAGAAAGCCCAATTTCGACCCTAACTTTTATAGGTTTGGTGGGAAAAAGAAAAGATGGAAGTCTTTCGTTTATCGAAAAGAATAACTCAATCTTAGTCCTAACTATCTGCAGGTTTGACTAAGTAAAGTTGGAGACAATCCTAACTTTTATAGGTTTGATTGCTCAATTAAAAGTGGACCTCTCGTTCATGAAAGGAATCGAGAGGAGAATCTGGTTGTGGCCCTAACTTTTATAGGTTTGACCAAGGAAGCAGTGAAAGTGGGAGGTTTGAGATGATCTTACCTTTTACAGGCTTGATCGTTCAATTTGAAAGTGGACCTCTCGTTCATGGAAGGAATCGAGAGGGGACTTTGGTTGTGGTCCTAACTATAGGAAGGTTTGACCAGGTAGACAGTGAGAGTGGGAGTACAAATCATAGTGGGGGTTTAGTGTTTATCACATTGTTCGTAATTATCGGGTTATCCCTAAGAAAATTACACATGGCGTTCTTCTGGGAACTTCCCATTACATGAATCATCCACCCCCAGCTTCTTTCTTGGAACTGGGTCTGACTTTGTACTCCGTTACATGTCCGGGTTATCCTTAAGAATATTAGCGTAACATTCTCCAGGAACTTCCCATCAACGGTAGGAAACAGTTTAGACTCATATACCTATAGGAGTATCAGGGAGCAGTTTAACCTCATATACCGATTGGAGGATTGAGAAGCAGTTTATACTCGTATACTCTTCGGAGTATTAAGAAGCAGTTTATACTCTTATACTTGTCGGAGTGTTAAGAAGCAGTTTATACTCTTATACTTGTCGGAGTCTTAAGAAGCAGTTTATACTCTTATACTTGTTGGAGTCTTACCGTTCTCAATTGGCTTACCCTAGCGTTATAACGCCGGCTTCAATCAGGATTTGGATGTTGTTCTTTAAAGTAAAGCACGCCTTGGTGGGATGAAGGATCCTCCTGTGATATGCGCAGTACTTCGGATCCGCAGTATTGTCAGCTTCCTCCTGATTGACGATAGGTGGTAGCTTGATCTTGTTGTTTTCAAGGAGGGATTCGAAGATGGCTGGAACGTCTTCATCCTTGAAGGAATACTCTTTTTGGAGTTTCGGTTCCGAAGTCTTTTGCTGCCTTCGGGATTGCTGTTGTGACCTTGATTGTTGAGGCGCCTTTTGTTGCCGCTGTTGCGGTTGCGCTTGCACCTCGAATGTTTGATTCGCGTCCACAGCATTCGCATGTGCTTTTCCCTTAGGGACAAAGTTCTGTTGCGGGGTATTATTAGCTATTTGGCCCCTTCTTCTTCCTTTTAAGGAATCGTTCGGCTCGTTCTCCTCGCACCTTCAGATCCTTCCAGGTCTTTGGCGGTGCCATTCCCATAGCTTCGAGGATGTCCAATAAAAGGTTATTGTGA
The DNA here is from genome assembly GCF_001876935.1 of Asparagus officinalis. Classification (NCBI taxonomy): domain Eukaryota; kingdom Viridiplantae; phylum Streptophyta; class Magnoliopsida; order Asparagales; family Asparagaceae; genus Asparagus; species Asparagus officinalis. The sequence continues at coordinate 25,367,242 of NC_033799.1, read as the reverse complement.
CAAGTCTCGAGGATAAAGTCTTCATTGACCGGATCCCTGTAATTCATTGCTCTGTTTCGGAATCTCTTCACGAAGTTTTCGACTGTCTCACCATTCTTCTGCTTCTCGTCAAATAGAGTGCCGATTGAGATCTCGGTGTCGTCGTCAAAGAAGTTCGTCAGAAACATATCCTCCATATCATCCCAACTGCTGATACTCCCCGGTTTGAGGCGACGATACCAATCGAAGGCTGCTCCGCGAAGAGTGCCAACGAATGACCGTACCATTAAGGGTTCATTCCCGGAGATTATTCCTAAGTGAGACTTAAAATATATTAAGTGTTGGGTAGGGGAACCCTTTCCATCAAACGGCGTAAAGTTGATTAAATTGAACTTTGCCGGATATGGAATTGATTCCCACACGCCCTTGGATGGACATGGTATGCCGGTCCTCTTCACTTCTTGAGCATTCATCAACGCGTTAATTTTGCTCTCCAAGTCCTTCATTTTCTCGTCTTCACTCGTATCTGTCTTCGAGTGGCTTCTGGGAGAGGTAACATGGTCCTCTTTTGCATTATCATCCACATTATCATCCGAGGGACCACCTCTATTATTGTTGTTGACGGGAGGGATGTTCATGTTGGCATTATCCTCTTCCCGTTCATTCTCCTCTTGATTCGGATTATTGCGACGACTGGGTTCTCCTTGGTGAGTTGTCAGTGCCGCTATTTGCTGGTCATGCATCTCTCTCATCTGCTGCATGGCCATCTCCATCTCGAACTTGAAAGCTTCCTTCTGCTTAGTCAAGGCATCTTCAAGCATCTTGGTTACTTGTTCGGCACTAATCATAAGCGACTCATAGGGTTGCCCCGCACTAGACGCCGTGTCATCGGATGCTATAGCCGAGTAGGAGTCTGAACCAACATCTGACGCCTCCTCTTCCAAAGGAAGTCCCTTTTGCATCCTTTGGTAATTCCTTCGCCTATTGATCCCTGACCGCAATCGAGTCATGCGTTGGG
>NC_033799.1:25327908-25365737 GCF_001876935.1 Asparagus officinalis | reverse complement strand
AGATTGTTATGACAGGTCTCGAGGATGAAGTCTTCGCTGACCGGATCCCTGCAGTTCATTGCTTTGTTTCGGAATCTCTTCACGAAGTTTTCGACCGTCTCACCATTTTTCTGTTTCTCGTCAAATAGTGTGCCGATTGAAATCTCGGTGTCGTCGTCGAAGAAGTTTGTTAGAAACATATCCTCCATGTCGTCCCAACTGCTGATACTTCCCGGCTTGAGGCGACGATACCAATCGAAGGCTGCTCCGCGAAGAGTGCCAACGAATGACCGTACCATTAAGGGTTCATTGCCGGAGATTATTCCTAAGTGAGACTTAAAATATATTAAGTGTTGGGTAGGGGAACCCTTTCCATCACACGGCGTAAAGTTGATTAAATTGAACTTTGCCGGATATGGAATTGATTCCCACTCCCTTGGGTATGGACATGGTATACCGGATCTTTTTACCTCTTGAGCATTCATCAATGCATTGATTTTGCTCTCCAAGTCCTTCATCTTCCTGTCTTCACTCGTTCCTATCTTCGAGTGGCTTTGGGGAGAGGTAACGTGGTCCTCTTTTGTATTATCAACTGGGTTCTCCTTGGTGAGTTGTCAGTGCCGCTATTTGCTGGTCATGCATCTCTCTCATCTGCTGCATGGCCATCTCCATCTCGAACTTGAAAGCTTCCTTCTGCTTAGTCAAGGCATCTTCAAGCATCTTGGTTACTTGTTCGGCACTAATCATAAGCGACTCATAGGGCTGTCCCGCACTAGATGCCGTGCCGTCGGACGCTATAGCCGAGCAGGAATCTGAACCATCATCTGACACCTCTTCTTCCAAAGGAAGTCCCTTTTGTATCCTTTGGTAATTCCTTCGCCTATTGGTCCCCGATCGCAATCGAGTAATTCCTTCGCCTATTGGTCCCCGATCGCAATCGAGTCATACGCTGGGACATTTCGGCAAACTGATCTGGGCTAAAGCATCGTGTCGATTTGCCTCTGCCGGTCATATTAGCAGACACTTCTAGGAATTCGTCCTCTTGGCGGACAGGCTTCTTTCTACGAAAACGCCTTGGCTTTTTTGCATCCTTTGGTAATTCCTTCGCCTATTGGTCCCCGATCGCAATCGAGTCATACGCTGGGACATTTCGGCAAACTGATCTGGGCTAAAGCATCGTGTCGATTTGCCTCTGCCGGTCATATTAGCAGACACTTCTAGGAATTCGTCCTCTTGGCGGACAGGCTTCTTCCTACGAAAACGCCTTGGCTTGGTCTCGGACGTTCTGGTGGAAATTCTCTCGAACACCGAAACTCTCCTTGGGGCTTTAGTGCAGCAGCATTCTGACAGCACCGCCTTGATTATGTTGGCACACGGACAGTGAGACTCCGTGTCTTGAGCGTCTCTCTTTCGAGACTTACCCGCACTCCCTTCCCAGGTATAACACCATCATCATCAGTCGAATGTGTTTCCCTCTGGGGATATGACGCTTTATTAGCGTTTTCAAAAGTCGCTCGTTCAAGTCTACGCTTTTGCGAGCGTGAAAACTTAACGGGCTCTTGAACTTCGACACGCAATCCAATACGATCGGTAACAGGGGCTTTCCCTCTGTTATCTTTTTTGGGGGGATTAATATGACCCCCAGTCTGGTTTGTTGTTTGGGGACCTTTCAACGGTCCCAATCGCTCCTTGACAGGTGCTTTACCTCGGTTCTCCGGTAAGGGACCGAGACGACCTTTCAAAGGAACCCTGGATCTAGAAGGACCCACGTTCTTACCTGACTCAGCCGGAGGTGTGGGGGCAAGGGAAACGGGATCTGGATTTGATGAAGGTTGGACGACAATTCCGTCCACTTTTGCCTTTGGCGCCGGCTTCGCCTTTGGCACCCACACCCGCTTGTGTTTTGACGGCATCTCTTCCGCTTTCTGCAGAAGGACTCGGGCATGCGCAAGCAATGCGCGGCGTTTCTTGATTCGCTCTTCGAGGGTTGAGCGAGTCCTCTTGACACGAACCCATTCGTTCGTTTCTGTCTTGGAGGAGGAGTTGGTTGTTCGCCGTTGTTGCACCTGGCGCTGTCTGGACTTTAGATCCTCATTGTAGCGGATCCCGTCCATCGATTCTGCGGCCTTGGCCAATTGTCGTGCAAGGCGTTGTCGCCGTCTTTGGCGCGCTCTCTTCGACAAAGTTGGAGCAACTTCAGCAGTCGCCTTTGTGGCGGAAGGGAGATCTGGATCTGCAGCCTCGACCTCTTTGGATGCCGCCGGGATGTCACGGGGCACGGGTGCAGCAGCGGCGATGAGATCTTGGATCTTAGAGCCGAAGGTCCCGCGAACGTCTTTGGAAGATGAGGTCTTCCTGCGCCTGTTTGGAGAGGCGGATCTGGAGGAGGAGGAAGAGAGGTACTCTTCAAACTTCTGTTGATCGAACTCGTATTCGATCTCTTCGTTCACCCGGATCTTGAAGGCCGGTTGCGTCACGACGGCCTCGGCAACGGGTCCGTTGGCTCCCATTGTGGTCGCCAGTTTGTTTTCGTCGAAAGTTGCCTTCATCATTGATTTCATTAAAACTTCAAACGTTACAAATGAATTCAAACAACAAAGAAATAAAAATTACAACTTTCTTGAAAAATAAACACAAGATCCATCGTCGTCTCTTGCTTGCGTGGGTCTTTAGCCTGTGACGGAGATGTTGATATCCGTGGACTACCTGGCAATCAGATCTGATCCAGAGCTTCGTCGATCCGCGAGGAGATCTAGAAACTTAAAGCGCCTATCTCGGATAAAGCGAGATATTTGCTCTTCTTAGTATCACCGCAACGGGCTTTGAGACGTTTTCAATGCCCGTTTGACTGTTTTCGCTGTAACTTCTTTGTCTGAACTCGGATCTGAGTGATTCCAAATGCGTTGGAAGTCTGACGAAGAGTTCTATCAGCTCCAATGGTTAGATTAGTTGTAGAATGGACGAGACACGAAGGGCGTTGTTCCTTTTGTAAACATCGCGGGGTTCTCGATTAGCCTGTGTCTTCGTTATTCCGAAATCCTATCAGCTCACGTAGTTCGTCGTTTCACTTCAAGCGTTCACCGACATCAGTCGAACTCCTGTGAACCAGATAGTGATGTTCATTGTCGTTCTTTAACACTGAGCTGTTTGTGGAGACCCATAGGCAATTTTCGATGCCTACACTCACCTCTTCGTATTCGTCTCCTAGAGAGAAACCCTTTGCCTCTTCGTCTCTGTCAAACTTACAAATTCGTGCTCCGTCAATTCTCTCTCTCTCTCAACCTTCAACCATCCAACAAGCTCGCCTATCTCTCCTACTACCAACCCCCTCTCCATGTAATCCTAAACCCTAACCCTAACCCTAATTTCCCTCGATCTTAACAAAACCCTAACCCTCTCTTCTCCTCTTCAAAAAGATTATTTCAGGTCTTTCTCGCCCATCTCTCGGATTTTAATGTACTATGTTTCATATTACATGTTCTGACTCTTTAATGAAATGTTTTATTTTTCTTATAATATGCATTATCTTATATTTTTTTTGATATAATTATGCATCTGTTTGTTGGAAAAGAATGTAAGGTGAACTGTGTATCTCTATGATCAAAAGTTGGTCTAGTTAAGAAAGACTTTGGTTTTGATTTTATTGGGAGCTGATTCGGTTAGGGTTAAAATGATGTCTTCTTAAAATGTGGGTGGAATGCCTTTGTTTGGTTGACTTAGAAAAAGTTCCACTTAAAATGACATATAAGAATGACATTGTGCGGTGTCATTGAATATGAGAATTGTTGACTGACTTTTTCTCAAAAAAAAAGAAAAGAAAAAGAATTGTTGACTGGTTTTAAAGAATGTTGTTGTGATTATAAGCTATATATGTCATTTTCTTCTATTGTTTGCAATTTGGTTTGTTTTTGTAATATGAAATTCGAGAACATGTTCTGACTCTTTAATGAAATATTTTGTTTTCCTTATTTGATGTGCATTATTTTAGAAATGCTGATATGATTATCCATCTGTTTGTTGGAAAATAATGTAGGGTGAAATGTCTATGATCTCTATGATCAAAAAGTTGGTCCAATTAAGAAATACGATGGTTTTGATTTCATTCGTTGCTGATTTCAATTCCATTAGCTCTTTTTTCTAAGTTGATTTCAATTATATTTTTCTGTTTCAGATCTGTTTGTTTCTTTGTTTATCTTTACTATTGGTAAGTGATGAACTCATGTTTCAGATCTGTTTGTTTCTTTGTTTATCTTTACTATTGGTAAGTGATGAACTCAATATAATCTTACTAGAATGTATTTCTCTTATATTTTGTTTTGTTATTTTTCTCCAATGGCAATGCATTTCACTTTAATATTTTCTTATGTTTATATGGAGTATGTGAAAGTTGCATTTTATTTAACTAATTGAGTGCTTCTTATGCCGTATTCTTATGGTTTGATGATGTTCTTAAATTGCAAGCATATACAATTTTCTTACACTGACTTTATTTGATTTAGGTATTACATTGTCTCTTATTTTTGTCAGGTGGATGTCATACACCCCTTATATGATAGGTATTATATTTTCTTTGTTTTTTGACATTTCACTTTTATTTTACCAATTTCTTTGGAAAGTTATCAACGGTTTAAATATTGATATGACTCGCACAAAATGTTCAAATATTATTTTCCCATGTTTACATTTTTCCAAACCTTTAATTTTTTTAAGTTTACCCATTTTTGGTACTTTTTTGATATTTTCACTTTAATTTTGAATTTTTTCTACCTTATAAATAATAACTCCCACCATATTTCTGAATACCGTTTTTACACATTTATATTTTTAAAACTATATATGATCTTAAACTAATTCAAGTTTTCCAAACTTTCTAATTTTTCTAACTATATATGCAACTTAGGTTGTATCATTTCTGACTACTTATATATTATTACTATTTTATTTTACATTCTTTTGCTACATTAATTTTTGTATATTAAACAAATCCGTGCATCGCACGGGCCTAAAACTAGTTAAACTATAATTGTTATAGTATTTGTGTGGTACCGCTAACAAATGTGTAGGATCACTCCTTGAAATTTATAATAAGAAAGTGGTGACTTATTATGGCCCTATTGTTTGTGATAGTACCAAAGTAGTATGAAAATTGCAGTATAATTATCATTACTCTACGCAAAATTCAAAGAGAAGTAGTATCATCCACACTTAGTTACAACATAATTAAACAAAGAAATGTCTAAGGATCCAATGAACGCTAGAGGTCGTATATAATTTCAAAAGGACATATTTTACAAACTCCGAGTAATTGGAGAGCTAAGCTCCTTTAGGATATGATGAGCCTATTGTATGATCACAAGCTATGATTTTGTATACTAGATCGCTACGAGAGCCATGTGAGTTCAAAGAACTGTGAAAGGTTAACAAAAGTTTACAAAGAGAGCATAATTTAAGATTGCATCATAAATCATGTTTTAGGAGATTTTATAGCATGTTTAAGATATCCATATGTCAAGCTAGCTAGGGGTTTAAAGAGAGAGTATAATCGATAATTAATTGGTATTTCAGTAATTGTCCATATCTAGCTTGATCGTGTACTGAAATCCATAACCCTATGATGTGCGTCGGCATACTTTGGTCAAATTTCAATGAGACTAATAAATAGGAATAAATAATAAATAGAGACACATGTTGAGCTATTGTCGAAGTGATAAATTGAGCCTCAACACTAAAAAAGGATTTCTACAGGTATGAAAGTGATAGTAAAAATTTTCACCTGCAGAAGTGAGAAAAATGTCACTTGCTTGAAGGGTATGCATGAAAGTTCCACTTTGAGTCCTTGTGTGAACGAACCTAAGCAGGCCCACGAAGAGAAGGCCCACCCAGATGTTCTCAACTATAAATATGAACATGTCGGCTAGATTTTTAGTGCAGGGGAAAAAACGCAGAGAAAGAGAAAAATACAAGGGCTTTGTTTTTCGGCTGCAGAGGAAAAATAGAGGGTTTTTTGTGGTGGCTAAAGAGTTTTCAGATCTGAGATCTTAAGGAGAAAGGTGAGAGCTTTAGAGATTTTACAAGAGAAAGGTCAATTTCTTTTGGGTAAAAATCAAAACTTCTTTCTTTGTGACGAACTTGTGGGTTGTACAAGTCTTGGTGTTCTCCTCATAGTGGAATCTCCCATCATCCCTCCCGTGAACGTAGGCAAGTTTGCCGAACCACGTAAAATCATGTCTTTACTATTTTCTGGGTGTTGGCTATTGCTTGTCGGTTCCTCGACAAGTTAGTCCTAGAACTGATGAGAAGAAGAGTGTATATTTCACTTTGTTGAGATATTTCACTTTCTATTCTTGTTTCCTTTGTGAAATGGGAATAAAGAGGTTGGCTTGAGCTTTTGTGAAAATAAAAATCAGGGCTTTCTCTCGGATTATATCGCTTCCGCGACGTGAGGGCGTGTCTCTGCGCCCAACAATTGGTATCAGAGCTATTATTCAGATTGGGAGTGGTGTAGCTTCTGATTTGATGAGATGCTCGGTAATTTCCTTAGAGAAGTTGATTTATTAATAACAACGGAGGATGGCGTCATCTAGCAAAACAGTTAAAGTTAGAAAGTACGAGATCGAAAAGTTCAATGGGAAGAATAATTTTTTCTATTGGAGGATGAAGATGAAAAACTTGTTGATTTTGTAAAAATTGCACAAGGCTTTGGCTAGAAAAGAGAAGAAACATAATGATATGTCTGATGAGGATTGGGTGGAGCTGGATTTGGAAGCACGGGTGTCAATTATCCTTTGCCTTGAAAGGGATATAGCTTTTTTGGTAGATAGAGAGAAAACGGTTGTGGGCGTGTGGTCGAAGTTAGAAAGCACCTTCATGATGAAGAGTCTAACGAAATAGATCTATTTAAAATCCAAATTGTATACTTGCAAGATGGAGGAGGGCTCATCAATCCGGAAATACATCAACAAGTTTGATAGGATAATATTGGATTTGAAGGACATCGATGTGACTGTAGAAGACGAGGATCAGGCTCTTCTACTACTTCTATCTCTACCAAAGTCTTATAAGAACCTGGTGCAAACACTAATGCTTGTGGGAGACAATTTGATGATGGATAAGACTAGAACGACACTTCTAGCGGATGACATTCGAAAGATTGTAACTAGTAACATGACTACTGGTGGTAGCAAAGAACAAGCGCATGGATTGTTTGCTAGAGGAAGGAGCAATGAGTGAGGAAAATGCAAGGGAGGAAAGTCTAGATATAAATTAAGACCTCTTGTAGGAAGAGTTTCAAATGCTATGAAGTTGGGCATTTCAAGGTCGACTGTCCAAATAAGAGAGTAGGAGGGAAGAAGAACAACAACAAGACTGAGAGGAGAGAAGGCAAGGAAGAAGTGAGCTATGTTTTAGAGGAAGAGAGCAAGAAGGAATGCTATGTCATCACGGGTGGCAAGGATATCTCCGGAAAGTGAATTCTTGATTCAGGTTGCTCTTACCACATGTGCCCAAATAGAAAATGGTTTACTACCTACAGAAGCATTAATGGTGGAACTGTATTAACGGGGAACAATCATGCTTGTAAAATGGTGGGGCTAGGTAATATCAAGATCAAGATGCATGATGGAGTAGTCCGAACCTTGACGGATGTGAGGCATGTTCTCGACTTGCGAAAGAATCTTATCTCAGTTAGTGCATTGGACTTTGGTGGTTGTAGGATTGTTACAGAGAACGGAGTGAAGAAGGTTGTTCTAGGTTCCCTAATAGTGATGAAAGGTGTTCGTCACGGTAATTTATATACTCTCTCAGGTATGATGATGACGGGAGATGCAGCGGTAGGAACTAAAGGAAGTGGTGAAGATCCATGTGAGCACACACGGTTATGCTATAGGCAGCTTGGACACATGTCAGAGAAGGGTCTAGTTCTGCTTGGTAAGAAGGGTCTGCTGAAGAATATGAAGAAACTTTGTATGGATTTTTGTGAGGATTGTGTGTACGGAAAGGCGCACAGGATCCAGTTTCTGAGGAGCAAGCATAAGAGTAGAGGTATTCTAGATTATGTGTACACAGATATTTGGGGTTCGACTCAGACTACTTCCAAGGGAGGCTCTAAATATTTTGTCTCATTCATAGATGATCATTCGAGGTATGCTTGGGTTTATTTTCTGAAGCATAAGAATGAGGTATTTGAGACATTCAAGAAATGGAAAGCGATGGTTGAGAATAAGAATGGGAAGAAGTTGAAGACACTAAGATCTAAAAATGGTACAGAGTATACAGATAGTACCTTCAAGGAGTTCTGTGATCAGGAGAACATTACCAGACACTGGACAGTTAGATCTACACCATAGCAGAATGGGGTCGCGGAGAGGCTAAACCGAACACTGTAAGAGAAAGCAGTGAGCATGCGATCTTATGCTGGTTTGGTCAAAGATTGATGGGCAGAGTCGATTGCTACAACTTGCTATATTATGAACCGATCTCCACATTCTACACTGGATGGTGATACACCCTATAAGGTGTGGTCAGGGGAGCATGCAGATTATGAGAGGCTTCGGATTTTCGGGTGTACCATCTACTATCACGTCAATGAGGGAAAGCTTGACGCGAGGGCCAAAAAGATAATTTTCTTGAGGTATGCAAAGAGTGTAAAAGCCTATCGCCTATGGTGTACAGAAGGTTGAAGTTCGTGATCAGTAGGGATGTTACCTTTGATTAGAAATTAATGATTGCTTGGGCGTCCAAGGATGATGGTGTTGGGACTGTTGGGACTTCAAAGTCCCAGGTTATTGAAATAGAACCTAAATACTAACCAGGTTCTAGTCATGTTCAAGTGGGAAATCAGGTAGATAATAAGCTTGAGCAACAGCAGCTCGACGATAGTTTTGCTTCCACTAGGTCAAGACGAGTGTAAGGACCATGAATTTTGATACTAGTTAAAATAATTTTTTAGTATTTTAAAATATTTAATTATGATTTTTAAAAGAGTATTTATATTTTTCTCGAATTTTTGCAATTTTTATGATTTAAAATCTAAGTTTTATATTTATTTAATTGATTTAAATATTTATAAATTTGTTTTGTGTAGTAAATTTTTTTTTGAAATTAATCTGTTGTGTTATCGATACTATTACATATCATTTTGAATAATATGTTGTATTATTTTTGTTATTACGTATTATTCCGTGTATTATGTTATATTATTAATTACGTATTATTTGTGTAATTTGTTGTATTATTTTAATTATTACGTATCAACTGTTGTATTAGCACAACTAGAACCTTTTATCCCGTAGATAATTATCTTATAATTATTTAATTTTAAATATAAGTAATTATATTATTTATTAATTATTCTTGTTTAATTGTATAATTTCTTACATTATTTCTACTATTACGTATTATCGGTTGTAATACTACAACTAGTACGTTTTGATGTGTAGATAATTTTCATGTTATTATTTAAATTTTTACGTAATTATTATTATTTTTAATTAATTTTTCTTAAAACCCTAATCCCCTTCATATATATATATATATATATATATATATAGTTATATATATATATATATTATTATATATATATATATATATATATATAATATATATATATATATTTTTATTTAATAAAAGTATTTATTTATATTTAATTTATTTATTTATATTTTTCCCCTCTTTTCTCTCTCCTTCCTTCGTTCCCCAAACATCGCCGCACTTCCTATCTCATCCCCTCCTCTCTTGTCTACTGCTATCCGTCGGCCTCCACTTTCAACTGCACACTCACTCCCGTCCTCCTCTCCACACCTCTGACCCACATCCTCCGTGCACCTGAAACCACGCCGTCACGTCCCGTGGCCTCCTCCGCTGCGTCGCCGTCGGCCTGCACCAAGATCTGGCCACCTCAGCCCGTCGCCTTCAACCCACCGCCGACCGCCCATCAACCTCCTCAATACCGTCTCTACACTTCCAGCAGCACCAGAAACTCAGCCCTCCCTCAGCCCGCCGCTCAACGCCACATGCACCCGTTGAACCCCAAACCCTCGACCCTGTTCCCTGCCAGCCCTCTCATTCCTCCTTTGCCGAGCATTCCCATGTCCTTCCTCCAAGCGCTCCAAGCACCGGCCGACAGCCACGCGCTAGATCTGCCTCGAGCGGCCGCCCAAGCCACCCTACTTCCCGCTACCCCTTGCCGTTCTCCGAGTCCAAACCCGACAACCCCTACAGATCCACCGCGACCTCCCCAAGCTCCTCGGCCGACCACCACCCCTCACCACACCTGAGCTCCCTCCACCAGATCCAAAGCCATCACGAGCTCCCTCCCCCTTTACTCCGATGACACACACCGGCTCTCGATTATATCCCACGCTAATCGTCGAGCCAAGCACGCGCATGTCCGTCCGACGACCCGCTGCCCCTCCCTCAGATCCGCCTGCAGCCCTCGTCGTCGAGTTCCTCCGACGAACACCGTCATCGCCGCCTTCACCGACGCTCGCCGAGGACTTGCACAACAGTGTCGATTCGTCCGACGAACCCCGAAGCAAGATCCCGCTCTCCCTGTTTTGTAATTTGAATATTTATTTTTATTATGAATTATTTGTATAGTTTAATTATGAATTGTTATTATCTACGTGGGACTGTTGATGACAATATTAAATTATTTCAAATGATAAATTAATATTTTTCTAGATTAATTAGATTAGTCTGTGATATATTATTACCTGTGTGGGATTGCTTGACATGAATGGCTATGTGGAAGCTTGTTGTTTTATCACTTAGTTGTTATCTAATAGGAGAGACTGTACATGAAGACGACTCATGTTAAAAGTATGATTTATAAGTGTGCTTCAAAGCATGGCTATACTCACTTGACATCGATATCCCGATGTGTGGATATCCGAGTTCCCTTGATATTGATATCCCGGTATGAGGTTTCCTTGACTATTACTATTATAGCATCGATTAGACGATGCACTCTTGATCGGACGTGTTGTAGGTCATGGTTATTTTTATAGTTTTATAAAAGTCGTTCCACGGTAACTCCGTGGCTAGTGCATAATATTTCATGTACATTTGCGTAATTAATATGACAAACATGGAGTTATAAAGGAGAATTGGACGGAGAATATAGCATGTATATAAACGGGCACAATGCTTTCCTGTTATCATGATATCGTGAGTATTATATATATGGGCCAGAGGGCCAATACTTGACTTGAAGGCTGCCCCCGGACAGGTTTACGGGGACCCGATTATATACATAAAAATATTCTTCCACAATTCAAATAACATGTAAAACAAGAATGATATGCTTACGTGTTTTATGATGGACTTTGTTAGTTTTGTTGAGATGTGGACCAGTGAGTTGTGATAGGATGGCTAGTAGTATGTTTTCGTCACTTGGATGATTATGGATTCTTGTAAGATGTAGGCCAGTTGTTTTTCTTTTCATACATAAATCAGGGTTAATATTTAATTATCTATAATTTGAGACATATGGTATATACATGAGGGTTTTCTTGTTTGGATTATTTCGTTTGACGTACTACGTCTCTTGTTATAGATTTTTAAGTATTAATTCCATCTATTTGTATCATATGGTTACTTGGATGATTAGTTTGATCGCTAGATGCATGACCTCGTTACCCGATCGATTTTGGATGCTTTATGTTTATCATGTTTTGGTAGTGAATTTGCATGTTGATTTTGTTGGATTTCCAGTTGCATGTTTTTTTGTCATTTTTGTCATCGTATCGTTTTCCGCTTGGTTTTCATTTGTTCTATTTGTTTGTGGGGTCTTACCGTATGCCATGCACGCTGACGTACACTTGTTTTCTCTGGTGTACATCAGACTTAGAAGAAGAACAGGTTCAGTAGGAGCCAGAGGATTCTCAGCACGAGTGCTTTATGGTTCCGTTTACTCTTGTAGTACTTCCCATTTTAGTTTGAATGATGTATTATATTTCTCTAGTATTCAGTTATTTATTTTGTATAAGGGCATGTTTTACCCGAATATTATGTCTTGGATGATATTTATTTGTGATATGTATTATTTTATTCTGTGTTGTTCATTATATTCTTGCTATCTGTGATCGAGGACCTATGACTTATTATTGTATTTATTTCTAGACGCTTAGCATATTAGGTTGAGGAGAAATATTTATTTTTATTTATTCTCTTTGATCTAATACGTCACGGACTTGTTCACGTTCCGATTCCCCGGTATTTTGGGAAGCGAGGCGTGACAACGAGCATACAAGCAGGTATTGAAACTGGGGTCTGATCAACCCCTGAAGCACTATGGGCATGTTAATTTGGTGGAATGCGTACTCTTAGTGGAGGATGATGAGCCAATCTACTTCAAGGAAACTATTCGGGATATAGATAGTGAGAGTTAGTTGGCCGCGATGGAAGAGGAGATGAAATCTCTTTGGAAGAACCAAATATGGGAGGTAGTCTCAATGCCCATAGGAAGAAAAACTATTGGTTATAAGTGGGTGTATAAGAGAAATGAAGATCCTTTAGAGCTCGGTGGTACAAGGTACAAGACGAGGCTAGTGGCTAAAAGGTTTGCACAAAGAGAGGGTATGGATTACAATGGGATATTTTCTCTGGTGGTGAAACGTACTTCTATTCGGGTGTTATTAAGTATTGTTGCTCATGGTGATCTTGAGCTAGAATAACTCAATGTAAAGACAGCCTTCTTGCATGGAGACTTGGATGAAGAGATCTACATGCATCAACCTGAGGGCTACAAGGTTGAGGATAAGGAGAATCATGTGTGTCGCTTGAGAAAGTCACTCTATGGACTGAAGCAATCTCCTCGGTAGTGGTACAAGCGATTTGACTCATTCATGCTGAAGCATGGGTTTTTCCGAAGCGATTATGCTTATTGTGTTTACATTCGGAAGCTTCGTGAAGATGATTATATCTATCTTCTTTTGTATGTGGCTGACATGCTTATTGCTTCTGAGAGCAGGGTGGAGATAAATAGATTGAAATCTCAACTTGGTAAAGAATTCGACATGAAGGACATTGGCGCTACTAGGAAATACTGGGTATGGAGATTAAAAAAGAGCGGGGGAATAGGTGATTGTTCTTGAGTCAGAAGGGCTACATAGAGCGAGTGACCATGAGGTTCGGGATACAAAATACAAAGTCGGTGGTGACCCCATTGGTTCCATATTTTAGGCTTTCAGGTAAACAATCTCCCACTACAGCGGAAGATAAGGTACACATGGGGCGTGTTCCTTATGCTAGTGCAGTTGGCAGCTTAATGTACACAATGGTGTGTACACACTCAGATATTTCACAGGCGGTCAGTATGGTTAGTAGATTCATGACACATCCAGGAAAGGCACACTGGGAAGTGGTGAAGTGGGTCCTGAGGTACTTGAAGGGTACCGTTGATACAGGTCTGTGTTTTGGTGGAGATACATGTCAGATTGATGGGTTTGTTGACTCTGATTATGCGGGCGATCTATATAGACAACGATCTACTACTAGTTATGTATTCAGTATACATGGGACTCCAGTTAGTTAGCGATCGATGTTACAGGCTACAATGACACTCTCTACTACAGAGTCTGAGTACATAGCCATGGCAGAGGGAGTGAATGAAGCATTGTGGTTGTAGGGTCTTCTAGATGATTTGGGGATTGAGCAGGAGAACGTGAACTTGTGGTACGACAGTCAGAGTGCGATTCACTTTGCAAAGAATCAAGTTCATCATGTTCGTACCAAGCATATCGATATCAGGTATCATTTCGTGTGAGATGTTATATAGGAAGTCGATATTTCTCTCATGAATGTGCATACAAATGAGAATCTCGCGGACATGTTAACCAAGGTGGTCATATGTAGCAAGTTTAAGCATTGCTTGGACTTGCTTTATATCAGCCCGTGTTGATCTGCCCAAGAGGGCATGACCCTTCGGGACGGTGATGGGGTAATGTAGAGACTATATGGAGAATAAATCCTGAACTATGGTTAGCTTGATCCCGGTGGAGGGTACGTAGACAGCCGCGGTAAAGTGGCACAGCTAGTTTGGCCTGGCTTGGCCTGGTTTGGTGTTTCAGATCTCTCTGCTGACGTTCACAGTGTTCTTCTGGTGTTCGTCCAAAATATAAGGTTTATCAAATAATGTACGATATGGAGAATTGTGAACGAACCTAAGCAAGCCCACGAAGAGAAGGCCCACCCAGATGTTCTCAACTATAAATATGAACATGTCGGGTAGATTTTTAGTGCAGGGGAAAAAACGCAGAGAAAGAGAAAAATACAAGGGCTTTGTTTTTCGGCTGCAGAGCAAAAATAGAGGGTTTTTTGCGGTGGCTAAAGAGTTTTTAGATCTGTGATCTTAAGGAGAAAGGTGAGAGCTTTAGAGATTTTACAAGAGAGAAGTCAATTTTTTTTGGGTAAAAATCAAAACTTCTTTCTTTATGACGAGCTTGTGGGTTGTACAAGTCTCGGTGTTCTCCTAATAGTGGAATCTCCCCTCACCCCTCCCGTGAACGTAGGCAGGTTTGCCGAACCACGTAAAATCGTGTCTTTACTGTTTTCTGAGTGTTGGCTATTGCTTGTCGGTTCCTCGACAAGTTAGTCCTAGAACTGATGAGAAGAAGAGTATATATTTTACTTTGTTGAGATATTTCACTTTCTATTCTTGTTTCCTTTGTGAAATAGGAATAAAGAGGTTGGCTTGAGCTTTTGTGAAAATAAAAATCAAGGCTTTCTCTGAGATTATATCGCTTCCGCAACGTGAGGGTGTGTCTTTGCGCCCAACATCATAGCTAGCTCCTGAGCACAAACATGTCATGAGGAGGCCACCTCCCTTTGTAACTTGCTTTGCTAATGAGTTCAAATTTCTGTACATGAGAAATTTGAAGTTCATGACAATTTAGTGCACTCAAAATACTCGAAAGAAACGAAGAAGAGTGGTGAAATTTTTGTGGATGATTGCATTTATTTCAACTCCCTAAACTTGCAAAAGCTATGGCAAATTTTAAAGCTGTCATATTCCTTGTCCGATGTCGAAACCATTGATCTCATTTCCATGAAAAACGTACGTTCACTTCTCAAGAAGCAATAAATATGTATATACATATTTTCTATGCAAAACTAGATATATGATATGACAACACCTCAAGAAACTTAAAAGGTATAACCAACTTCTCCAGAACTTTTAGATTTTCTGTGGACATCAAAATTACGAGTTCAAATTGGACCCCCCTCGAGGTGCGAAAACTGGTTTCTCATTTTGCTAGGTGCTTCCGCAAGTAATGGCATATCAAAATGTGGTCTTTCAGACTAATTTGGTTGCTCATAGCAAAAGCAAGGAATGAAATTTAATTAAGTAGACAAAGATTTGGAAAATACTGATAATAAAGGGTGTGTTTGGCAATCTTTTAAAACATCAAATCTGGCGCAGTTTTGAATGTCTTTGTGTTTGGCAAAACTCTTGGTCACAGTTGGCCTAGTTTTTTTAGACCAAAAGTTGACCTTTAAACTGGTTCTAGTTAGGACCAGCCCTCCCCTGATCCAAACGAGAACCGGTTTAGAATAGAACCGGATCAGGACTGAACCTAGCCCGGTTTTCAGAATCAAGCAGAATAAATTTGTATGAAGTTTTGGCATCTGAGACTTGAGGGAATACCTTTCTACCATGGAAGTTTTGGAGGATCTTGAATCAGCAAATCCCATGATTCATTTCTGGATGCTGCTCCTTTCATAAATTCAGCTGCACCTTCTCTCAGATATGAGATTCTAGATAGGTCCGGTTCATTAAGAACGATCTTCTCCTTGGCAAACTCCAAAGAAGGTTTATGAGAAATTAATCCCTGATATAAAACGTGTATCTCTTTTTTGAGAAGATATAGAACTTGTATCTTAGATTTGTAACCTACGATCTTGGAAACATTAAGGACAGGTACTGTCACTTATCTAGTTCATATTCCTAGCTAACACCATTCAACTGTTTAAACCTAAGCATGAATTTGCCATACCAAACATCACTATCCTAACAGGAGTCTAAAATTACTAGACAAAAGCTAGTCGAGCTTAATGTATTTTACCAATGACATCAGCAGCACCTCCTCGGGCTGCATTGAAAGCAAAATCACCAGTGTAGCAGCGAACTTCAAGAACCTTGTGATTCTTAAAAAGTAATGATATGAGGTGACGGTTTTCGCGCTAGCTGACCTTCCAACAATACCAAGTAGAATCCTCCATTTTCCATTACCTTGCACATGTAGTGAATTGACTGCATTAAGTAACTGAGCAATTGGCGCCAGAAATTCGTGCAGGTTCTTGTACCTGTTAATTTTATTTAATGGTGACAGGAATAGCCATAAAGGTTTACAATGAGGGGCGTTTGAAATCTTTCGAGCATGTAAAAAAAAAAAGCAGGATATTTTAGTAGCATTTTGTAACCAAAACCTAAAACATGTCCTAAGATTTCCGAGATCCCAAAAGAAATGTAGAATACATGGTGACATTACTAGCCCAACTCCCACATGTTCTTTAAACTGGTTACCCATACTATATTTTCTCATGTGATGCAAACCCAAAAATCAAACAGAAGAGTCGATTTAACATCTTGAGGTGAATTTAAAGCATTATTTTAAAAGTGAACATCATTTCTCGATCCATGAGCCTGTGAACGAAGTGGGGACGTGGGGGCCACCCACGTGCACTACAGGGAGATTCCATGCGGTGCGGATGCGGTTGCGGCCCACGAAATGCAGAGCTATATATATAGCTTGCTAGAGTTGCGTGCTATTTTGGCTTTGTGGGGAAAACAAAAACGGGGAGGAGAGCGGCTGTCTCTTCCAGGGCTTCGTGCAAGAGCAGAGGGGAAAATCTTGGGCGGCGTGCAAAGGGAAATTACAGAGGAGAACGTGGTTGTGTGCAGGCGTACTGCAAAGAGAGAAAAAGTTTTGGCGGCTGACTTTTGAAAAGAAAAGCAGGGATTGTTTGAGGGCTTAATTTGTGAGAGCTGTGTGATGGTAAACCATATTTGTACTCTTTCTCTCTAATAGTAGATCTCCCCCTCCTTGCCCCGTGGACGTAGACTATTTGCCAAACCACGTTAAAATTAATTTTTTGTGCCGTGATTTGTAATAGAGAGTTTAGGTTCCCTTGACAGGTCAGCCCTAGAAGTGATGAGAGGAAGAGCTGATATCCCACTTTGTTGAGATATTTTACTTTCGGTTCTTATTTCTTTTGTGAAACATGGATTTAGTTGAGATCTACTCTCTTGTCGAGCACCAGAGGTGCTGCAGGAATTTTCGCTGCGCATAACAAGTGGTATCAGAGTTCGGACTACACTTGGGTAATTTGGAAGAGTAGATCGCTTTGGAAGCTCGTCTAGGGTTTCAATTGGAGTTACAGGTGGGATCTTTTTGGTAAAGGCTCTATCTTTCTCAAGTTTGGATCTATTCTTCAATTTGTTTCGTAGTGGTTGTTGTGTGTTGAGGAATATGACCGGGAAAGAAGGTGTTGAGGGTGGTGCTTCTGGTGTGAAGACCATTCAAAGTTTGAATATCCACTCTATGAAGATAGATGTGAAGAAGTTTAATGGCACGAACAACTTTGGACTTTGGCGATGCGAAGTTTTGGATGCGCTGAACGTGCAAAATTTGGAGGATACTTTGGAGTTTGATGGCAAACCAGATGATATTGAAGAGAAGGTTTGGAAGAAGATGAATCGGACGGCGTGTGGTGTAATTAGGTCTTGTTTAACACAGGATTTAAAGTATGATGTGATGAATGATACTTCTGCAAAGAAGATTTGGGAGACCCTTGAGAGCAAGTATTTGACCAAGAGTATGAAAAATTGCTTGCATTTGAAGAGGAGGCTTTATCGCTTCCAATTGAAGAAGGAAACCTCTATTAGTGATCATATGAATCATTACACGAAGCTTCTTACGGATTTGACGAATATGGGTGTCATAATTGAATATGAGGACAAGACGTTGTTGTTGTTGAGTTCCTTACCTGATGAGAAATACGAGACCTTTGTTTTTACCCTAATTAATGGGAAGGCATCCCTTTCGTATAGTGAGGTCACCGCTACACTTGTAAACTATCAGTTTCGAAAGAAGGATAAGGAGGCTTCAGTTGAGCCGATAGCGGAGACATTGGTCACAAGAGGGAAGAATCCAAACCAAAAAAATTAAAAGTCTCATTCTAGAGTAGGGCATCCTACAGTTGGAAAAGATCAGTATGCTTGGTGCAAGAAGACTGGTCATTGGAAAAAAGATTGTCCAAAGCTCGACGAATGGATAAAGAATAAGCAAAAGGGAAAAAGAAAGCAACCATTTTCAGAAGCAAATATCGTTATATCGGATGGTAATATTTCTGATACTTCTATTTATTCGCTTTCTATCAGTCCTACAGGTAATTATTTGGAGGAATCCGAGTGGATGTTGGATAGTGGTGTGACCTATCATGTGTGCCCTAGAAGGGAATGGTTCTCCAGTTTTGAAAAACTAGATAGTGGTGTGGTGTACATGGAAGACAATTGTGCATGCCAGATCTTTGGGATAGGAAGAATTCGCATCAAGATGTTTGACGGGACTGTTAGAGAGTTATATGATGTGAGATATGTTCCTTCCTTGAAGAATAACTTGATCTCAATTAGAGCTTTGCTTAGAGAGTGTCTGAAGGTTCGTGTTGAGGACACGGTTCTCGAGATCGTGGAAGACTCTTTGATTATGATGAAGGGCGTCAGGAGGAATAACGTGTACTATTTGATTGGAGATACAGTGACAGGTGGAGAGCTGGCGACTTCTGTTGATTCAACTAGACTGCGACATTTGGGGCTTTGTCATTCCAGTATTGATTTGGAGATGGGTGCATCGACCTGCAATTTAAAATCCAGTGAACAATTTGATGTGAGCAAGAAGACCGAAGTAAAGTTTGTCACCTCTATTCACCGCACGAAGGGTCTTTCAGATGGGGTTCATGTGGATGCTTGGGGGCCTTCTAAGGAAGCATCATTGAGAGGAAATTGATGTTTGGTTTCCTTTGTTGGTGGCTGTTCTAGACGTGTTTGGGTTGCAACCAAA
Source organism: Asparagus officinalis (assembly GCF_001876935.1). Classification (NCBI taxonomy): domain Eukaryota; kingdom Viridiplantae; phylum Streptophyta; class Magnoliopsida; order Asparagales; family Asparagaceae; genus Asparagus; species Asparagus officinalis. The sequence continues at coordinate 25,346,697 of NC_033799.1, read as the reverse complement.
TTCCCTTTCGATAAAGTCTTAGTAGTCTCCAACAGATTGAAGAAGTGTGAGATTGGCAGAAAGGTGAAGGTACTTCATTCTGATTTTGGTGGGAGGTACAAGAGTGATATGTTTTTGCATTTGAACTGAGCTCACAGTATTTTGAGATACTTTGGTGGAAAGGAAATCTTGGGACAACAAGATGAGATGGCAGATTTGGTGAGCTATTCCTTGATGGAGGAGGACCAGCATTGGATGTTGAGCATTGATTCTAGTGTTTAGACTTTGACATATTTGGGTCATCGTGATCATAGGTTATCGACTGCTGCGATTGGAGGTAAAACTCTATTGGATGTTTAGTCTGGTAGTGTCACTTCGGTTAAGGCTTCGATGAGGGAGGTAATTGACTCTCAGCAGGTGAAGAGTTTTGGACAGACCTTAGATGTATCGTAGCGGTTGGAGAGTGATGCTACTCCATGTTGGGTGGAGATTACTCCACATACTCCAGATCATTCTGTATTGTTTAGGATTCCAACTGAGGTGACACAGTTTGGGGATCAATTGGTTTTGGATGCAGATGATGAGTTGGGTTTTGATTCGAGTGCAGCTGATAGATATAGTTTGGATACGGCCACTGGTTAACCTCAAATGGAGGTGTTTGATTTGTTTCACTTTGGGGCCATTGGGAGCGTCATCAGTTGCAGATCCGTTGGTGATGTTGGTAAAAAGTTGCAAACTTTTCTATTTGATTGAGGATCTTTGGAGGCCGTTTGATGAACTACGTGAGGTTTGATTCCTTGGGCAAGAGGATACATAGGCAGTCTTTATGATGCAGCCGATTTGGTGAGTTGATACCGATATTTGGAGAGTGTTCGCATTCTCGTTTGGGTCTCGACTTATTGTGGATTGAGTTCGTTATCGTGAATTGTTTCACTTCGTACTAGACGCAATAAGTGGGACATTTGGTTTGGTTGGTGTCGGCTCGGTTTTGGAAAAACTTCACCGAGGTGAAGAATTGTGAACGAAGTGGGGACGTAGGGGCCACCCATGTGCACTGCAGGGAGATTTCATGCGGTGCGTATGCAGATGCGGCCCACAAAATGCAGAGCTATATATATAGCTTGCTAGGGTTGCGTGCTATTTTGGCTTTGTGGGGAAAATAAAAACGGGGAGGAGAGCGGCTATCTCTTCTAGGGCTTCGTGCAAGAGCAGAGGGGAAAATCTTGGGCGGCGTGCAAAGGGAAATTGCAGAGGAGAACGTGGTTGTGTGCAGGCGTACCGCATAGAGAGAAAAAGTTTTGGCAGATGACTTTTGAAAAGAAAAGCAGGGATTGTTTGAGGGTTTAATTTGTGAGAGTTGTATGATTGTAAACCCTATTTGTACTCTTTCTCTCTAATAATAGATCTCCCCCCTCCTTGCCCCGTGGACGTAGGCTATTTTCCGAACCACGTTAAAATTGATTGTTTGTGCCGTGATTTATAATAGAGAGTTTAGGTTCCCTCGACAGGTTAGTCCTAGAACTGATGAGAGGAAGAGCTGATATCCCACTTTGTTGAGATATTTTACTTTCGGCTCTTATTTCCTTTGTGAAACAGAGATTTAGTTGAGATCTACTCTCTTGTCGAGCACCAGAGGTGCTGCCGGAATTTCCGCTGCGCACAACAGAGCCGCCAATCTATCCGCAACTTTGTTTGCTTCTCTAAACAAATGCAAGACAGGATATTGCATATTCTCCATAGTCGATATAATTTAGTCTAGGTTGTTGTATACTTTCAATGCTTTAGAAAATTCTTTTTCAGAGTTCTTACAAATATCTGAGAATCGGTTCAATCTCAACAAGCATTATACTATGGCCTTTACAAAGGAGCAATCCTTCCTTAAGATCCATCAGCTCTGCTTAAAAATTTGTACCGTTGCCGACAATGAAGAAACCCGCTACCACCAAAGAACTTTAGCTATTCCTTACTGTTGCACCTCCACCACAATCTCTAGGATATTGAAGAGCCGAGCCATCTGCATTCAGCTTATTGGGAAAAGTAATAGGAGTCTTCCGTCTTACAAACAAAATAAGAGTAAAAAACACAGTCTCATCTCTCACACCAAGAGAGTCAAACCTTCTTTCTCCAATCTCCAGCAAGATGATATAAGGGTGACGGTATTTACAATTATTTTTTTGATATAAGATCTATTTTCAGAATTATAAAAATGTGGCTCTTGTAGAAACGGCGGAAACGGCAAAGAAGAACAGGAAAAACAAAGCAGACATATTTTTGGATGCAATCCGGTCGACCGCGAGCTTAGACCGGTCGATCGGAAACGTGCACACTACAGGGTGTTCTTTTGGCTTTCCGTCCGGACGACCACGAGGTAAGGTCGGTCGACCGCGAACTCTGTCCAGTCGACCGCTAGGCTTAGTCCGGTCGACCGAAACCCTGTAATTGATTAAGCTGAGATTTCAGCCTTCTAGTCGATCAACCGAACCACATGTGCGGTCGACCGGATCGCGATTTTGGGCATGTTTCAGTTTTCTGATTGGTTTGGGTTTTTGCTGTTCATATAAATAGAAACATTGTTGTTTCTAGGGTTATTTTAAGAGATGATTTTGAGCAGCCATTGAGAGAGTTTTGTGCATCCTTTAAATGAGAATTGGTGAGATATTTGAGAGTTTTGTTTGAGGGTTTAGTTGTGAGATTTTGTGAGATTGTAAACCCTAGTTGCATTCTCTTTCTCTCTAATAGTAAAAACTCCCCCTCTTTGCCCCGTGGACGAACCACATAAAATTCGTTGTCTTGATGTGATGTTTGTGTTGATTTATTATTTGTGATTTGATCTCGCTTGTTCGTGCTCTTTTGTGTTTGAATTCCGCTACGCACAACAAGTAGTTTCAGAGCTTCAGGTTTGGCTTGGGGCTCGTTTTGGAGGATTCTCTGCATGATTCTTGTTTGAAGAGATTGGTTCGTCAACATGGGTGAATCAAGTGCATCGGGATCGTCTCTTTCGAAGGCGATACATGGTTTGAGCATCAATAACACTAAAATTGATGTTCAGAAGTTTGATGGCAAGTTAAACTTTGGTTTGTGGAGGTGTCAGGTGATGGATGCGTTAGATGCCCAAAATTTAGAGGAGACTCTTAAATTACAAGAGAAACCAGCTGATATTGAGGAAAAGGTTTGGAAGAAGGTTGACAGTAGAGCATGTGGGGTTATTAGGTCATGCTTGACGCCAGATTTGATCTATGATATTATGAATGAGACGTCGGCAAAACTGTTGTGGGAAACACTCAATGAGAAATATCTTACTAAAAGCATTGAGAATCGGCTTCACTTGAAGAAGCAATTTTATCAATTCAAGATGAATATGGGAGTTCCCATTAAAGAGCATGTCAATAACTTTACTAAATTATTGTCGGATATGACCAATGTGGATATCATGGTTGAGGATGAAGACAAGGCGATGTTGTTGCTATGTTCATTGCTAGCAGATGATTATGGTAACTTTGTTCTCACAATGATAAATGGAAGAACCACTGTTAGCTACAAGGAGGTGATCTCAGTATTAGTGAACTATGAGTTGAGGAAGAGTGATGGCGAACCCTCCGAGAAGGCACCGGGAGATGCATTGGCAGTGAGAGGTCGAAGTCCAAACCGCCGTCGGTTTAATCGCTCAAAGTCAAACAATAGAGGTGGCTATAAGAGTGTTGATAGGAATCAATGTGCCTTTTGCAAAAAAGATAGACATTGGAAGAATGAATGCCCAAAGTTGAAGGATAAAGCCGGGAAGAATAAGGGGAAAGCTATACACGTTTCAGAGGTGAATGTTGCCAAAGCTATTGACAAAAATTCATATTCGAATTCTTCAGGCTACTCATGCCCTGCACTACCGTCAGATTGTTATGCTGACTCTACGGAGTGGATGTTAGATTCGGGTGCTACATACTATATTTGCCCCTGGAGGGATTGGTTTTCCAGCTTTGAAGAGTTGGAAAAAGGGGATATCATGCTCATGTGTAATGATCATGTATGCCCTATTGGTGGTATCAGTACTGATAGGATCAAGATGTGTGACGGGGTGACTAGGGAGCTGAAGGAAGTAAGGTTCGTTCCACAGTTGACGAAGAACATCATTTCTCTTAGAACTTTGGAGGCAACAGGCTATCGTGTGATCTTGGAGAATGCAACTCTGAAGGTCACAAAAAGGTCCATGATGGTGATGTGAGGTGTCAAGGAAAATAACCTATACTACTTGAAGGGAAAGACAGTGACAGGAGGTCTGGCAGCTTCGATTACCACCGAGGAGGATACTACCAGTTTATGTCATATGAAATTACGATACACTGGTGATAAGTTCCTGCAGGTATTGGCGAAACAGGGGCTATTGAAAGATGCCAAGACCTGCAATATGGAGCTGTGTGAACATTGCATACTTAGGAAGAAGACTAAAGTAAAATTTGACACCGTAGTTCACAATACCCAAGGTATATTGGATTATGTTCATACAGATATTTGGGGTCCTTCCAAGAACACATCTCTTGGTGGGGCTAATTATTTTGTCACTTTTATCGATGACTATTCCATGAGGAATTGGGTATATACTATGAAGCATAAACATGAGGTCCTGGATATATTTGTGGAGTGGAAGAAGAAAGTGAAGATGCAGACAGGTAGAAAGGTGAAGGTACTCTGTTCAGATAATGGTGGTGAGTACAAGAGTGATCCATTTCTGTAGTTTTGTCGGGATCACGGCATTAGGCGACACTTCACAGTTGGGGAGACACCGCAACAAAATGGGGTGGCTGAGAGATTGAATCGTACTTTGCTGGAGAAGGTGTGTTGTATGCTCTCACAGAGTGGATTAGCTAGATCTTTTGGGCCGAGGCGTTGGTTTATGCGAGTCATTTCATGAATAGGTTGATGTGCACTGTGATACATGGGAAGACTCCTATGGAGCTATGGTCTGGTTCGGTGGCTAGTGATTATGAGTTACTTTAGATATTTGGGTGTCCAGCTTACTATCATGTGAATGATAGGAAATTAAATCCGAGGACGAGGAAAGTAGTCTTTGTGGGTTTTAGAGATGGAGTTAAAGGCTTCAAGTTGTGGGATCCATAAGACAAGAAGATAATCATTAACAAAGATGTCACTTTTGATGAGGCGTACATGATGAGGCCTCAAGTCCCTCAGCAGGTGGAGGAAGGCCAGACTAGTGGGATATCGCAGCATATGGAGGATAATGTGACTCCATATACTTCAGAGAGTATTATATCCATTGAGGATACTACAGAGATAACACTGGGGAGAGATATGACAGATGGGCATTTGGAGGATACAATGGATGGTGAGACTCAGGGACAGGGTCATATTCAGGAGTCGATTATAGCTAATAGACCTAGAAGGGTTATTCGTCGGCCAGCTAGATACAATAATGTGATGGTTGCATATGATTTATCAGTAGAGGTCGTTGATGATTTAGTTTCTTCTACATATAGGGAAGCAGAGTTAAGCTCTGATTCAATCAGGTGGAGGGAAGCTATGGAGGAGGAAATGTACTCTCTTCAAAAGAATGACACTTGGGAACTTGAAAAGCTACCGAAGGGTAAGAAGGCTATTGGATGCAAGTGGGTATATGCAAAGAAAGAGGGATATTCTAATTGGGACATTTGGTACGAAGCCAGATTGGTTGCCAAAGGGTATGCCCATCTTAAGGGCATAGATTATAACATAGTATTTTCACCGGTCGTGAAGCATTCGTCGATAAGGATACTATTAGCATTAGTGGCACAGTTGGATTTGGATTTGGTCTAGATGGATGTTAAGACAGCCTTTCTACATTGAGACTTAGAGGAGGAGATCTACATGACACAACCTATGGGTTTTAGAGCTGCAGGCAAGGAAGATTTGGTGTGCAAACTGAAAAAGTCTTTTTATGGATTGAAACAATCGTCGTGATAATGGTACAAGAGATTCGATGGTTTTATGATTGGACATTGGTACACAAGGAGCCCATATGACCCATGTGTTTACATTCACAAGCTACATGATGGTGAGTGTATTTATTTGTTGTTATATATTGATGATATGCTCATTGCTTCCATGAATTCTTTGGCTATTTGAAAGTTAAAAAAGGAGCTGTCATCCGAATTTAAGATGACGGATCTTGGAGAAACTAAGAATATATTGGGTATGGAGATTGAGAGAGACGGGGTGAAGGGGAGATTAAAGCTGACACAGAGGAGCTACTTACAGAAGATGTTGAAGAAATTCAGCTTTAATGGCAATGCTAAGGCGGTGAGTACTACATTGGCTCCCCACTTTAAGCTTTTAGCTAAGATGTCACATGTTTCAGTCGAGGACCGAGAGTACATGTCAAAGGTTCCATATGCTAATGCGGTGGGTAACTTGATGTATGTGATGGTGTGTACAAGGTCAGATTTATCACAGGCCGTGAGCATGGTGTCCAGGTACATGCACGACCCCGGGAAGGGTCATTGGGAGGCCGTGAAGTAGATTCTACGGTATTATCAAATGTACTGTGGATGTTAATTTCGTGTTTCAGAAGAATGAGAAGATTGGGCAGGATTGTGTTGAATATGTGGATTCAGACTATGTGGGGATCTTGATAAACGTCGGTCTACTACAGGATATGTATTTACATTGGCAGGAGCACTGGTGTATTGGCGGTGTACACTTCAGTCTACAGTGGCTCTCTCCACTACGGATGCTAAGTATATGACATTGACTGACGCTGTGAAGGAGGTTTTGTGGTTGCAGGGATTATTAGAAGACTTGGGAATTACATAGGAGACCATCAGGGTGAATTGTGATAGTATGTCAGCTATCTATTTGGCAAAGGACCAGGTATATCATGCATGCACAAAACACATTGACGTTAGATTCCACTTTGTTCGAGACGCGTTGGATGATGGAGATGTTATATTGGAGAAGATCCACACAAAGGACAATCCGACAGATATGTTGACCAAAGTTGTCATCCGGGTGAAATTTGGTCATTGTTTGGAGTTATTGAACATTCTTCGGTGTTGATCGAGGGCTTTTTGGAGTCCATTTGGGCGAACTACGTTGGCTTGATTCCTTGGGCAAGAGGATACGTAGGCAGTCATTTTGATACAGCCAGTTTGATGAGTTGATACCGACATGGTAGAGATTGTTCGTATTCTCATTTGGTTCCCGACTTGTTGTGGATTGAGTCCGTTGTCGTGGATTGATTCCACTTCAATTCGTACTAGACGCAACAAGAAAGATGTTAGATTGGTATCGGGGTCGATTCAGTTTTGGGAAAACTTCGCCGAGGTGGAGAATTATAGAAACGGCGAAAACGACAACGAAGAACAGGAAAAATGAAGCAGACAGATTTTTGGATGCAGTCCGGTCGACCGCAGGCTTAGGTCGGTCGACCGGAAACGTGCACACTACAGGGTGTTCTTTTGGCTTTCCGTCCGGACGACCGTGAGGTTAAGTCAGTCGACTGTGAACCCTGTCCAATCGACCACTAGGCTTAGTCCGGTCGACCGAAACCCTGTAATTGATTAAGCTGAGATTTCAGCCTTCTGGTCGGTCGACCGGACCACATGTGTGGTCGACCGAATCGCGATTTTGGGCATGTTTCAGTTTCATGATTGGTTTTGCTGTTCATATAAATAGAAACATTGTTGTTTCTAGGGTTATTTTAAGAGATGGTTTTGAGCAGCCATTGAGAGAGTTTTGTGCATCCTTTGAGAGAGAATTAGTGAGAGATTTGAGAGCTTTGTTTAAGGGTTTATTTGCGAGATTTTGTGAGATTGTAAACCCTACTTATATTCTCTTTCTCTCTAATAGTAAACACTCTCCCCTCTTTGCCCCGTGGACGTAGGCAACTTGCCGAACCACGTAAAATTCGTTGTCTTGCTGTGGTGCTTGTGTTGGTTTACCCGTGGACGTAGGCAACTTGCCGAACCACGTAAAATTCGTTGTCTTGCTGTGGTGCTTGTGTTGGTTTATTGTTTGTGATTCGATCTCGCTTGTTCGACGTAAAATTCGTTGTCTTGCTGTGGTGCTTGTGTTGGTTTATTGTTTGTGATTCGATCTCGCTTGTTCGTGCTCTTTTGTGTTTGAATTCCGCTCTGCACAACAGCTCTCAATGACCAAAAGAGGGTTTTTCTTAATATATATTACTAGTACTCCACTGCACGTAACATGTGCGTGACACAATACATTAATTGTGCGAAATTAAGAAAGTGCTATTAACACCTTGCTAATATAAATAGGTGTGTAAATGTCTTTTGTAAAAACAATTATCGCAACCTATTGAGGTATTTGGGCTAATGAAAAAGAATGTTGCATTTTGGACTTCATAATCAGAGTCTTCGCTTATCATGATTTCGGAACCTTTTCATACAATGCAATCGATTGGGAATTGGACAGACGCCTTATTTCGTGGGTTAGAAAAGTTGGTTGTGTATTAGTTCAGAGGGGCTGCCTACTATGAGCAGTAGCGACGAAGATGGCCCACTTATTACGATAGCCTAAAGAAGGAGATCCAACGGGGCAAGTTTATAATAAACTTGAAAGCACTCTCCATGACTTTATATCCTCTAGTTGGTATGAGCAAAATTGAAAAATAATGATTAAGTACTTTGCTTAGAGAAATATTTTTTAATTTGTGAATAAAAATGTTTTTAGGAGTTGCAATATAGGTAAATTAGTGTAACGAACAACAAAAATGGTTTAAGCATTTGGTTAAAAAAAAATTGCTTGTCAACAAAAATATTTTTCAGATTTGTATCATAGATAAATTAGTGTAGGAAATTTTTTTAAAATTAATGGTTTAAGTATTAGGACAATTCTAATGCCTTTGGTAATTGTATTGTAGATAAAGCCTAAAAAAATTATTTTAAGCATATTAGTGTGGAGAAAGCCAAAAAGCAAAGGCTCGTTTTTATTTTAAAAAAAATATTAGCTAAAGTATTTATATGATACTAACGACTTGGGGAGAAAAGAAAATAATAAAATAAAATAAAGGCTCATTGATATAGAAGGAAATGTTTTCAGAAGTTAGTCCCTCACAACTTAAATAATTTTATATTAGTCCCTCAAATCTCAATAATTGCTTATTAGTCTCTCAAATTCTAAGGGATCTTACAATTTTGTCCCTTAATGATGAAAATAACTCTTAGTTATGTTTTCTCTCTTAAAACTCATCTTGCTCCAAAAAAAGATTATTTATACTTTGGTAATATGAAGTTTACACCTTTTAATTTTAATACCAAAGTTTTTTGGCAATTAGATACCCTAAACTTCACACCTTTTTAATTTTGATACCTCAAAGTTTTTTCTTGACACTTAAGACAGTTTATTTCTTATTATTTTTTTGACACTTTGATACATTAAATGTTTTCTTAAACTGAAGGGTATTAGGGTTAAAAAATGTTAAAATATTGGGGTACCAAAGTAAAAAAAATTAGAATCTTTAAGGTATAAAAGTTTAAAAATGCATAAACGTTAGGGTAGCAAAGTCAAAAAGATTTGGGGTATCAAAGTCAAAAAAGGCATAATTTTGGGGGTATTATGTTGTCAATTAAACTTGTGGATATCAATGTTTTAAAACAATGTAAACTTTAGAATGCCAAATTGAAAATAACTCTTTAAAAATATTAGATGATGGTATTTTGGATATTGAGGGGTGACATTGCAATAAGACTAGAATTTTTTGGAGTCATGAGCAATTATTTAGCATGAGATACTAATATGAAATTATTGAAGATTTGAGGGGCCAATATCTAAACAATGCTATGTAAAAATACCCTCTAAAAATTCTAAATTACAAATAACCCTTTCAAAACTATTTGATGAGGGTATTTTTATTACCGAGGTACCAAATTATAACAACCTTAGAATTTGAGGGATTAATGAGAAATTATTGAAATTTGGGGGTTTAATATGCAATTATTGATAATTTCAAAACAAATCAGCAATTACTAAGATTTGAGATGCTAATATGCAATTATTGAAGATTAAAGGGACTATTACTAAATTATAACCTTAATTTAAAAAATGTGTGGGTGGGGGTGGGGGGGGTAGAGATTCACGCCTATGATCCTTGGGTTGCTTCTGTGGGCTTTAACCAAGTAAGATATCCTTTTGTTGAAAATTTCCTCACAAAAAATAATAGAAAAGTTACCATTTATTTCCACAGTAGCTACAGTACTAACCCTAATAAATTTAGTGTGTGTGTGTCATTCTCCCTTTAAAAGAGGGAGTACTAGAAAAACTTTCATTTCTAAAAAATGTCCTTCATCTTTCACGAAACTAACCAATTTACTCTATTATCATAACTCACAATCTTATTAAATCACATTAATTAAATGTTTATACTATAGTATAACTATTCTTTAGATTATTAAATAAATTAAATCTAATATAATAATTAAATTAATTATTATAATAGTATTAGATTATCAAGTGAATGATGTTTTAATATACTGTAGGAATTATTATTTATGTAATAATGCAACTCCAATTAGATTATAATATTATAAAATTATATTAAACATTAGATTTTTAATAGTATAAGATTATAATTAAGTATTAAATTTTTTTAGTGCTTGTCAGCTGCATAAAACGTTTATATCTCATCTAGAGTGGTCTTAAATAAAAATTAAAATAATTAATTATGTAACTCTAATCAAATTAATAAATCAATCATTATCTAATCAAATTGTTAACAATAACTTGGAATTTATGTGCATATATGTAAAGGCATAGATGAAACGTTTTATTCAGACTTCAATAGTTTATAATGCCTAAAAGACACAAAGCAAGATAGAAAATAGTTCACACTTCTCCAATTCTATCTTAAGTGGTTCCCGCAAAACTTAGATTTTCTAATGATTGAAAATTTGATGTCCCTCTAATAGAAACATTTCAAAAAGAAAAGAATTAACAATTTGGCAAGTGAGCTCCTTTTAATACCTCTAACAAATTATCACGAACCCTCCAACTTCCATCTGTTTCATTTCACTCCCTATATAATCTCCTTCCCAGGTCCCCCCTCTCCTACTCTTAACATAATAAATACTTGGTCAAATCAAATGATTAAAATGTCCAAGTTTTACTTTTTCCCCCTCTGCTACTCTTCTTTACTCTGCCAGTGCAAGGAAAATGAAGGAAGGTGGGGAGTTTGAATACTAAAAGACTTGCTTCTGCCATTGAGGCGAGCTCGACATTAGCGGTGAGGTGAATTTGATGAAGGCGGTTGTAGCGAGCTTCGTGATTTCAGTAGTAGGGGTCAAAGATGATGTCCGAGGAGGCGGAGGAGTTGGGTTCGATGGGCAATTGTGGTTAGTTCGGTGAAGATGATGGGTCTAACGAAGGAAGTAGTGGAAGATAATTTGATCGAGGTAGACAATGTGGATTTGAAGGTGGTGATGAAGGTTTCAGTGGAGATGGAGGGTGTCGTAGGAGCTTACGATGAAGTTGGGACATGAGTTCTGTTCATTCACATTTTTTAATATTTCTGTGCATGGATGAAAGCATTTATATTATCTAAATTGAAGTTTCAATGTGGTATGTATTGTCATTATAGGAGAAACTCACTTCTTATCCACATCTCTTTATTTCTTTTCCATCTTATATATTTGCGGTAAATTGCGACAAAAAGATTTAGGAAAAAAGATAATTCCATAAAGAGAGACTCTTTGTGTGCGATAGTCACAGAGTCTATCCTTTAATGCTAAAAGAATTTTGTCACGTATCATTTGCTTTAGGATGTGTAGTTCTAATTATGTTTATTTGTTTCATATAAAATTTTATGCTACTTATTCTATATGGTTCACTGACGATCCCAATAAAAGGTCAACAAGTGTGTCTACATGCGTACATACATAAACTATAACCCTTCAAAATTTTATCATAACACCCAATCTTATATTTAGTGTAGTTAGATATATAATTTTTAACTATAGTATAAAAAATTTATACTGAAGTTTAGATATTAATAATTAGTGAACTTTATATCTATATTATATTATACATTATACTATGATTATAATTATAATCAAATATCTATATTATATTATACATTATACTATAATCATAATTATAATCAAACAAATATGTACACTTAAGATTAACGTATGATATGAATAATTACCATAGTTTGATATATCTATATTATACTAAACTTTATATCTATAGTGTATTATACATAAAAGAAGAATGTATACTAAAATATATTTTAATATATCTGTATGTAGCTATACTATAATATATTTCATAAACTATACTATAATTTTGAATGATACGTTTGTTATAACGAAAATCATATTATTAATGATGTGGATTAGCATGCAAAGCCCACTATAGGCTTAAATGTTTGCACGACTTTAATGTCTAATAACACATACTAAATGTAATAGGAGTTACATTTTGTTATTAGTCTTTATGTGTGTTGATGCTCGTGAACAAATAGTCGATAGGGGTCCTCCGCCGTCGGATGCAGTTTCGATCCTGGCGTCGGTGGGGAAGAAAGAGAGGATGAATGTTGGGGCCGACTCCTCCTCCGACTTTATACCCGATTCTGAGCATGTGGAGTGGACTGATAGCATGTACATGCAAGAATCGCAGGAGTACGGAGCTAGTTTCCCCCGTGGTACCTCCGACGGTCAAGTCAGCTGTGGAGCTTGAGGGAGGTTTTTTGAGAGATCCTTGGGCCATTTGGTCCTTACAGAGGTTTCCTCTCTAAGAGTTATTAAATTCTCTTTATGTAAAAAGAAGATCCAAAAGGGAGTAAAGTTTAGGTGTAAGAAGAAACAGAGATCAGCCTCCCTGCCCTTACCCTCCTTACCTCCTTTATATAGTCCATTGCCTCTGATATTTTAGCTTTTCTTTTGCACAGGAGGGTAGTTGCTGGGCGGGCAGATAGATTGCTGAGTCATCCTTCTCCTTCCAGATGTCGGCTGGCGATTGGAAGGGAAGTCATTTGGGTACAAGGGAGATTTGTCTTCTCAGTATCCTGGGTTTATCAGAAGAGGCAGGGCATAGGATATGTTGGCTGCTTAGCTGTCATTCTCTCTCCAAGTGGCGGCTGGCGATTGAGAAGAAGTCATTCGTGCACAGGAGAGCATCATGGCAATCTCTGAGAAGTGACTTGTAAGCAGAATAAGCGGCTTGGGCATGAAGCTTGTCAGAATGGAGATCTTGATGGGACTAATCAGTACTGTTGTGTCAATTGACATCTGAAGTGAGCTCAGTCAGGTCTTATCCCTTTAGCCGAGGTGGGTTGATCTGCGAGCCATCATTATGATTTGGCAACCCGATAGTCGAGTAAGCTTCGGGTCGAGTGTATGGTCGAGTCGTCTGCTCGAGGAGTCATCTTAATTATGAGGGGGCGACTGATCCCGTACTTCGAGTCGGTCATGATGACCCTTGATCAAAATATGGCTTGTCTGCTCGTCCGGTCGAGAGACTTGGCCTTAACTGAGCTTTTGATCCTCTAAGTTAGTTTGGACCATAGCTCCCTTGGGCTTATGCAGACATTCTCTCGATATTTCTATCTTTGAATGGTAAATTACCATAACAGTTGGCCTCTTTCATTCGGAGTTGACTTTAGTTGAGTCCGAGTGAAATAGATACAAGCTTGCTCCATATCTTGGGGATTTCTTGGCTAGTTGATTGTGGTTGGAGACGTGGCGTAGGTCTCGCTAACCGCTAATCTCCGTGAGCTGATGATCGGTATCGAGAACCGCTTATTCGAAGGAAACGAGACGTCATGGGTAGAGTGAAAGACACCATACTTGTCAATTGATTGGTGAGTTGCAAGTGGCGGTTGGCTTTCCTGAGCGATCCGTTTCCACTCTCCAAAGTGGATCTTCCTTAATTGCTCTAGGATGGTGCCTCTTGAATTCTTCTGCATGTGCCTTTGGAGGCTTATAAATAGTTCCTGATGCCGTTGAAAGGGGCATTCTGCACCAAGAACATTTTGCTTCGTCGATCCTCCCTTCAGCTCCTTAAGAGTTTTTAGTATGGCTTTTCCTCATAATGACCGTGAGCGGAAACTCATGGTTCTATTTTTATCCAGATCGAGGATGACTTTGGACGAGGCAAGTTGGTTGCATGATCGATATAACATCTCCCGTGTGATGATGACCATAGGGGCGTCAGACAGCTCGACTCCGGTGCATATGCACAGCGAGGATCGGGTTCCTCTCTACTTGGTGCATCTGCAGTGTGGATTGCGCCTGCCACTGCATCCCTTCGTCAGGGAAGTTTTCATGGCTCTAGGGGTTTCCCCCTACCGATTTCACCCACACGCTATCCACATTTTGATGGCGTTTATTGACGCCTGCTCCGAGGTGGCAGTAGTGCCCAGCATCAACCTACTCGGTCACGTGGTTAGTGTTAGGTCTGTTGAGGGAGACCCCACTATTTCTTCCACTGTCGGGGCGATTTTCGCATGGACGTTGATCTCCCAGAGCTGGATGAAGAATGGAAGAAGTTTTTCGTCTGCGTATTTAGCACCGATAATATTCTATCCTTCTCAGGTTGGCCTGAGGCGCAGGAGAACATGCTGGAGCCGATGGCTCTTAATGATCTCGAGGCTGGAGATCTCGAGAAGCTCCGGTGTCGCTTTGGTCTTCAGGAGGCCAAAGCTCTAGACGGAGAAGAGTTTCCTGAGATGGGGTGGTCCTCTTTCTCCTCCTTAGTTTCTGAAGCGATGGCCCTTCCTCCACCAATAGAGGTTTGTAAAAGAAGGGCTAACTCGGAGGGACCGAGTTCTTCCAGGAGGCCTTCGAAGAAGATGAGGAAGGACTCTGGGGACAATGGCGCTGAGCCTTAGAATTTTTTTTTGTAAGCCTAGTTAGGCTTTTTGGTAAAGAATGTACAAAAACTCTTTTCTGAATAAGAAACGATTTCTTCTAGCTTCTGCTTTTGAGAACTGCAAATGCTTGATAGAATAACTGATTCATGTTGCGGCTCCATTTTTCTTTTTGAGAAGAGTGTTGATCCTTGTAGGTTCGATACTCTACATGAGATAGGTGGCGACGTCTTTGTTTTTCTTGTTTGGTTAGAAGATAGCTCAAAGAGTCGACTCTGGGGTTGTCTTCGGTTTATCTAGGTGGGGGACCGTAGACTTGATTATCGAATTGTGGAGCCTTTGTACTTTAGGTTACTCCTGATGGGGAGCCAATTGGTTTGTTCCGACTGAGAAGTTGTTTTACCTTGGACTTATTCTTTAGGAAGAACCAATGGCTTTGTTCTGATTGAGAAGTCGTTGTGCCTTGGTTTTATCCAGATTAGGTACCAAGGTCTTGATACCGACTAAGAAGTCATTTTTGCCTTGGGCTTATTCTTTAAGAAGAACCAAGGACTTTGTTCCGACTGAGAAGTCGTTATGCCTTGGTTTTATCCATATTAGGTACCAAGGTCTTGATACTGACTGATAAGTTATTTTGCCTTGGTTTTATCCTGAAGAGGTACCAAGGTCTTGACCATTATGGACGATAAGAGCAGAAGGAATCGAACCATATGTTGTGTCTTAGGCTTACATTTAAGAAGAGCCAAGGGCTTTGTTCCGACTGAGAAGTTGTTTTGCCTTAGTTTTATCCTGAGGATGTACCAAGGTCTTGACCACTATGAACGATGAGAGCAGAAGGAATCGAACCATATGTTGTGCCTTGGACTTACCTTTAAGAAGAGCCAGAGGCTTTGTTCCGACTGAGGAGCCGTTTTGCCTTGGTTTTACCCTGAGGAGGTAAAAATGTCTTGATACCGACTGAGAAGTCATTTTTGCCTTGAACTTATTCTTTAGGAAGAGCCAAAGACTTTGTTCCGACTGAGAAGTCATTGCGTCTCGAGCTTACTCAGATTAGGAGCTGAGGACTTTATGCCGACTAAGGAGTCGTTGCGCCTTGGGCCTGTCCTGAGGCGGCACCAGGGCCTTATGATCGACTGAGGAGCCGTGGCACCTTGGACCTGTCCTGAGGCGGCACCAGGGTCTTATGACCGACTGAGGAGTCGTTATGCCTCGGACTTACCCAGATTAGGGGTCGAGGACTTTATGTCGACTAAGGAGTCATTGCACCTCAGGCTTACCCAGATTAGGGGCCGAGGACTTTATACCGACTAAGGAGTCGTTGCGCCTTGGGCTTACCTAGATTAGGGGTCGAGGACTTTATGCTGACTAAGGAGTCGTTGTGTCTTGGGCCAGTCCTGAGGCGGCACCAGGGCCTTATGACTGACTGAGGAGTCGTGGCACCTCGGGTTTACCCAGATTAGGGGCAGAGGACTTGCATTTTCCTCTAGGGTCGAGAGTCGACTGTAGGAATCGGTAAAAAGAATTGTGCCTTGGTTTTATCCTGAGGAGGTACCAGGGACTTTTATCGACTTAGCCGAGTGGCCAGCTGACTGGGTCTTTGATGTCTTTCTTTTTATTTTTGACATTTCCATTGATTATTGGAATTTATACATGATAGAGTACAACTCGTTCACATTTATTCCATCGAGCCACGTCGAATTCGTGTTTCTTGCCCAGATGCATTTTGAAGATGGCTTTTGTCGAAGACAGGGTCACCGAGGCGGAGCTTCCTTGGCTGTTTCTTTTCTCCTGTGAATATTCATGCCTTGATGAGAGCGATTTGTTACTTCATTAGCTGTCTTTGTTGCCGAACTGAGGAACGCCTAGAATCGGGGTGGGGTTGTTCTTCCTCTAGAGGGTGAGCTATTTAGCTTTGGACATTGTAGAGTTGTTGGCATATTGGCCATCTCATTAGCCAAGGACCTTTCTGAACTTCGAGTTTTTGCTGAGGTCCTTGCCGGTCGATGGTGAACATGGTGATTTTTAACAAATCTTGCTTATCCACCGTCGGTTGCTCTGTTAGGCCCGATATTCCATTGTTTGAGCTTTTGGAAGATGTTGCTCGACAGAGGAGGCCC
Organism: Asparagus officinalis; assembly: GCF_001876935.1. Classification (NCBI taxonomy): domain Eukaryota; kingdom Viridiplantae; phylum Streptophyta; class Magnoliopsida; order Asparagales; family Asparagaceae; genus Asparagus; species Asparagus officinalis. The sequence continues at coordinate 25,329,792 of NC_033799.1, read as the reverse complement.
ATGCAACTTTTGTGATGGGGGCTTCTTGTTGGTGAGAACCTCATGCGTTGAGGCTTTGTTCCATGGAATTTGATGGGATCGTGTCTTCCCCTTGGGGTTTCCAGGGATAGCGACGGTCGGACCATCCTATAAATGGAGGAGCCTTCTTGCAGGGAGAGTACAAGTCACATGCTTCGACCATCAGGTTTTACTTCAACTCTGGCAGTTCCGAGCATTTGCTAGGGTGCCAGGGCTGTTAATCTTCCTGAGAAAACCAGATGGCGAGCCCTTGAGTTTTCCCCGCAATCTCATCCTTGGTGAGGAAGGACTCTCCTTTGGAGGTGGTGATGGTTCGAGGAGCCTAGCACAGACTTGATCGCTGCTGCTTGCTCGAGGGAGTCATTTCCAATGGGAGCTTGAGCAATACTGGATCTGATCATGACCCTTGGGGGCTTGTTTACGATCCAACCCCAGGCCTCTTGGTCGTTCAGGCAATGGGGTTTTCGTCTGTGGCAGTAATTAGAAGCATGTGCTTCGTTCTCAAGCCAGACAAGCACCATAGTGGTGTGTCTTTTCTTAGAAGGGCTTTCGGGGTTCCACTTGGCAAATACTCCCCAGAAAGTTGTTGGATCGCTCAATGGATACACCCACATTGGCTCCTCATAGCCATATGCTAATCCTCCTTCGCTTGAATGATGCGATTCCAGGCTTTGTTTAGCTTGAACGATGCAATTCCAGCGTTCTTCAAGAATGAACAAGATCAGGCCCCTACTTAGAATTGGGCATTTCTTCTCATAGAAGAAAGTGGGCCCTACGGTGGGCGTCAAACTGTTGATACTCGTGAACAAACAGTCGATAGGGGTCCTCCGCCGTCGAATGTAGTTTCGATCTTGGCGTCGGTGGAGAAGAAGGATATGATGAATATTGGGGCCGACTGCTCCTTCGACTTTATGCCCGATTTTGAGCGTGCAGGGTGGACTGATAGTCTGCATATGCAAAAATTCTAGGAGTACGTGGCTAGTTTTCCTCATGGTACCTCCGACTGTCAAGTCAGCTGTGGAGCTTGAGGGAGGTTTTTTGAGAGGTCCCTGGGCCATTGGGGTCCTTGCAGGGGTCAAGTCAGCTGTGGAGCTTGAGGGAGGTTTTTTGAGAGGTCCCTGGGCCATTGGGGTCCTTGCAGGGGGTTCCTCTCTAAGAGTTATTAAATTCTCTTTATGTAAAAAGAAGATCCAAAAGGGAGTAAAGTTCAGGTGTAAGAAGAAGCAGAGATCATCCTCCCTGCCCTTACCCTCCGTACCTCCTTTATATAGTCCATTGCCTCTGAGATTTTGGCTTTTCTTTTGCACAGGAGGGTGGTTACTGGGCGGGCAGATAGACTGCTGAGTCATCCTTCTCCTTCTAGATATCGGCTGGCGATTGGAAGGGAAGTCATTCGGGTATAGGGCAGATCTATCTTCTCAGTACCCTGGATTTGTCAGAAGAGGCAGGGCATAGGATAGGTCGGCTGCTTAGCCGTCCCTCTCTCTCCAAGTGGCGGCTGTCGATTGGAGGAGAAGTCATTTGTGCATAGGAGAGCATTATGGCAATCTCTGAGAAGTGACTTGTAAGCAGAATAAGCGACTTAGGCACGAGGCTTGTCAGAATGGAGATCTTGATGGGACTAATGAGTACTGTTATGTTGATTGACATCTTAAGTGAGCTCGGTCGGGTCTTATCCCTTTAGCCGAGGTGGGTTGATCTGCGAGCCATCATTATGATTTGGCGACCCGATAGTCGAGTGAGCTTCGGGTCGAGTGTATGGTCGAGTCGTCTGCTCGAGGAGTCGTCTTAATTACAAGGGGGTGACTGATCTTATACTTCGAGTCGGTCATGATGACCCTTGACCAAAATATGGATTTTTTTTTT
>NC_033799.1:25301097-25327898 GCF_001876935.1 Asparagus officinalis | reverse complement strand
CTCATCCGGTCGATGGACTTGGCCTTGACTGGGCTTTTGAGCCTCTAAGTTGGTTTGGACCAAGATCCCTTGGGCTTATGCAAACATTCTCCCAACATTTCTATCTTTGGATAGTAAATTACCATAACAATGTGTCATTCAGTTATTTTAGAATGTTATCTAAGAGTCAATTTTTTATGGTTCAAAAGCCAGTAATGAATTCTGATAGTCTTCATTCATAACTATAAATATTCTAAGCATATGACGAAAAGAAGTAGATAGTATATATATCTTTTGTGAAAATTATTATTTTACTTGCTTCTAATTCTTTTTTTTCCTTTCATGAACTGCAAATGATGAGGAATTTATATATAGTACATATCAGGTTTATACAATTCTGCCTTCTCTTGATCCATCATGATAAATATTAGTCGACTTTATTTTGTCGCTTAATTTAATCTCATGTTATTTTTAGGTGCTTTATGAAAATTTTTAGGATCTGTAAGTGAGGAAAGATTATACAGTTTTATGTGTGTTGTATCCTAATAATTTCATATTCTTTTACTTCATCACGTGAATTAAATTACATGCTCATTCTTGAGAAAATTTTTATAGTCTAAACCAGAAATAAATACTTCGAGAAGTAAAGCTACTTGAAGATTGAAACTAAATTTTATGAGAAGTTCTCATACTTAATTAGCTTCTTAAACTTCTAATTAATTATTTATCAAAAAGAAATTCCAATTAATGAATTTTATAATTGACCGTCTCTCAAACAAATTAATGAATAGTTTAATTAATAAGTTGGTGTATAAAGTAAAAGAATGTAGGATAGGGCTTATCTATTTTAGTTTTAACCTTTGATCTCTTAAAAAAATTTGTGAGATTGTAGGTCATGGCAATGATCGGAGCTTCGCATGCAAGATCGATGATGGTGTTCAATGCAAGAGCGAAGAAGCTACTTACTGGAATGTTTTCATTAGATATAGAAAAACAATAAAGAAATGTAACTATATTGTAGGAAAATGTAACTGTAATTCGACTCTCTTCATCATATTCCTATCATGGAAATAGTCAAAAACATAATCAAGTTTGTACATAGAAATTAGAAACTCAAATGTCCCAAACTTTCATTCTTCTCCCTCTCCTTTAGTTACTATTCAGATCCTTCAACGTATCCCCACTCTCTCTACCTTCATCAATGGGCAATTAGTTTATAATGATGGTTACTATTATCCTCATTATCTTAGATGCAACCCCAAATCAAGTTTTCAAAAAAATATTATGCCTTCTCTGCCATCATCTCTTCAAATCTTAGATTTTAGTGCATCAGGAAGGAAACAAATTCAATAAGGTGATTATCAAAGAAAAAAATTGAGTATGATTTCTGTAAATTTTTAACTTTGATTTTGATTTTGAAATTTCTTTGTCTATACCCTCTCTTTCTTGATTCTTACCTTTCTTCGATGTTGTTCCCTATTATCATACATTTTTCCTTGCTAGAAATAGTTAAACCTATGCATACAAGTTGTTTGTTGATATGTCTCACATATATTAGTAATATCCCATTTGTATCCTTAATTATAACTTCAAATGCTAGAGTTTTAATGAATTGACACGGGTATTATAGTAAATAATATTCCTTTAAGAAGAAAGAGAAGGGTAAGTTGTTTTCGCAGAAGGAGAAGAGGAAGAGGTATCTTGGATGAGCGAGCAAGGGGAAGAACTATGTGGAGGAGGAGAATAGGCTTTTGAGTGATAGTGGGGTGTATTCTGATTTTAATGTGTAATTTATGTGATCAATGTTAGGATATAAGTAGGAAATAGTAATGTTTGTGAGCAAGGTTACAGTGACCTAATGTTGTTTTAGTAAAATTTAATCATCTTGGTAGACTTATATATTTGATAAAGTAGTTTAGAAGGGACTTTTCTAAAAGATATAAGTCACACAGAAATTAAGATGTTTCTTCTAAAATCCTTATTAGATCCGTAAATTAGGTGAATACTTGCTAGAGTGATAAAGCTTATCAAATATTGTGAAGTTGTACTCACGTTGTGTTGAAATGGAAAAATGGTATTTATTCACTTTGGTACACTAAAAGGTTACCCATTTTATCAATTTGGTACTCCCAATGTACTTTTAATACTTTAATTCCGCAATTTTTTATCTATTTCACTTTGATACCATTTGTTGGAATGTGTTTGTTTTGTTGAGTGTATCATGTAAAACTCCTAATAATACTTTAATTCAAACATAACTCAGAACAAAAAAAAATTAACACAATGTAGTAAAAATTACACAATTTCAAAAAAAATAAAAATGTGAAAACCAACATCCAACTTAGCAATTGTAATTTTGGCTTAGCGCTCTTAATTGAGGAGGATAGTTGATAATATTTGATTATTTTATACTTTGTTTTAGAATTGACTTATCTTTCTTTGCTTTTAGCCTGTGTGATTATTATTGCTGGGTTGCTGAGGATTGTTATGCTTTCAAGTTGAGATAATTGTTGATACACATTCATTATTTGCAACATCAAAATGTCTAAATATCATCATCATATATCATTGCATGACTTGATTCTGGTTGTAGCCTATGTTTTCCATATTTATTTAGTAGAGTAATGTATATCATTGACGAATAAATGATGTGTCATTCTGGCTTGCATATCATAGTTTGTTTTCTATTGTTAAGGATGCACCCACTGTACTATCGCCCAATTGATCTCCAAATATAATTTCATTGTTCAAACATTGTGAATTTATAGCTTTTGTCCATATGTTTGCTCCATTGTTTACATTTAATAAAATTATTTTACAACAACATTTCCTCAATAAAATTATCAAGTTAAAATAAATCTAAAAATTTTTACCGTGTGCATTGCACGTGCAATCCTCCTAGATTGTATGCTATGGTATACATGAGTGTTGTGAATTCATTTACTACTCTGACCACTCTTAATAACCCCTGATGGATTTTATTCATTGGACTTCAAATGTATGATTTGGTTATTTTGTCTTTGTAATATTACCCGGTTATATGCTAAATACCTCTCACATGCCACAATCAACCTAACTTCTTTGAGGAAAACATTTGGTATTAATTGAGTCATACTTTCAGGTGGTTGTTTAAGTAACTGAATTTATTTTGTAACTATAAAATAACGGTGTATTGATTAACTTTAAGGACTTGGGTAGTCAATGAAACTAATGTACATAGCCTGATCAAATGAGCAGTTGAAGCCTTGAAGGGGTTATGTCTCTTTATTAGTGAAATGTTTCGTCTCGGCCTTTATTTGAGCTAAAAATAGAGCAACTTGATCTTTTTAATCATAAATTTCTACGTTTCCATCTTAATAGGATTACTACACAAGGAAGTATAGCTTCACAAAGATGTGTCCTAGGGAGAATAATTCTCTCATGTCTTAACTTTTCAGAGAAATATACTAATTTTGTGGTACAATTGATTGCATGCAATTTTTAGTGATGAAGTAGGTAGAACAATTCTCTCATGTCTTAACTTTTCAGAGAGATTTTTGCTTATCTTGTTGGTATAATTGATTGCATACATTTTTTAGGGGTGAAGTATACAAATATCCAAGGATATATTCATATTTGTATCAGATATGATTGCTATAAATATTAAATATGGATATACTTTTTATAGTTTTGGTAAGACATGCAAAGATACCAAGACAAACGTAAGCTCAATATCTGGATCCAAATTCTCATATTTGGATATACGTATATAGGTCATATAATTGAAATTATTTGGGCATAGATTGGTGGATCAACGACCAATTTTGGAGATCCAGGGTTATACTTACATATATCAAACACATTATACTCTGATTCAAGAAATTTTCTTTTATTTAAATAGCTCTTATATAACATAATTCATATATTCTCCAATATTATCAATATGACTCATTTCCCCCCATAAACGTTTCTCTCCTTCCATGCGTATTCATATCCAATTTTAGCAGATACTGACTATGAGCTTATACAAATTTTCTTATACTAACTACGAACTTACGCAAATCTTCTTTGTTAATTGAATAGAATTGGAGAACCAATACTGTAAATTATTCAGAATTTCACAAAAACTTATTCAATATCCCAAGACAAGAATACACTCTTGCACAAATCAAGCTATCTCATCTTTCCTTTAAAACCTCCAACATAGCTCATTCCACACATCAATGGGCCCAGGCAAGCACCCATGCAGACAATCATTGATCTCCTAAAATTTTAAAAATTTACACTTAAATACGCATAATAAATAATTAGGATTGAATATTATGTGTTTAGTGGGTTAGCAGCCTCAAAATAGCCACCTTTAACTTCTACATGCTATGGGTAAAGTCGTAGGGGACTATTGTTTGATATGCTATGAAAGTTCTATAACATAGACTTAGAATACTGACATTGTTTTGTCTTTTTCTTCATCATGTAAATATTTAAATAATAATAAAATGTCAGTTCTTAAAAATATCAAAGTTCAGCTATATGTATAATTTCTTTCCTTCTTTTGTTGTAGTACACGATTCAAACCCCATAGTTTTGATAATATACTATAATTATTTAGCATGTAATACAATAGAATGTTATACCTGCAAAATATTAGTATAGTATGATTAGCAGATACCAAATGAAAGATGTCCATAGTACTCAACTACCATGCCATATTTGTCGACAACAACTAAGTATGATAATGATTCAATAAGCATACTCTTCACCTTAAACTTCATGTATGTGCCTATAGAACAATCTTGACAGCCTTTTTCTAAAGTTCTTTGAATCATATTCAGATTTGCTAAAACCTCATAAATCGCAAACATGCAAAAAAAAATATGACAAAGTACAACTATTACCTAATGAAAGTAGTGGGAAGACTAAATTTCCAATGCACCACATTTCACCATTGATTAAGCTTCAAAATTGAAAGTAGAGGAGATAAGAACAATTTAAAAGATTGATATTATTAATTGGTACAACACTATTTGAGATCATCATCTCTAAAATGTCGCTAATTTGTTGTTCATGTATGGGCCTGCAATACCAGCAAGTATGAAGGAGCCATGAAAGTAATAAATTTGAAAAGTAATTGGAGATATTGATTCCTTTAAAAGAGGATTTGAATTTCACTCTAGCCTTTGTTGAAATGCACCATAAACTGCTAATCTCTTGAAAGTCTTCAAATTCTTGAGAACTTATCGGTATTTATTCATAAATTTAGAACTTTAAGGTTGTTCATGGAAAAGTTTTTTCTCAATGGAATTATTTTGACATGCTAAAGTTTTCTATCAATATCTTAAAATTTATTTAACTCAAGTGTTACTGTTAGATCTATTTTGGAATCTTATTCCTAATATTTTACATCCAAAAAGAAAGGGTAATGAATCCTTATAGAAAGGAAAGCTTGAACACACAGGCTCATATAAATAAAAGGTGACATTTTTTTAAGAAGCATATTCTCTTAATTAATTTGTTTTTTTCTTAAACACATAAATTTAATAATGTAAAAAAGGTTTTACGATGTAGTTAAATAGTTAGATCGACTAACAAATTGGTTCAGAAAATTCTTCCAATTTTTCCCTTTTAACATCATTTATTTGGAGTTTATATTTTTTCATACGTTCCTTTTATGTTGAAGATACCTACTCTTATAATGCTTGTGTAGAAGGGGAAAGGGAGATTAAAGTCATCACATAAACTTCAGCATTTTCAGGAGAGTGATTACATGGATCCTGATCAAGCTCTTTGTCTTAGTGCCCTATTTGATATTGCTGTAATGAATGTAAGTAGTACCCCCTGTATTAACTAATCTTTCTGTTTACTCTACAATATGGCATTTGGCTGAAAAATTTTATTGTCATTTTTAGTTTAGGGACTTGACAGTGGAAGAAGACTATGCATTCTTGGCTTTTGCCAGTACATTGAAATGCTAAGTGATATTGTTGAAGACATTGTACTAAAACATGGAGGAGAGGTAACTTGAGAAGCAAATTATAATGCGGAGTTATGTTTAAAACTGGTATTCTTGTTCTTACTTTTAGTCATATTGTATAAAATTGTGCAGAGCATGCGTGCGTCAATTCCTTTAACATCATTATAAGGAGGAATAAAATTATCAATTGTAAATTTGCACTTTTACCTATATTTCCAACACTTAAAAGGTTTGGAACCGAGTTAAAGAATCTTTCTACATACTAACATTAACAATTTGATACCCCACTTACGAGAAAATATTCATTTAGAAATAAGTGTAATAAACTATTTTGATTTATATTCTTCTGTACATTGAAAAATAAAAATCTGAAAATTGTTGAATGCAAATTAATGAACCAATCTTACATGCAAATTATAATTAAGTCTTACTATATAATTATTCTTTTAATAGAGATATAATATTTCCAAAAGAGCGATGCTCCTTTTGGGTCTTCACTAGGCTATCATATATTTGTTTAAACATCTCTACAAACTCCAAATTAGTTTAAAAGGATTCAATGAATAAATTAGAGTGAAATGCTAAACTAAATTATCAATTTTAGCTAAATCTAAAAGTTTATACCATGTGCATTGCATGTGCAATTCACCTAGTATATATAAATGTTTTAGTATAGTCATGCCCAATTTTAGTGAAATGAAACTTACGTAGGGCGCACCTACAAGAATTTAATTTTTTAGAATACGTGAAGCTACACGTTGGGGGATGCTTCATATACACGGTCGGAGATTTGATACCCATGGACCAAAGGATCGTGAAGAGTTCCCTTATCAAACTGAAAAAAAAATAAAACTTGGATAAATTGCATATAAGCCCCTCATCTATAGATTATATATATATTAATTAGCAAATAACTCTCTCGATTCAGGTTAGCACTTAGCACTCATACACTATCATCTTGGAAAAGATTAAATGAAAGTGACTTTCGTCGTCTATACATTTAGTAGCAGAAGTTAACCCACCTAAACTTATTTATGTCTTCGAGCACTAGTTGCCCTCTTGACATCTTGTCCCTTCATGCTCCTTAAACTATTTTTAGATTTATTTTATCTCATGAATTAACCAATTCATCCATATTTATCCTTGAACTATTTTCACGCTCACATTACCCCTGAACTATCATTCAATTCCCATCTTACCCTTTGAATTATAACGCAACACAGAGATGACAAACCTTGAAATCTACCAAGTATTGGTGCTCTTCGTGTCAACAAGGATTGATCTTCAAATCCGTGAAAAAAATATTTTTAAGTGAAATTTTATTGATGAAAGTTATGTCTCTAGGCTTAGAATCCTCTAGTTAAATAGAAAAAAAAATAAACTAGACTCCTAGTAGAAGGAGCTTTACCTAAAATAAAAATAATAAAACTACTCTTTAAAGACTCCATAAGATAGAGGAAATCAAATCAATCAAATTTGGAAGATTCATTTCCTAATCAAAACAAACTCATAAAATATTACCTAAATTAGTTAAAAACTGTTGAAGAGTATAATATATCTCAATCTAGAGGAAATTTCACAAAACGGATGGCATCAACCGACTAATAGATAGTTTGATTTACTCCGTTTTGAAACAATATATAATTTTTATATATTATTCGTCCAATTCCGACACATGGTTTGGGAGATATGACCTGTTTTTTTGTTACAAGTCAATTTCCTCTATCGATCCCATGTTTGGACTTCTGACGATCCAGTTTTACTATGAACTCATGCACAATGCACTATGCATTAAATTAATTATCACTTTATCCATTTAAATATTCATAAATTTATAAAGAAGAAGTGGTAACTTGGTTCCAAAAGTGATAGTTCAATGGGTAATGTGGGTCTAAACATAGTTCATGAGGGCAAAAAAAAGGGGCAAATTTACATGTTTAAGGAGTAAGATGAAACTAAAAATAATTTAAAGGGTATGAAGGGATAAATTGAAAAGTTTAGAGGGGAGTGGGCGCCAAAACCCTTATTTAGTACCACTCAAGCATAGTTTGACAGGGATATGAAGATGGAATGTAAGGTAAGAGGAGGTGCAATGAGGTGCAAGGAAGTATATACATCTTGTGCTCTTGTTTGGTAGGAGGGGAGTAGAGAGAAAACACATTAACTTGTAGTTCATTTTCTTTCTGATCTTGAGTTCCTGCAATTTAGAGGGGTTCTTCTCACTCCTCACTTCTACTTCATTTTAAATTGTCCCCTACTCTAACTCACTTTCCCTCACTCTAAATTTCCTTCTAAAAACACTTTATCAAAGACACTTTGGATTTTTGTCCTGCATTTTACGTTACTTTCCCTAAATGTTAAGATAGTTAACTAATTTTATTCACCAAATTTTCTTCTTTTTAATGTTGGGGTTTTATTTATTATTCTTTTATGGTTTATGTTACACCCTAAGAATCACAAGGTTGATAAACCTTTAAGAATCGACCACGTGCAGTCAGATGGGTCAAACCATGTAACAAAAGAATCCGATCCAAATATAAACATAGCCTGACTGGCCAAGCCGGCCTCTCTAATAGTCTTAGTCTAAGTCAAAATGCATCTTTAGATCAACTCCACCAGAGAGTATTATTCCCAAGGCAAGGAAAATAGATATTCAACTACCCATCAGTACTGCTCACATTAAATGCGCGACCAGATGCTATGATGACCTATCATATGGCGCTCGTAAATCCGCTGCCCAGTTGCAATTGTATTAAATGCATGGCCAAACACTATAATAACTTCTCGGATGTTGCCCATAACTCCTTCACCCTGTCACTATGACGTTAAATGCGACAAAGATGTGCTCTTAGGCTTACCCTACCGACTGTAGACACGTATAAAGCGGAAGTAAAATATCAACTTTGTCAGTTGGGTCTAATTACCAATTTGCCTCCATACTCTCCCATAAATAGATAGATGCTATTTCCACCATTCTAAGGTTTGGATTATATAAACCCTAAGCTACATTCAACATTTCTTTTCATACTGGTTTATCAGTCACTAACTTGAGCATCACAGGGCACACCTAAGGAAACTCATCTAGAGCCTCTAAGGTCTGCTATTTGTGCATGAATTTACTTCGTTTAGTTTATTAGTCGTCAAAAGAGATCAAGGACCCACAATCTTCTCATAATATCACCCTGCTCACAAATTAATTTTTTGACATAAACAGTTTATACACGGTAGTTGATTTTATTCATCTTTTACAAAGATGTTATTTACATACAACAACACATGATATATTGTATGAAAGTAGAAATATGTTCTGATGGAAAATATTCGATCACATAAAATCCTAGAGGGGGGGGGGGGTGTTATTCATTGGGGTGCTTTGGGGATAAATTGGGTTAAATTGTTCCAATGTGATAATTTTACCCAATAAGATAAATTGAGTGGGATAAAATAGGGTAAAATGAGATAATGGGACAATTTGAGTGGGATAATTGATATGGTATCTTTTTATAATATGATATTTATAGATCAATTATGTTCAAGTTTAACTTGATATAACATCAAATGATTAAATAAATAATAGTTATAATATACAATAATATTATTTTTAAGATTATTTTAATATAAAATATTAAAAATAATATAATAATATTAATATTAATCAATCTTTGAATATTTTGATGTTTATTTTAACTATTATGCTATATTAACAAAATTTTCAATTGAAATAATTATTTAATCATTCCTACATCTATTACAATGATGATGATGAAGTCTCAATTATTATAAATAAAGTCTTAGTCAGTAACTTAAATCTTAATTAGTACAAATATAATCTATCGGCATATAACTTTGCTCTAGACTCCTTGGGCTACATTTGTCCCATCCTCCCACATTGTGTTTGCCATTTGTTCTCTCCAACATGATGTAGTTGTCCGCTGTGCTTGTTGATTTTGTAGGTCACCGTCCTCATCAGAATCACCATCAATCGGAGCAACATTGCGTGGTGCCTCTGGAGGAAGATCAGAAACTTCAAAGTCATCGTTAGAGTTCTCCATCTTTAAAAAATTATGCAGACCGATACATGCCCAAATCATACTTTTTTGAGTCTCATATAGAAAACGTGGATGTTGAGACTTAAAAATAGTAAACCTAGACTTGAAAACACAAAAAATACGTTTAATACGATTTCTAAGAGATGTATGTCGATGGTTTAATAACTCATGAGCATTGCGTGGTCGCTGACGGTTGTTAGCTGGGCCAAACTCTTTAAGGTGGTACCTCATACCCCGATAGGGAGCCAAGAATTGTAGCCTATTTGGGTAACCATAATCAACTAAATAAAATTTACATGCATTAACATTTCTTTAGAATTATAATCAATAACTATAAAATCTAACAATTTGATAAAAAAAATATTTACCATTTGGAAGTGGAAGACTGCATGCACTTCTACTCATTGCATCCTTCAAGACCTGTGAATCATTGGCAGATCACTCCCATCCCACTAAGACATAAATAAAACCTAAGATCAAATATGCATACTGCAAGGATATTTTGAGAAAGGTAGCCATGTCTATTATGATATGGAGTTTGGTCCTCGTCATACACCATACATAGAATGTGGGTCCCGTCAATAGCACCGATATAGTCCTATATATTCCCATTAACATATATGAAATGTGACTTTAAAATTATAATAATAATAAATGAAGACTTATATAGTGTATTTAAATTTTAATACCTTTAAATAAGACCAAAAATAAGATTCAGATGTGACCTTTTTTGGTGGATCGGTAGGAGGAGGAGCTACCATACAAGGGGCTAATGACACAAGGGCATAGAGTGCCTTATTGAAACAAACATTGACTGCAAATCGGGATCGATCAAACCTCTCAGTGGTGATGCAATATCGTTGATTTTGAGTAACAGTGAGAAGGAAAATAGCAACCATCTCTTCAACGCTGATATACTGTGTATCTTGTAAATGCCCACGTTCTCGCAAGACCATACACAATTTGATAAAGCAATCCGGATACATACGATATACTCGACGAAAATCACGTGGATTGCTCTCCATCTTAAATTTCAAATATTGAAGGCCAAGGTTCGTAATGTCATGTCTGAGTTGGGAGATGTGTAGATTTATCTCCTCTTGTGATATGAGGTATGAGATACTCGTGACTAGACCTCCTATTTGTGTAGCCATGTTGATAATGTGAATGTGAAAATAATCAGTAGTATCCTCATGAAATAGCAAAATAGAGACATTCTGATTATCTTCCATCCTGTATTAATCATGAAATTAAAACATAGTAAGATTTTCACTACAAGATATTCACCAAGTACTTTCACTACAAGAATTCCATCACAACAAAGATGCATGCATTTTGACTAAGGACAGTCAATCGTTCTTCATCGGTAAATTCTAGAATTAAAGCCACTCCCTCGACCCACGGTTGGTTGCGGCTTCGCAACAATCTCACCTCTGTGACTTGTTAGCCTTCTTATTTTGATGATGTTTAATAAATAATTTACTACTAATATTGTTTGTCTAGTGTTTGTGTTTTTATTTATTTATTATAGACAAACAATATATTGGAGGATGGATGGAATAGAGCTTCACGATCATATCCAATGGAGGTTGGCGGAATAGTGGAGTGAAGCCTTGCTATTCAAGTTGAAGATCCAAGTCAAGCTTCTTCCTCAAGTGTACCAAGTCAAGCTTATTGAAGTCCTTCATCAAGCTTGGGTAATTTAGTTTAGGTTTATATATTATGTGTGTTAATACTTCAAGCTCAATATCACACACACACGTTTGGTTTGGTTTATCATCGTTTTGGATTATATACTTAATGACATTATTTTATATCTTTTATCAAGTTTATAAATCTATTGGAAAGTTTTCAAAACTTTGTTTAAACTCATTTTGTCAAGATCAAGCTTTTACAAGTCCATACTTATGTGATTTTGCAAAATAATGAGATTCCACAATTGGGAAATGCAAATTGAAAAATTCTTTTTTGTATCATGTTTAAAATCACATTTGCAAACATTTCCCAAAGTTTCATCAAGTTTGAAATTGATTTGTTATGTTTAATTGAATTTACAAAATCATGTTTTTCGTTCGTGCATGTTCGTGTATGTTTTACAAAACAGATGAGTTTTCATAAATGAGAAGTGATATTCAATAAATTCTTTCTTTGACATGTTTATCTATATGTTTAGAAACTTTCCTCAAAATTTTACTATTTTTGGAGTTGATTTACTGTGCCCAATTGATTTTACAAAATCGTGTATGTCAGCAGATTTTCAGAAACTGTATATCTGTGTTAAAATATTTATTTCTCTCAACTGGGAAATGATTTTTCAGAAATTCTTTCTCTAACATGTCATTCTACATGTCTAGAAACTTCCCACAAAATTTAATAATTTTTAGAGCTGATTTACTATTTTTAATTGATTTTACAAAACTGATACATAGTGCTACAGTACCCACGGTCGACCGCCACGGTCGACCGCCAAACTCTCTGGAAGTTACTCAGCTTTGCATATGCCTCGCGGTCGACCGCGAGAACGTCACGGTCGACCGCCGCGCTGTCTTTTCCACCTTAACGGCTATTTTCTTGCAGCCGTTGGTTGGGGTTTTTTGGTCTTTTGTTTGGGGTTTTTGGCTGAGGTCTTGGGAGGCTATAAATACCCCCATTGACCTCAGTTCTTATATCTATCCAAGAAGTTTTTAAAACAAGTTTTAAAAGAGTTTAAGTGTTAGTTTTAAGTTTGGTTTAAAGGCTGTTTGGTTTGTTTTTACAAAGAGGAGCTTACATTAGTTGTTGAGGAGTTCATCTTCAACATTTCATCATCCTCTCTTTGTATTTATAGAGAAGTTTTCTAACTCTTTTCTCTAGCAATTTTATTATTGATTTTTATATTCTTATTATTGCTAGTTTGCTATTTGAGTTAGATTTGATTTCACTCATAGTTTACACACACCCACATTGAGCTTATTATATTTTCATACATAGTATATTTGGGTTGGTGAGAGTTGTAACAATTGAGTATGAGCTTTCATTGTGTTCTCATCTATATTAGAGAACAATCATTTGTTATATTATGCTTATTGTGAGGATCACTTGTAATACACTTGTACACCGAGAGAAGTGTGTGGTGAGAGTCGGGGATCGTCCCAAGAGGAGTGGCGTCGGTTGACCAACCTAGGGAGAGGTGGTATCCGAGCACTTGAGGGAGACACGTCTAGGTCCAACACTTGTGAGGGTATAGAGTGGGATTGCATAGTGATTATTTGTGAGAGTTTTCGGTGAACTTGTAAACCGAGTGTGTAGAAGTTCCGGCTTCCAAACCGGATTGTGATAGTGGATTTCTCCCCGGGAGTGGGGAGCGGAGACGTATGACGGAAGGTCCGAAATCCGTGATCATTTGAGTGTGTTTGAGTTTGTCATTGGCGCATTTGCTTATGCATTTATCTTATATCGCCATTGCCTATTACTCTTGTATATTTTGCCCTATCACTTTTATAGTTTGATTATATCACCCTTGTATTAGTTTATATATCCTTACATATATTTTTATCATATAGGATATATCTCATTGTTCATATTACTTATCCTAGCTCACATATCATGTTGTATTTCATACTTGCTAGGATAACTCATTAATTAGTTTTAATTGGCATAAAATCGGATTAGATTAGCATAAGACCCTAATCACCCCCTCTAGGGTCTAACATGACTAACTCTTGTAAACCCTTACTTATAATTGTAATTCCACTCGCCATTTCTTGCACAACGGGTTGAGACAATGCAGAGGCGGTGGTGCAGGAAGGTGCTTTATGAATATTTCTGGTAGTGCTAGAGGTTGATGGTACAGATTCAGCCACAGGAGTGCCAGGATCTGGAGTGCTATTAGGGGAAGGTGGTGGATGATCTACAGTTGGTTGGGTAGGTTCTGCTTCACCCATAGCATCAAGTCCAATCTCATCATCAAATATACCCTCACCCAATGCATTATGTAATGGTGCACTCTCTACACCCTTACTTCCTAAGTCTCCAGCTACTCTCCCACTAGCTGAGTGGCTACCAACCACCATTCACATATCCTTAAAATTTTAAACAACTTATCTTTAAGCATTGGTGTATTAGGATGGGCCTGTCAAAATAAAAAAGATAACAAATTTTTTTTTCTTTTTTTGTAATTAGCAAACATAACAATATATTATGTAGTTAGAAACTTTGGGTAATTAAGAATCTAATATGTTTGTAATTTTCCCACACCTCAACGGAGCAAGTAATTCTTTGAGATATTGGGTCCCAACCAAACTCAGAATTGTTCCTCATAATTCAATTGGTTCAATCTTCCTCTTCCAACTCTTGATCTTATTCTTTACATGATCAAATTTAAAAGTTCTTCTAAATTTAGCATTCATGAATGGCAACATTTTGAGTGATGATATATTTCTTGAAGTTGTCATTGTCCATCTTGTTACCATTCTTCACCTCCTCCACTAAAAGCCTTAGTAGCTCTCTATTCTCTTGTTTTGACCATATTACATAGTCACACCTAGCTTTTTTGGCTCCCTCACCATCTTGAGAGTACTCTTCCACATTTTGAGTTTCCGAAGCAAAATTCATCCTACAACGGCAAATATCAATAATGACCAAAATTCATTTGCTTAAGACTATAGCTTTATGTAGATGTACATGTAAGGGTTCAAATATAGCAAAAACATTGGAACTGTTCTAGTTACCTAATCATGCAGAACTAGAGCAAAAGCGAGCAAACTAATGCAATACTGAAGACTAATTGTCTTAGTCTTAATGATAAGATTAAATAATATAAACACAGGAAGGCAACACTGAGAAAATTTGATGTCCCCCCTTTTAATCTTCATTCATTTTATGGTGAATCAACATAACAGTAGTTAATGCCCTTTTTCCTATGGTTGGGTTGTTTGTGTGCCACAGTCTAATATTTTTTCAAATTTATTTGGTGAAGGACAGTGGACATACATACATACACAAATATTTTCTATGTTCGAAGGAGAAAAAACATTCATCTATTGGAAGTAATCAAGATAAGTTTATTCAAGTATATAGAAATTGTCACATCATAGACATAAATACTACTCCTTATGTAGACCAATCTTAACAAATTGCGATGAAATCTTCAATGCATTCTTATCCGTAATAAAGTAAGCAAGTGGTCGTATGCATCCTTGCATAAACTAGAAAATAATATACATGTTTTGAACACACTGAGACTTTCAAATTAAAGCTAACAGACACTTACAAATTAAAGGTAACAGACACTTTCAAATTAACAGATGAAAGTTTTCACTTGCTACAATTAAAGTTGATGATCTCAATAAAGTTTCGAACAACAAAACTATAGATAATAGTATACAGGTTTTGAGAACACGCTGAAGCTCCAAACAATTAATTTCATATAAGTATGCATCCTTGCATAAACTAAACTAATATGCTTGCACTTAATCCTAATTCTATGAGTTCCTTGACTTGGATATGAGCTGCGATGCATTATCAATTATGTATATGACTAAGTTCCGCATATTGACAGAATATGCTATATCTAAGATTTGTGGGTTTATTACATTGATAGACATTTACTTGCTATCTACATTTGAACATTGTTTACAATATACAAGAACATAACATTAGACACTTTCTTAATGCTACTATATACAATTATTAAACTTCGGAATGTGTAATCACATCTTTTCCTTGTTCACAATTTACTTGCATCACTCACATGTTCAAGCTTCTACTGCCCACAATTATCAAACAATTAATTTCATATAGAGTCCGCGTGTAACTAACAATTCAACAAATCAGTCTACCAAATGTATTATTAAGAAACAAATCATATAAATATTGAAAAAGTACTACAAATTAAGAAAATATTATCACATAGATCCATCCAAAACCTCAGCTAGCTAAAAAACCTAGATTTCAAAAAAGGAGAGAAAAAGGAGATGTTTAGAAAAGGAGAAAAAACCCTAAATTAACTTTTAAAAAAGGAAAGAAAAATTGGGGGAAAAGGGCACGTACCAAGTGACTCTGGGTTCGAGAGACGGTTGAGGCGGCGGCGGAGGAGGCAGAGGAGGAGGGATTGGCGTCGGAGGCTCTGGGTCCTAGCCAATTGAGGCGGCGGCGGAGGAGGTGGAAAATGAGGGATTAGAGTCGGAAGAATGCGATGGAAGAAGAAGAGACGTTGTGAGGAGGGTGAGAGGGCAAGATTACCCAAGTTGTTGTTCCAGCAAGCTATTTGGGGTAATTTTGAGGGTGTGGTCTGAGGGGGGTTATATAGTTGGGGTAATTTTAGGGAACGTGGTGTATTTGTCCCACAATTACCACAACAAACCAATAACACTATAAAGTTGAATCCATACCCAATTACCCCGATGAATAACACCAAAAAATATTGCTCCAAAAATTATCTCATTATCCCTAAATTTACACCAATGAATAATTCCCGCTAAAGAGAAATGGGAGGATGCGACAGATATCTGTATTGAGATTGTTGATCTCATATGTAGGTTAATAAATAGTGCTCGTAAAAGAATGACCTAATTTTATTCATTTAATTGAATCTGAATTGAGATTTAGAAAAAACCTATATATTGGATACTTGAAAAGGACTATCAAACCTCTACGGCATCGGGAGTTATTGAAATGGAATTCCAACCACTACTAATTGACACTTCACCTAATGGCCATGCAATATACTCTCAACTCACAAATTTTTTTAATCATTTGTTTGAAAGAGACTTTGGTAATCTCTGGTACATAATGTTCATATCGGTTAAGCTTGATCCGGGGTTGTTAGGTTAAAGCTCGTTGCCGACGTCGGTCTATCTTGCATGATAAAAACAGCAAAAAAAAGTAAATTATCTCCTGTATAGATTGTTTTCAATAACAACGTTAAAATAAAAGTCTAAATCCGAGGTTCACATGTTTTATTCCGTGCAAATTTCACAGAAGTTCTGTTAACTGTAAAAATCTGCACAAAAATATTGCAAGCCAGTTTTATAGAAAAAACCATAAAAATGTTGTAACTGAACTATTACTATGGATAGACATTAATGTAAGTTAGTGCCTGAAACACGTTTGGCATATTTGAATATGTTTACCTTATTTACTTTTTACATAATTAAGTACTATCTTATTGTTTTGCCTTGTTACTAGGGGTGCTAAACCGTATCCATATCCGAGAAAATATCCGTCACCGTATCCATTAGGATACGAATACGGTTACTCAAATCTATAACCGATAGGATATGGTTATGGATATGGTTTTGTAGTGAAATATCCGTATCCGTATCCGAAATATCCGAATACATACTAGTCATACTCTTACTATAGTTTCGATTCTTAGATTATGGATTTGAGGTTAATTTTGATGATCAAAATATCTAATCTTAACTTTTCAATTATAATGGACATATTAACAAACTCTTTTGTATCACATGAACTATGTTTTTCTCAATACTATCTAGTTTTCTCATATCTGTTTTGTATCCGCATGCATATCCGCTTATATATCCGCATGTATATCCGTAACCGTATCCGATTTTAGCGGATATGGTTATAATTTTTTCTTACCGATGTATATCTGTATCTGTATCCGTATCCGAGATGGGTAAGCGGATATGGATATGATAAGCATCATATCCGAGCCGTATCCGGACCGAATGCACCCCTACTTGTTACTTGTTGTGGAGCTTTGTATTTGTTTGACTATAATTTTCTGATAGTGTTGCGATATTTATTTTTTGTACATTTAAAAGCTTAAATATTAAGATTAAGATATTTAAGATGAGAAAAACTAATATCTATTTGAAAATTTATGAGATTTAAGGGTGTTTAGAGTAAGATTTTTTTAAAGATATTTAGAGCTATCTATCTTTTTCCGTGTGTCTAAAATAATTTGTGAACACACATTATTTTTTCTGTTTATTTTTCAGATTTTAAAAACTTCAAACAACTAAATAAAGAAGGAAAAAAAGTTTTTTGTTTTTTTAGAGGGTGAGTATATTACACGCTTTCACGGGCAAGAGAGACGAGACAGTTTCTACCATGTCCACCGACAGTAGCATGTGCAGTGTCTGAGCTGGCCTCAGCTTAATTCACCAGCCAGCCTGTCAACAGCCGGTTTGTCCGTCACCACCAGAAATCATCTACACCGTCAAATTTAGATCGGACAGTCGAAAATCCATCATCAAATCCAGCAATCAAAAACCGAGCAAGAAATATAAGCAAATGCAATATCAAGCTGAAGACGAAGAGCTCCTCTCTCTCTCTCTCTATAGACTTTCTCTCTCTAGAAAGTGATGCTCGTTTAGGAGAGAGAAAGAGAGAAGAGATCAATGGAGGCGAATGCGGGGATGGTGGCGGGATCTCACAAGAGGAACGAGTTCGTCATGATTCGAAACGAAGGAGAAACTGGGGTCAGTTTTTTTTCCCCGGATTTTTTTTTCCGAGTTGGGTTTCATTTATTTTCATATTTCCTATGTTTTTCATTGAAAGATTGGATCTTGTATTGTTCAACTAGTGAAAATTCTGATTTTGGGCATTGATTAGATTAAATTTGTCATTTTGGTTACTGGATCTGATAATGAACTTAATTGGATTGGAGATTGACTTGGGATTTCAACGGGGTGGATTTGATTAGGTGGCGTTGGGAGCAATTAAATGTATAGATCTGTTGATGAACTAAATTTGAGCTGTGGACTGACTTTGGGTTTATGTTATTCACTAGGAAGTTAATAAGGGTATTGGGCATCAATGAAATTGGTTGATAGTTGATAAAATCTTAGAAGGGCTAATGTCGTGGCCTGTGCATTATGCCATAGAGCCTGTATATTTAATTAAAAAAAGGATGAAGGGATAGATGTTATCATACTATCTTGCGCTGTAGATTATGTGATTGAAACTTTTGAATTGCCTCGTACATAAACCTGATTGTTCTGTAATCAACATGCAGCATTAGTTATTCTCTTCACTGAAGTTTTTTCCCCTTTCAATACTCGATGTGTTAGTGGATCCGGGAAGTTTGTTACAACGTTTACTACATTAAGATCATCACAGTATCTTTCGGTTTAATTATTGAATTTGTATCTGCTATAAACTTGCGATTTATTTGCTAATCATGTGTGCTTACAACTTTAAATGTTGTATTGTTCGAATCTTATTCTCATCAGTTATCATAGTAAGTTGATCTCTTTTGTTCCTATTGCTAATGCAGCCCAAGCTTTTGAAAGATATGAATGGCCAAGTGTGTCAGATCTGTGGTGACACTGTTGGGCTCAATGCAACAGGAGAAGTTTTTGTTGCTTGCAATGAGTGTGCCTTCCCAGTTTGCCGGCCTTGCTATGAGTATGAGCGGAAAGATGGGAATCGGTCTTGTCCTCAATGCAAGACTAGGTACAAAAGACAGAAAGGTCAGCTGAACTTTCTATAATTTCTTAATTTTTCTGTATGTTATATGTTGGTCTAGAGTCTTAACTAGATGGTCTAAAATTTACTGGTATACAATAAAAAAAATGTGGTGTATCATTGTAATGTTGTTAGAAGCCTTGGAACATAAATAAATATATATAAGTGCCACCTTAGATTCAACCTAAGGATTCACCTTCAAAACTATGTTATATGCAATCAAGTTACCCGACCCACTCCGTTCATTTCAATGTATATGTTTTGGATGATATATAAACAAAAAATTAGGCATTTTAATATAGTTACTCAATACTCGTGCATCAAATGATCGTAAAATTAACAGTTTTACGACAATACAACGAAAGAGACAAGGAAAAATATGTGTTCAAAATATTGAAAGATCATCTTTTTTAGTTTTATAAATGTTTTGAAACATTTAGATTATGATGATGGAGCGGATCATTCATTGGAATAGTCTAATCCATGCATCAAGAGGTGACACATTAGGAACCTCCCCCCTCCCAAAACACACACACACACACACACTTTTATTTTATATATATATATAATATAAAGAGAAAAAGAAGAGACCAAGCACATGAATATAAGAATACAAAGAAATATACAATGTTATGCTATGCATATGCTTGTTTGTTATAAAACTCTAGTATATTTTGTAAACTAATTACAAATGATTTGTTTTTTCAAAATTCATCAATAAATCTGTTGCTTTTGAACCATTCAAATAATCTGGCTAACAGAATAAGAGAGAGAGTTTTATCCCTTTTCAATAATTTTAATACCATGATCTTGAATTGCTTTTTATATGCGTGTTTGTACTTTGCCTTTGGTAATAGTTAATAATCAGCAGAGTTCTAAGCTTGCAATGTGTATCCCTCATGGTATATCAGGTAGTCCTAGAGTTGAGGGAGATGATGAAGAGGATGGAGTTGATGATCTGGATAACGAGTTCAATTACACTCATGGCAATGGCAAGATAGTACGCCCATGGCAGCAAGGCCAGGAAGAAGATGTTGATTTATCTTCATCATCTAGACATGAGTCTCAACACCGTATTCCCCGTCTGACCAGTGGGCAGCAGGTATGACAGAATTTTCTTATTAGTTGAACTTTGTATTATTAAAGAATTCTCCAAACACATCATCCTTCTTTGTTGTGATTGCTATTCTAGGATTTAGCATATTCTCTATTTTCACATTGGTGAGGTTTTTTTTTTCGGGTGGGTGTGTTCCTCATGGTTCTAGTTCACTTTGCATACTTTGGTTTCACCTGCTAATCACATCACTCTTTATTGGTGAATGTAATCCTGGAAAAGTCAATTATCTCTTCAAAGTTGGTTTTTAGTAACTTCGGTTTTAACGTATGATACAGATACTATGATGTATATAAGTACAAAATTTATATGTGGATTGTGGAGCCATTAAACTGCTGAGTCAGCAGAATAGTTAGATCAGCAGCTTTTGGGACAGAAGCTAACTATTGTTTGCTTATAAGAAAGAATCAGTTGTATTCCTGGGTTTCTTTTTCCAGCAGGTTGGGTTATTGTTTGCTTGTAAGAAAGAACGAGTTGTGCCCCTGGCTTTCTTTTCCAACAGGTTTTGAATTGGGTCAAAGATCTTACTCTGTGTTTAACTATCATGTAATGATATTTTGGGTGAAAAAATGGAAGAAAAGAAGAGTAGGGCTTGATTTCTATTTACTTAACTTAATCCACATCCTGTTGCAAAGTTTCCATCTCTTGCTGCAATATTCTAATTAGTTTTACAAGTACATTTATTATTTTTTATTCTGTTGCTGATTTTATTTATACTAAAGTCATCGTCGTCTTCATTGCCATCATCGTTGTCATAATCTTATATGTGTTTGATACTGGTCAGATGAATGTGCCGGCCAGGACCCTGCTTTGGTTTTGTTTTTTCTTCACTCAACCTTGTACTCTACTGATTTCCAGGGGTTGCTTGTTGTCATTAGCATTTGCTATGACTATATTTATATAATCTCTCATTGACATCTATAACAAAAATGAGTAATGACACAATCCAATAAAAATATGTTTCATTTGGTCTCCTTCTCCTTAGTCTTACCTATAAACTCAATATATGCAGGTTTCTGGTGAAATACCCGATGCTTCACCTGATCGTCAGTCCATTAGATCATCAGGCCCTTTAGGCTATGGAGAGAAACGGACTCACTCTATTTCTAGTGTTGATCCTAGCCTGCCAGGTGACTTGAATTTGTTTCCCCTTTTTTTGAACAATAATTTGTTTCCCCTTGCTAAAGCTTGTCATCGTTCTTTTGTTGGGGATCACATTTTATGTTGATTTTTGGCTATTTGAATGTTGTTGCAGTTCCTGTGAGAATTGTGGACCCTTCAAAGGATTTGAATTCATATGGGCTAGGAAGTATTGACTGGAAGGAAAGAGTTGAAGGTTGGAAGCTAAAACAGGATAAGAATATAGTTCAGATGGCCAACAAATACCCTGAGGGAAAAGGAGACATTGAAGGAACTGGTTCAAATGGCGACGATTTGCAAATGTATGTTTGTATTAATTTATATATTTATTTCTATATAATTTGTCTCAATTCTTTTTCAATGTTCTTTCAGATGTTCCATTTTCTTTATACCACAAAAATTGAAAAAAAAAATTCATGCTTTTTATCCTTTTTCTGTTGGCAGGGTTGATGATGCTCGCCTGCCTATGAGCCGTACCATGTCAATTCCTTCTAATCAACTGAACCTTTATCGAGTGGTGATCATTCTACGGCTTATCATCTTGTGTTTCTTCTTCCAGTATCGTGTAACCCATCCTGTTAATGATGCATACCCATTGTGGTTAACATCTGTTATATGTGAGATTTGGTTTGCATTGTCGTGGCTTTTGGATCAATTTCCAAAGTGGTCTCCAGTAAACCGGGAAACATATCTTGACAGGCTTGCATTGAGGTTAGTGACATAAATTTTTTTGGTGCATCTCAAAAACCCCTGCCGAACTTTTGGGTGTTCTCCAAAAAAACCCCTGAAAGATTAATAAACCTGTTGAGCTTTAAAAAATTTACGTAACTCCCTGAACTATCAGAATTTTATAAATGTCGTTAACATGTAGAGTAAAAGGCCTAACTTTCGTTTTTGACTTTGTACCTACCTCGCTGGGAAAAGATAATACAGAAGCGATATGTAGTAGATAGGGCGGGGATAAAAGTGTCTAAAGTTTGTCATGTGCTCCGCATGTGACAACTAAAGTATCTTTGTCAGTGATGGTGATATGGGCAAGTTTAAGGGGGTTGCCTATGATTTATTAACATCTGGAGGGTTTTGTGCGAAATTCCCAAATCTTCATGGTGGTTGGTAAAATTTACCCTTATTTGTGGGAAGTGTGACATAATTATTGAGCCCATCTTTTCCATGACATTCAATGATCTAATCATTAATTTTTCATTGATATTTATTACTGGACAGATATGATAGGGAAGGAGAGCCTTCGCAATTAGCTCCCATTGATATTTTTGTCAGCACCGTGGATCCTCTGAAAGAACCTCCTCTTATTACAGCCAACACTGTATTGTCAATTCTTGCTGTGGACTACCCTGTTGACAAAGTTTCATGCTATGTTTCTGATGATGGATCGGCAATGTTGACATTTGAAGCCCTTTCAGAGACCTCAGAATTTGCTAGGAAGTGGGTTCCCTTCTGCAAGAAGCACAACATTGAGCCCAGGGCTCCAGAGTTTTACTTCGCACAAAAGATAGACTACTTGAAGGACAAAATTCAACCTTCTTTTGTTAAAGAGCGCCGAGCGATGAAGGTGGGAATGAGGAAATTGTGTGTGCACTCCCATACATATTATTTGCTATCGGTAATTCTCTCCAATTTTTCATTTAAAAAAGTGAACTTACTAGTACAACAAACTTGTTGCAGAGGGAGTATGAAGAGTTCAAAGTACGAATAAATGCTCTTGTTGCCAAAGCACAAAAAACCCCAGAAGAAGGTTGGACAATGCAAGACGGCACTCTTTGGCCCGGTAATAATCCGAGAGATCACCCTGGCATGATTCAGGTATTGTCACCCTTTCTTATGTACTATGTTTTAGCACACATCAATTCAAAAATTTTCCCTTTTTAATTTCATTATATTTTTCTTGGGAAATACAGGTCTTTTTAGGTCACAGTGGAGGGCTTGACACTGATGGTAACGAGCTGCCTCGCCTTGTATATGTTTCTCGTGAAAAGAGACCAGGCTTCCAACATCACAAAAAAGCTGGTGCAATGAATGCTTTGGTTTGTACCTTCTGTTACTTGTTAAGCAATAATGATTTTGTTTGTGTCATATATTCTGATTGGCTTTGAGCTAAAATGTTACTGGTATCTGTCAGATTCGCGTATCTGCTGTCCTAACTAATGGTGCTTATCTTCTAAATGTGGATTGTGATCACTACTTCAATAACAGTAAAGCTCTTCGGGAAGCAATGTGTTTCATGATGGATCCTGCTTATGGGAAGAAGACATGTTACGTACAGTTCCCTCAAAGATTTGATGGCATTGACTTGCATGATCGATATGCCAATCGTAACATCGTCTTTTTTGATGTACGGTTTCATCTAATTATATGACATTATATTATGTGGGGTTAATCATACGATACTATCCATGTACAGTGGTAGTATAGCCACTTACACCTCCTAAAAACTTTTTTTAAAAAATTAACTATACACTTCTTGAGACGACAGTTTTTGACCTCAGTTTAGAGTACAACTTAAGTCTCTTCTTTTCACTTAAACCGCAAAAGCTATCTATCATCACTGATCCCCACGTACGTAATTCAATGGGGGAAAGTGCTAATAAAATAGTTTAGGGGGTATATGTGGCACACTTTGATGGCAGAGAGGGTGTATGTGCAATTGACCCTATTATTTTTTTGGTTGACTTTTTATTTAACGATATTATATTCTACAGATCAACTTGAGAGGTCTAGATGGTATCCAGGGCCCTGTCTATGTGGGAACTGGATGCTGTTTCAACAGGCAGGCCTTATATGGGTATGATCCTGTCCTTACAGAGGCTGACTTGGAGCCTAACATAGTTATTAAAAGCTGCTGTGGTTCAAGAAAGAAAAAGAGTAAGAGTAAAAGTTACATTGATAAAAAGCGTGCCATGAAGAGGACTGAATCCACCACTCCCATTTTCAACATGGAGGACATTGAAGAGGGTATAGATGGTATGGTTACATAAACTCTTCAAGTTCATTCTTTGGATTGATTTCCTGGCTCAAACAATTTTCAATACCCATGCTACTTCACATGCTTCATTTTGCTTAGTTCTTTGTTCTTACATGGCGTACACACACATGCAAACAAAACTGACACAGTCACTAACATGTATGCAAAGGTAAAAATTGTATATGTACATATACATGTTATGCGTATGTAATCTTTTAGTTGCACATGTGACACACCTGCATGTTTACTTGAGGAAGTGAAAGAATTTTGTTGACATATAACTACCCTAATATTGGAATGTTTAATTGTTTGTAGAGAACATTTCTACATCGTGCCAACATCAGTTGTATCTTCGTTTATATGAATCTTTATCTTGCTTATTGTGTTACATCAGAATTTTCAGTTGCAGTTGTTTTAATTGCATTTACTTCATTTAGTTAATTGTTAACTTGTAACCATCAACTGCTTTCAGGTTATGAAGATGAGAGAGCACATCTAATGTCCCAGAAGAGGTTAGAGAAACGCTTCGGTCAGTCACCAATTTTCATTGCATCAACCTTCATGGAACAAGGAGGCATACCACCATCTACAAATCCAGCTTCACTGCTAAAAGAAGCTATTCATGTCATTAGCTGCGGGTACGAAGACAAATCTGAATGGGGGAAAGAGGTTAGCTATTAGATCACTCAAAGTTGACTTCCTTTGGCAGAAATCATTTAAGTTTAAATTATTAGAAACCTCCTTCATTTATACCGTGTTTTTCAAGAAGCCCTCTTGTCTGTGTAAAAGCATCTATGATCGTTAATGAAACTACTACATTTGTAATTGAGTTTTGTTCTTCGGGCATTTGCAGAAATGTTTGCATTTGGGTAAACATCTAGACAGGTGTCTACACACTTCAGAATCTGTAGACTTTTGGAATACAAAGGAGGAAAATAGAAGAAAAATATTAGTTCTCTGATAAAGTATACATGTATCTTTAACCTAGAGTTCTACACGCATATGTTTATCCAGACGCCTAAAAAACCAAACCCCATTAGAACACTAATGGTTTCATTAATGATCATAGACGAGGGGATTTTTTGTTGAACATTTTATAGATGGAGGAGGCTCTTGTAAGTTACCCATTATATGTAATGCTATTGAATCTCTGACTTTCCTACCAGATTGGCTGGATTTATGGATCTGTCACTGAGGATATTTTGACTGGATTCAAAATGCATGCTCGAGGGTGGATATCAATCTACTGCATGCCTACTCGCCCTGCATTCAAGGGTTCAGCTCCCATCAATCTTTCTGATCGTCTCAATCAAGTGCTTCGATGGGCTTTGGGTTCAATAGAAATTCTTCTCAGTAGACATTGCCCTATTTGGTACGGTTACAGTGGAAGGCTGAGAATTTTAGAGAGGCTTGCATATATCAACACTATTGTTTATCCTCTTACATCAATTCCTCTGATTGCGTACTGCGTGCTTCCTGCTGTCTGTCTCCTCACAGGAAAGTTCATTATACCAGAGGTTAGTAACAATCTATCAAAAATTTGACTGATTACTCCTTTCTCTAGGTTCATATAAATTTGCATGCTTATGACATATAAGAGCAGTAAACCTTTAAAACATCATTACTGACTCTAGTTCATATTCATGTGATGCATATATTGATCACTTATGGGGTGAATTAATTGCCTATTAGAACATATAGGGTGCTCTTAACTGCCATATTGTTTTATATGGTGGAAATGTTTTTATTACCATATTGTTTTTAAGGTAGAAATGACCTAGGAAAACATTTCAGCTTAACATTCTTGCATCTAATGAGCTCACATTATGCAGTGTTGAGTTTGCAATTTATGGGAGATACTTGTTGGAGTATAAAATTATAACTTTCAACTCTCACCATAACTTCAGAGGTTAGAGCATCTCCAAGAGTATTTTTCCTATATTTGAGGAGCAAATCTCTCATCTTAGGAAATAGGGAGCCAAATAAGGAGTAAGTGTTCTAACAATGTTCCCCAAATGGCTCACTATATCATGTCCTATACTAAATATAGGGAGTAGGAGGGGGAAAGTTGCTCCAACAATGCTCCCTATGTTGAGACTAAATATAGGGAGTCACTTTGTTATCCTTAATTTGGAATACCAAATCCTATTCCCTATATTTAGTCTCCAACAT
>NC_033799.1:25286761-25300097 GCF_001876935.1 Asparagus officinalis | reverse complement strand
CGAGTTGTTGAGCAAGGCGTTGACGACGCCTTTGGAGTGCCCTTTTGGACAGAATCGGAGTTGCATCATTCATCGCCTTTGAGGTTGATGGGAGAGCCGGATTTGCTGTCTTGACCACGCTGAGCAACATGGGGATGTTGTGTGGTGCAAAGGCAGCGGAGGGCTCTTGGTTCTTTGAGTTGGAAGTCCCACGAACGTTCTTGGAAGCGGATGTCTTCTTGCGCCGGTTCGGGGAGGCAGATCTGGAGGAGGAAGAGGAGAGGTATTCTTCGAACTTCTTCTGGTCGAACTCGTATTCGACCTCTTCATTCACCCGGATCTTGAAGGCCGGTTGCGTCACGACGATCTCGGGGGCGAGATCGTTGGCTCCCACTGTGGTCGCCAGCTTGTTTTCGGTAAAAGTCGCTGTTTTCATTGATATTCTCTTTTTGAGATCTGTTACAACTTCAAGCGTTACAACAGAATAAAATGAAAACAAAAGATATTACAACTTAAACGAAAATAAACACGAGGTCCCGGTTTGGTGCGGTCTCGCTTGCGTGGGTTGTTGGCCTGTGACGGGGATGTTGATATCCGTGGACCGCCGACTCTTCAAGATCTCTTTTCCGGTATAATCCGGCAGAGTTTCGTCTATCCGCGAAGGGATATAGAAACAGAACCCCGTCGATCCGCGTGAGATCTCAGAGGTGTAAAGCTTATGTCTCGGCTAAAACGAGGCACTAGCTCTCCTTTGTATCACCGCTAAGGGCAACACTAAGGGAAAAGAAGGGGGGTGAATGAAGGGCTGATGAAGAAATCCTTACTCCTCAATCCGGCAGGGCTTCGCCGCTCTCTTAGAAAACCCCGACTCCTTCCTCCGGCAGGGCTTCGCCGCTCCTCTCTGGAATTTCAGATCTCAAAGGCTAAAGCTCTAGATCTGAAATTTCTCTCCCAAAACCAAGGCCAAGAGAATGGAGGCCCTAGGGGCCTATTTATAGGAAAAGGAGAGGGGTAGGGGGCTGGTTGAGGACACCCCCTAGGGGGGTGTCTCGGCTCCAAAACCGAGACACCCCTTGGGGTGTCTCGGCCATGGCCGAGACACCCCCCATGGGGTGTCTCGGCCAAGGCCGATTGGATGCGTGATGAAGAATTCGATCCGCTCTGATGGTTGGATTGTCTTTAGAGTGGTCGAGGCACGGAGGGTGTTGTCCTTTTTGTGAACAGTGCCGGGCTTCCCGATTGGTCCGGGTCTTCGTGATTCCGAAGTCCTATCTGCTCACGTAACTCGTCGATTCACTTCAATCGTTCATCGACGTCAATTAGGCTCATGCGGATTGGATGGTGACGTTCATCGTCGCTCGTTAACATTGAACCGGCTGTGGAGAACTATAGGCAATTTTCGATGCCTACACTCTCCATTAGATTTATGGTATGCTCAGCTAGGCCTGTCCATCCGGGCCGGCCCGGCCCGGCCCGGAAATCCGGGCCCGGGCCGGGCAAAACCGGGACCCGGACCCGGGCCCGGGCTGGCCCGGGTGATTTTCCTTTTTTTTTAATTTTTTTTAGTTTTTTTTATTTTTTCCAAATTTTTTTAATGTTATTTAACTTATAAATTATAAAAAAAAGACAAGAAAAATAACAAAAACAATAATTTTATTAATTACTTAAAATGATATAAATTACAAATAAGAAATGATAAAAACATATTCTTTATTAATAATTGATAAATCAGTTACAAATTACAAGTACAAATATTTTGGAATTAATCGCATCACAATAGATAAGTAAATTCTAACTAGGTTGGCACCTACTCACCTATATCACTATCATTTGCAATTATTTCCAAAATAATTCTTTACAAATTGTAAGCTAAAATATAAAAACTACAATTTATTCTTTATATCTATCTGCTAGTTCCAATTCTTCAAATTTATCTTCAATTCCAGCCATCCGATCGATGCCTTGCGTTCGCTTCTCGTACCTCCACCAATCTTGTAAGCACATCACCGCTTGTACAGTATACGGATCCAAGCATGTCCTGTGATCGTCGATCAAACGACCTGCTGTGCTGAAGGCGGATTCCGAAGCTACCGTCGAAACCTGCACTGTTAGTAAATCACGAACCATGGTGGAAAGTATAGGATATGAAACTGATCCATATACTTTCCACCATTGCAAAATATCTAAAGCATTTCCTTGACATCTAACTAAAGAAGCAGAAAAATATTCATCTATTTCAGAAACCTCCGATGATGACGATCCAAGTCCAGATCCACCAGTTAGCTCGGCTACCATTGCATACCTATCAAAACTTACACTTTTACCTCGGGCTCGGGATGAGCTCGAAGAAACCGAAGCTGCAGACTGTTGTGCAGCTACACCATGTCTAGCTGCATACTCATCATATAAAGTTTGAAAATAATTTCTAATAAGTAAATGATGAGTAGTAGCATTCAGGGTGGTTCCATCATCTAAGTCTATAACCTGTCCACCATACAATGACTGTAACAAACTTCGAAGGCCAATATCCTTCAAGCATGGATCAATAAGAACCCCCAAACCAAAAATATGAGGAATAGGCCTAAAATACTTATTAAATTTGCTCTCCATTTCAAAAACCATAGGTCCAAAAGTAGCATCCAAACGATATTTATCAAAAAAATTTTGAATATTTAAAATTTGTAAAGCAGCTAAAGTAATGGTTGGATAATAACAGCCAGATAATAACATGGTAGCATCATAAAAAACTTGTAACATTTCATTTAAATTACATATAACTGTCCATTCATCTTCAGTTATTCCATAAGTGCTACCAGAACTAGAACTAGAAGCATAATAGTTTATAAAATTAGTTATAATGTCTTTATATTTTATTGCTACACTTAACATTGCATATGTGGAATTCCACCTATGGTCAACATCTTTTGGAATTAGTCTAGGCTTTATATTTTTTCTTTTATAAAATTGTTTCCATCTTTTAAGTCTTTGTTCAGAAGCACTATGCATGTAAGAAACTGTTCTAACCTTTTCTATCATGGGTTTAATTTCAGTAAATGCACTTTGAACAATTAAATTTAAAATATGACAGATGCACCTAATATGAAAAAGATCACCATGACATGGCAATGATAAAGATGATCTGATAAAATCAACAGCTACATTGTTATTACTTGCATTATCTAGTGAAAGAGAAAATATTCTTTGTGAAATTTCTAATTTCATAAGTTCTTCAATTATTAAATTTGCAACATTAGCACCAGTATGTGACTCTTCTATTGCAATAAAAGAAACAACTCTTTTAAACATTTGCCAATTTTCATCAATCCAGTGTGCTGTGATACATAAATATCCAGTTTGTGCTCTAGATGTCCAAATATCAGAAGTTAAAGAAAATTTACAGTTTAAATTTTTAAAATAAGAAATTATTTTTTCTTGTTCCTGTTGATAATATTTTAAAATATCACGTTGACAGGTTTGACGAGAAATTTTTTTAAATGCAGGATAAAAACCATCTCTAAACATATCTTCAAATTCATCATCTTCTACTAATTTAAAAGGAAGGTTTTTAAGAATGATAAACCTGATTACGCATTTCCTGGCTCTGGCAGCGTCATAGTTCCAACTACCGAGACTACCAGAAGAGGAGGATTGAGAAATCATAGATTGTCGGATATCACCTTGAGGAGTCTGGCCTTTGTTGTGTTTATCTAAATGGCGTTTGAGGTGGTTGGTGCCGCTCTTATGATGAGCTTGAAAAATCTTGCCGCACAAAGCACACTTAGCCTTCTGGGTGAGGATCCTACCGTGTTCATCCTTGGTGACGTCGATCTTCTCGTAAAAATTCCACACATCGGATCTTGGCCGTTTAGGAGCTCTTGGTGCAGATTCGTCGCCACCGGATTCGGGATTAACTTCGGTAGGAGGACTGATAGTAGGAGGACTCATAGTAGGAGGACTCAATTCAGGATCGGGAGATATGTTTTGCTCTTCATAATCAGATCCGGAAGCCATTTGGGGATTGGATTAGAAAGTATAAATAAGAGAGTATAAGAGTATAAGAGAGAGTATAAGAGTATAAGAGAGAAGAGATGAGTTTTTGGTGTGAAGAAAAAAATGAAAACCCCTCTATTTTATAGAAACCAGCCCCCTAGGTAAATGACCAAAAATAACCTCACAAATAGCCGTTTTTTGACCGTTTTTGGGCAAAACAGTCAAAGGACAAAATCTGGCCATTGTTACGGCCCGGCCCGGCCGGCCCGCACAACGGTCACTTATGTGACGTTGAATCCGGCCCGGCCGGCCGGCCCGGCCGCGGTCGTTTTGGCCAGCAACGGTCACCTTTGGTGACCGTTGGTGACCGTTGTGGCCGGGCAGGCCGGGCCAGCCCGGGCCGGCCGTCGTTTTCACACAACGGTCACCAAATGGTGACGCGTGTGTGGCCGGCCGGCCGGTCGGCCCGGCTCGCCCGGCCTAATTCCGTTGCGGCCCGGCCGGCCTAATTCCGGCAACGTCACCACTGGTGACCGTTGCACCGGCGCCGGCTCCGGTCCCGGGCTGCCCGGCCGGGCGTTGACCGCGCGCGCGCACTGTAACCAGGCCGGGCCGGGCCCGGGCCGGGCGTCGCTGAGGCCACCCGGACCCGGGCCTGGAACCCGGCCTGGCCCGGTTTTCCGGGCCGGGCTCCGGGCCGGGCCCGGGCCAGCGGGTAAAATGGACAGCCCTATGCTCAGCGAATTATGTGATATTTTATCGTACTTCTTCTAAGGGTCAAGCTATACCCCTCTTGTATGCTAATGATATGATTATTATTGGAGATGATGTATTCACTATTCATAATCTCAATGACACCTTCTAAGTCTGTTTGAGATGAAGGATCTAGGATATTTACGCCACTTTCTTGGGATTGAGATTGCATACTCTCCCCGTGGCTATCTGTTGTCTCGGCACAAGTATATTTCAGATATCATTGAGAAAGTCACTCTCACTGATGTCTCCCTTGTGGCTTCTTCTCCTTTTACTACTCCCATGGAGCTTCACGTAAAGCTCTATCAGTCAAATAGTGATTCTATACTGAATCGCACTAGATATGGGGAACTTATCGATGCTTTGATTTACTTATCTACTACTCATCCAGATATATCTTATATTGTTCACACTCCATGTCAGTTAAGGCAACAACAATGGTTGTTCACTATGCATTCCTAATCAAACTTCTTCGCTACCTTCAGGGTACTATAACTCGCTTCTTGTTGTTTCCATCAAATTCATGTATCATGCTGCGAGCATACAGTGATGCTTGCTAGGCTCATGATCTTGACACTCGATGATCTATCATTGGGTCCTGTATTTTTCTTAGTTCATCTCTTATCTCTTGGCATAGCAAATGCTAACATATAGTTTCACGATCTAGTACTGAGATAGAATATCATGCTATGACTGACACTACTCTTGAGATTTGTTGGCTACATCATCTTCTAGAGGATATCAATGTCTCCATTCCTTCTATTGTTCCTCTATTTTGCGACAATAAGCAAGCTATTTAGCTTGTAATCCAGTATTTCATGAGCGCACTAAAACACGTTGAGGTAGACTATCATATTGTCTAACAAGATCATCATATCTCTCTTCCTTACATCACCTTGACAGGTCAACTTTGGGACATGTTCACTAACGTATAAACTGCAACTCAACTGCTTTATTTTTTGTCCAAACTTTTGGTGACTGATCCACCTTATGTTTGAGGTGGGCTGTCAAGATAATTTATATCTACGTATATACAGGCCCTATATTGCCACACTCAGGCCTAGTTTTATTTTTTATTTTTAAATTTTCATAGCATCATATATTGATATATATATAAAAGTACAAAAGGTGCCCCTCTCGACATGAGTGAGTAACAAAAGAATTGAGGCAATCCTCAACTTTACAAAAGAAGCAATTAGCCAACAAATATGCAAGGCTCTCGAAAAGCCAAAATCTCCACCAATTAGCATCCACAGCTGGATCGCATGCACATGTTGATGTTGTCAAGCCATATCAAGCATTGGACATGAATAGGGATGTCAGCTTGATCAAAGAAATACTAAATATGAGTTAGATAATGGCCAAGCTTTGATAGGTTGTCTGCAAAAAAATTACCATCTCGATAACAATGGTGAACTAGGATAGCTTATAGATAGAAGTGCATAGTTCTTCATTAATGGTGCAACTGCCAGTATGGGCACTTCTACCCTGTCCGTGATATTAGACTCTTTGAGTCAGAGTAGGCATTGACAAGCTAAAGACCCAAGTCAAGGATCAGTTCAGTACCAACCGCAATAGCATGAATTTCTCCTTTGAGTCTAAAGCTAATACTCTTAGGACCAGCAAAGTCAAATAAAAACTCTCTCCTGTTGTAATAATCTATTTTTTAGATACAAGTTAATTAATTTGGTTAAATATGCAATGTCTTATAAGGGAGGCCCATATGATGTAGAAAAAAAACAAGTTTTTCAAAGGCCTAACCTGTTGGCCTTTTTGTCTTGATGATGTTTTGACAAATAAATTACAACTAATATTGTTTATCTAGTGTTTGTGTTTTTGTATTTATTCTAGGCAAACAATATTTTGGAGGATGGATGGACTAGAGTTTTCACGATCATATCCTTTGGAGGATGGAAGGAATATCGGTATGAAGCCAATACAATTTAAAGTCAAATTCAAGATCAAACTTCATCCGCAACCAAGAAGAGCTTATTGAAGATCAAGATCATTGCTTGATAAATTAGTTTAGGTTTATATTATGTTTGTTGATACTTTAAGCTCAATCATATACACACATACACGTTTTGGTTTTTAATTATCAAGTTTATTTAGTTCAATGAAATCATGTTTATTGTTTTGAATGTTTACAAAACATGCATTTTTGTGAAAATATTGAGTTATCGATTTATGGACTTAATAATCATTAAATACATCTTTTATTAAGTCTATATAATCATTTTATAAAGTTTCAAAACATGGTTTAGTCAAAATGTCAAATTTCAAGAATGTTCATTTTTATGTTTTGGACTAGTTTTGAAAAGTAATGAGATTTTACTATTAGAAAGTACAATTCTAAATTTTTTTTTGTAACATATTTATTATCATGTTTACAAGCATTCTCCAAAGTTTTATATTTTTTAGAATTTATTTTCTATTTTTAAAAGCACTTCAAAAATTAGATTTACTGTTTTAATCAGGCTGATAACTTGTTATCAGTCAACTGATAGAGTTTATCAGTCGACTGATGAACTCGTCTGGAATTATCAAAAGTTTTTGTTTTTACGACTGATGAACTATCAGTCGACTGATGAGTTTACCAGTCGACTGATGAGGTCTTCAGTAGACCGATGAGCTGTGAGCTGTCTATAACAGTCAGCTCATCAGTCGATTGATACTGTTCATCAGTCGACCGACAGCTTCTAACGGCTAGTTTTTTAGATTTTCAGGTTTCCATTTTTTATCTTTTTTTCTTGGTTTTTTCTTGGTTTTCTCTTGGTTTTGGGGCATGTTCTATGATCCTATATATACCCCATACCCTCTAACTTCTGAGAGTAATTAAGAAGTGTTTAAAACAAGTTTATAAGAGTTTAAAGTTTGTTTTTAAGTTTGTTTAAGAGTTTGTTTGTGAAAAAATTTTCACAAGAGCTTGAGGAGATCATTCTTTGGTGTTTAGGCATTCAACTCATCTCTCTCTCTCTCTCTCTCTCTCTCTCTCTCTCTCTCTCTCTCTCGTCATTATAGAGAAGTTTTTCTGAACTCAATTTCTAGCTTTATATTTATATTGTTTATTGATTATCATCTCTATAAGCTAGATTTTCATAATTGAGTTTAGTTTGTTTTGATTATACTCTTTGTTCACAGACAACCTATTGAGCTTGTTGTATTTGCATACATAGTATAATTTGGGGTTGTGGATTTATGACTTAGAGTGTGAGCTTTCATTGTGTTCTCATCCATAGTAGAGAATAAACATTTATATTTGTGAGTCTTTATTGTGAGATACACTTTGTAATACACTTGTACACCGAGAGGAGTGTGTGGTGAGAGATGGGGTCGTCCCAAGAGGAGTGGCGTCGGTAGTAAAACTTAGGAAGAGGTTGTAAATCTGAGCACTTGAGGAAGACATGGGCTAAAGACTAACACTTAGAGGGTGTATAGTGGGATTGCAAGAGTATTGATTGTAAAGTTTTCGGTGAGCTAGAAAACTAAGTGTGAGGTGTTAATGTTTTCGGGTGAGCGTTAAAAACCCGGTGTGATAATGGATTTCTCCCTGGCAGTGGGGAGCAGAGATGTAGGATGGATGGTCCAAACTCCATGATCATTTGATTGTGTTTGAGTTTGCATTGGCATTTATTTATATTTGTGCTCATTGCTCATATCGCCATTGTCTCATTATTTAGTTTGTCCACTATATTATTTACATTTGTTTGTTTCACCCTTTTGTTATGTGTATATCCGTGCATCTATATCTTGTTGCATATCTAATTTGCTAGGATATTTATTAATTAGATTTAATTGGTAATAAATTGGATTAGATTAGCATAAACCCTATTCATCCCGTCTAGGGTTCTTTCCTAGTGGCATTAGGCTCATTGCTCATATCACTTTCAATTGGTATCAAAGCTTGGTGCTCTATGATTTAAGGTCCAATCTTCTTGAGTTAGAGATCCAAGTTATCCTATTTTGCTAATCTAGTTTTGATTGCATTTATCTTGCTTGCATATAATTATATATTATGGACATGCACGGTGCACCTAGTCTTGGTTATGTTATTAATATTGCTCCTAGATTAGATAATTTCCCCTATGCTCAATGGTGTGTTAGATTTAAACTTATTGTTCGATCTAGACATTTTAGTTTATAAAAAATTATAGATTGTGCTTATATTGTACCCACTTCGGAGAAATCCAAGTGGAGTAAAAACGATCATAAGATGTTTACAATGAATAATCTATTGTTAGAATTTTGGCGTAACGCTTTTGATTCATCTTTTTCTAACAAGCTTGATTCATTTGATAGTGCTTACAAATTATGAAAATTCACAGAAGCGCATTAAGGGAACTTGGAGGCAATCCGACAAGCTTTGGCGGCTTTCTCTTCAAGTTCATATGGAGCCTCATCGTGCACACGACCACTAAGCGATAGCCCTAGTGTGGTAAGCGATTCTGATTTTGAAAGTGAATTAACTATTGATGAACTCGCTTGTGCCTATTAGAAGTTAATGCATGCTTACACTAAGTTGCATAATGATTTTATTGATCTTAAAAGCAAGCATGTGAATTTAAAATCTGATCATGAGACGCTAGCTTCCAAATTTGAGATCATTGAAAAAGAGAATATAAAGCTTAAAGAAAACAATGATATGTTAAATTTGGAAAATAAAAAATTAACCTCATAAATTACTAGCATATCTCATGCTAAGATTGATGTCATGCTAGAGGTAGAAACTATTAGAAATGAATTTAATTCATTTAAGAATGACCATGCTCTTTCTACTTCTATTTCCAATGCATATGTGCCAAATAATGAGTTGAATCATGTTAAAAATTGAATTTTGTCCTTAGATTCGACCATTACTACGTGCATTGAGAATTATAAGAAGCTTGTAAATATGTGTGCTCGGTCTAATAAGTCAAAATCATCCACTCATTATGCACACATATATAGCAAAGTTTATAAGTGCTCTAGTTGCGGTCGTAAAGGCCATTTAGCTAAATTAATTTGCTATGATGCACATAAACCAAAGAATGTTAATGTTATTGCTCCACGTGAATCTCATCAAGTTTTCTCATCACACTCATATAAACATGCACCTTTTGTTCATCATAAGCATGCTCATGTGTTTAAGTATGAATATTGTAGAAGATTTGGTCATTTGGCCAAATATTAATTTGATTTAAAAAGAGTTTCACATTTGTAAAAAGATTTTAAGAAACCATTTTTATTTGCAATTGTTCCATGTGCACAAATAAATGGTCAACATATGCAAGTGCATCCTTTTCATTGCACTTATTGTAATTGGATGGGTCATTTGAGTAATTATTGCTAGACCGATCTCGTGCACCACATGCACCCAAACGGTATCATTACCTTAGGACATTATGCTTTAATGATAGAGATCATGTCCCAAAACAATCCGACACCAAGAATACTTGGGTGCCAAAATCCTTTTAAACCAAGATTTTTAATATTTTTTTATTATTTTCTTGGTTTTAAAAAATGTGTTTTGAAATTTTTTGAATATGAAAATAATTTTTTTATCAATTCTTTTGTTTTCATGATTTTTGGTTTGATTGTCATGAGAGGTTTGTGTTTAAGCAACCCTTGGGTTTATTGGGTGTTTATTTCCCAAATTATGTTTACCGGGTACTAAAAGTCTTTATATAGGTTGGAACAAGCTTAAGAGCTTGATATAGTTGCCTCTCTTGCCTTCTTGTCAAATATGACAAAAAAAAATTACTTAGATTTTGATTTATGAATTTATTTGTTTGATTTGTTTTCATTTGAATTTTTTTTCATGATACTCATGTTCTTCTTTCTTTCAATTTCATAAATCTATTTTATACATTGTTTTTATGTTTGTGTATTGAGACACACTTTTTCATATTGACATATCTATATGTGTCATCATTATATTTTTGTATGTGAGTTTTTCTTAAGCTTATTTTCATCTTGTTTGCTCACACGTTTGCCTTGGTCATCATTGCATATATACATTAAGGCTTTTTGATAGGGAGAACTATTCTCTATTATTTGTTTTTATACTCACCATGCTTATAGGTAGGGGGAGCTTTCGCTTTCCTATTTCTTTTATATTCCCATTTTTTATATTGCCAAAGGGGGAAAATATGTGAGTATATTTATGTTTATGAGTATTGTGATTTATTTGTATATTTTATGTACTCTTTGTATAAATTGTTTGTCATCATCAAAAAGGAGGAGATTATTGGCCTTTTTTGTTTTGATGATGTTTTAAAAAATAATTTACAACTAATATTGTTTGTCTAGTATTTGTGTTCTTGTATTTATTCTAGGCAAACGATGTGTTGAAGGATGGATGGACTAGAGCTTTCATGATCATATCCTTTGGAGGATGAAAGGAATATCGGTATGAAGCCAATACAATTCAAAGTCAAATTCAAGATCAAACTTCATCCGTAACGAAGAAGAGCTTATTGAAGATCAAGATCATTGCTTGGTATATTAGTTTAGGTTTATATTATGTATGTTGATACTTTAAGCTCAATCATATACACACATACACGTTTTGGTTTTTAGTTATCAAGTTTATTTATTTCAATGAAATCATGTTTATTGTTTTGAATGTTTACAAAACATGTATTTTTGTGAAAATATTGAGTTATTGATTTATGGACTTAATAATCATTATATACATCTTTTATTAAGTCTATATAATCATTTTATAAAAGTTTCAAAACATGGTTTAGTCAAAATGTCAAATTTCAAGAATGTTCATTTTTATGTTTTGGACTAGTTTTAAAAATGATGAGATTTTACTATTGGAAAGTTTAATTCCAGAAATTCTTTTTGTAATATATTTATTATCATGTTTACAAGCATTCCCTAAAGTTTTACATTTTTTAAAATTTATTTGCTATTTTAAAAGCACTTCAAAAATCAGATTTATTGTTTTAATCAGGTTGATAACTTGTTATCAGTCGACTGATAAAGTTTATCAGTCGACTGATGAACTCACCTGGAATTGCTAAAAGTTTCTGTTTTTGCAACTGATAAATATCAGTTGACTGATGAGGTCTTCAGTCGACCGATGAGCTGTGAGCTGCCTATAACAGTCAGCTCATCAGTCGACTGATATTGTTCATCAGTTGACCGACGGCCTTTAACGGCTAGTTTTTTCAGATTTTTAGGTTTCCATTTTTTTTATCTTTTTTATTGGTTTTCTCTTGGTTTTGGGGCTTGTTCTATGATCCTATATATACCCCATATCCTCTAACTTCTGAGAGTAATTAAGAAGTGTTTAAAACAAGTTTACAAGAGTTTAAAATTTGTTTAAGAGTTTGTTTGTGAAGAAATTTTCACAAGAGCTTGAGGAGATCATTCTTTGGTGTTTTGGCATTCAACTCATCTCTCTCTCTCTCTCTCTCTCTCTCTCTCTCTTGTCATCATAGAGAAGTTTTTCTAAACACAATTTCTAGCTTTATATTTATATTGTTTATTGATTATCATCTCTATAAGCTAGATTTTTATAATTGGGTTTAGTTTGTTTTGATTATACTCTTTGTTCACACACAACCTATTGAGCTTATTGTATTTGCATATATAGTATAATTTAGGGTTGTGGGTTTGTGACTATGAGTGTGAGCTTTCATTGTGTTCTCATCCATAGTAGAGAACACACATTTATATTTGTGAGCCTTTATTATTATAAGATACACTTTGTAATACACTTGTACATCGAGAGGAGTATGTGGTGAGAGACGGAGTCATCCTAAGAGGAGGGACATCGGTAGTAAAGCCTAGGGAGAGGTTGTAAATCCGACCACTTGAGAGAGACACGTGCTAGAGACCAATACTTAGAGGGTGTAGAGTGAGATTGCAAGAGTGTTGATTGTAAAGTTTTCGGTGAGCTAGAAAACCTAGTGTGATGTGTAAACGTTTTTGGGTGAACGCTAAAAACCCGGTGTGATAGTGGATTTCTCCCCGGGAGTAGGGGCAAAGACGTAGGACGGAAGGTCCGAACTCCGTGATTATTTGATTGTGTTTGAGTTTGTGTTGCCGTTCATTTATATTTGTACTCATTGCTCATATCGCCATTGTCTCAGTATTTAGTTTGCCCACTATATTGTTTATATTTGTTTGTTTCACCCTAGTGTTATTTGTATATCCTTGCATCTATATCTTGTTGCATATCTAATTTGCTAGGATATTTGTTAATTAGATTTAATTGGTATTAAATCGGATTAGATTAGCATAAACCCTATTCCCCTCCCCACTCTAGGGTTCTTTCCTTGTGGTATTAGGATCCAACACAACCTAGAAAACCCAAGAATGAAACTCTACCCTTCCCTTGATTTTTTTTTCTCATGGAGGAGATATATGGTAATCATTTTCGGGAAAAGAAATCTCCACGTTTAACAAAAGTTAGTTTTCAGGAATTCATTTAAGCTGATTTGTTTTAACAGAAAAAAAAAAGAAATCCTATCCTAGAAAATCTCTAACAAACTAACCACTAATCTCTCATCTAAATCCCCCATAAATCTCCCACTAAAT
Organism: Asparagus officinalis; assembly: GCF_001876935.1. Lineage (NCBI taxonomy): Eukaryota > Viridiplantae > Streptophyta > Magnoliopsida > Asparagales > Asparagaceae > Asparagus > Asparagus officinalis. Next base: position 25,286,843 of record NC_033799.1, on the reverse strand, counting down.
CTAAACCTTGTCTTCACACTCATCATTACCTAACACACTTCTTACAAAACCTTGCTCACGGAAAAAGAGAGAGATGCTTCTC
>NC_033799.1:25281637-25286737 GCF_001876935.1 Asparagus officinalis | reverse complement strand
AGAGGAATGAAGAATCTCTAGTTATAAAACAAGAGAGAAGAAAGGGGAATTCATTCAATCCGTCTTTAGAAAGTGTTATCTATTGGATCTGATATGCAGACAAGCATTTTTTCTTATCCTTTAACCCTTTCATTTACTACCGTATTTTTTTCATAATCGGCAAGCATATTTCCTCTTTAAACTTTTTGTCAACATTAGTTTTCATGTCACCTAGTTATTGTGGATTATGTTTGTATGTCATAAAGTAATCATTATTATTATGCAAGTGTTCTTTCAACACTTTAATTTTTCATGATCACCTTATTTAATTTCTAGGATTTCTTTTTAGAAAATCACGAGCAAGAGAATTTTAGTTAGATTTTATCACTTATTGTTGAAGTTAGGCCAAGGATTAAACAGACCAAATTCTAAGAACCATGATCTTAAGTATCAGGATATAAGACGACTGAGTGTGAGAAGAGGAAAAATTGTTTCATGATCCTTGGACTTATTTGAGAATATGTGAGAGGGTCCGGAAAATTTATCAACAATCAATTTGTAGTCATAATCAACCGAAATTCACCCACAAATCAACTCACAATGGGCCAACAAATATGCTAATGGGCCTCAATAAAGTGGTACATAGGACCCTTTATAAAACCACATAATGGATGATGATTTGGGTAGTTATCATTTTACTAACGTTTACGGTGATTAAAACTAGTCCGCATACTTATAAAGAGTTGTAAATAAATGATGGCAAGAGCTGTAAGTAAAATGATGGCAAGAGCTGTAAATAAAATGATGGCAAGAATTGTAAATAGGTTGAAGATTTGGGTCCAAGTTGTAGTCCTTGTGTTCCCCTCGCTATTTAACTACTAGTTATGGCCAATACGAAAAGACTGATATTATTGGTTTAAGCTTCATGTATATTAAGGACCTTACCAAAACCTCCATTTAGGCTCTGTTTGGCAAAACTAGCTGAAAGCTGCGAGATTATAGCTGAAAGCTGTTAAGCTAGCTGAAAGCTGTGAAATTGTAACTGAAAGCTGTTAGCTGTGTAGCTAGCTGATTGACTAGAGCTGTTTGGCAAAAGTAGCTGTACAACTAGCTTAAATTTATTAAATGACTAAAAAAACATGCAATATTATGATATAAAATTAAAATTATTAGGGACAATTACGGAAGAAAAAAATTGGCAGCTCCTTCCCAAAGACAAACGCTACTTGAGGTAGCTTTCCAAAAGCTACTTGCAAAAGACACAATCTCCAAAATAATCTTCTTCTATTTTTTGTCACCAAACAGCTCTACTAGCTTATTGACCAAGTCAATAAGACACAAGCTCTTAGATAAGACACTTTTTTTGGTTGCCAAACAGTGCCTTAATATTTGTTGGATTACCTTCCCCTTAACAGCATGATGTTTGTATTAGTTAGCTACCTTTGACTATTACAACCAGGTCAGGAGTTCAAATCCCATAAGCTTTTATTTTTACAAAAGAATTTTCTTTGAGTCGGTTTGAACTCGAGCCCAACCCGGTTCGGACCCACTATTAGACCAGACTCGAACCCAATCTGGTCCAGACCAGAATTCACTCCAGACCAAACTCAAGCCCAATCTGAACAAGGTCAGAACCCAGTTTGAACCAGACTAGAACCCTGTCTGAAACAGACCAGAACCTAGTCTGAACCAGACCATAATCCAATTTGAACCAGATCATAACCTAGTTTGAACCAAACCAGGTCCGACTGAACCAGTTCAGACCAGACCCAATTTTATTGTAACCAGTCTTGAAGCCCTTGCTACAAAAGACTTGAGCTATTGTTTTCTAGTAACACTCTCCCAAATGCTGATCACTACTAGTTTCAATAACTTTATCAGAATTTAACACATCAATGAGGCTTATGCTCATATTATTACAACCATTAAATCCAAGATCAGGTCAAACCTAACCATAAAAAAATCTGATCCGGATCCATAAATCGTAGGAATATGTTCCTAATTTTCTCAACATAGCCATTTAATATCCTCAAAGCAAATCCTTAACTTCATATGGTTGTTATCTCACAAAATCAAGTTTCCAATATATAGCCTCAATTTTATATAACATCATCCACATAATTTTTTATTCTTAGATACCATGCATATTAACAAACAATAAAGCCACTCTCAGGATTTATAATCAAGATAAGCAATTGCACATACATCACCAGATGATTTTCTATACTTGCATATCTACATCGAATTAAGCTTAAAAACATTCCTTCCACACGACCTAACGGTGCTAAGATACTAGCCTAGCTAGAGGTAACTAAATTTTTTTCAAGTCTACTAATATCCAGATTGGTTAGCACATAAAGAACATCCAAGTTCAGTCATATGAACTAGCTGGAGTTAAATGGTTTGATTTAGGTGACCCAGTTGGCGAAATATCTTCACCCAACAAAAACAGGCAGCCATGAACTTGTAGTTATTGCTAAGATGAGAGCTAGTGGTTGGACAAACTTTCATGGTAGCTTAACTTATGAAGCTTGGGACTAGTCTACAAAAACCTATATGTGCTCATTGACTAAGTTTGTATACACTTGGCTTGAGAAGAAAAAATTAACAGTTAGGATAGAAATGGATTTGGATGTGGAATCAAAGGAGTAAGCGCAAAAAGATATTGCAAGGATGAACGAGCCTAATATTATACATGCTCAGACTCCTATTCCTATTTTTAAGGCTCCAATAGTTATGTACATGATGAGATTTCAGTTAACAAACCTGGCTCTGATACCAATAAAACCCTATCACGCCCCGGTTCAAATTTTGATCATTTGGAGCGTGACTCGGCCGACAATACAACCATATAGTCATATTCACACCTCTGGATTATCCTGTACATAGATATATTACCTAAAAGAACTACTACATAGAGAATGTAACTAAGATAACAAAGAAAAAAGATAGATAAAGAAATCTCTAAAAAACAGAGTTCTCTTACATGTACACAACTATAAAAAGTAGGAAAGAGGAAAATACATCATAGTCTGGAGAACCACAGGTATTACAGGAAAAAGTCTAAATACACTGAAGCTGAGAGAATGATAGGACAGAAGGTGATCACTGCCGCTAGACCTGATCCTTGAGGTACACTCGATCCTGCTAAGAAAGAATAGTTCCCGAGTCTTGGGCATGCAAACCCCAGGGGAGTCAGAAAACTGCCAACAAGCATGTAAAATGAGGAAATTGTGCGCATGTAAGTGTAGGTGGCAGGTATAAAGATAAGATGGAAACTCAATTAAAGTTGACAAGGGAAATTGCTAATTGTAGATATCAAACAAGGCCTACCACAAGACACACAAACACATTATTATTATTTTAGATGTTATTTAAATTAAAGAAGAATATTTTCATGTATATAATTGGTTCCATGTAAATTGTCCCGGGAACACGGCTACAAGTCAAGTATTGGATCTTTGGCCTTTATATATATAGCTCACGATATCAGGAATGCGCATATGTCTGTTTATATACATGTTATATTTTCCGTCTAATTCCCCTTTATAAACCCCATGTTTATCAGTTTAATTTAAGTGACTGTACATAAAATGTTGTGCACTAACCACAGTGTTACCATGGAATGATTTTCGTAAAACTATAAAAAATAATTGTGTCTCGGAACATGTCCAATCAAGATGGGTGCATCGTCTAGTCGATGCTACAATAGTAATAGCTAAGAAAAAAAGAAAAAAATGTTCTCATATTGGGTTATTGATATCGAGAACATAGTCATGATATGAAAGCACGCTTATAAATCATATTTTTTACAAGAGTAGTCTTCATGCACAGTCTCTCATATTGGATGACAACTAGGTGATCAAGCATATCATCAAGCATCAAAACACACCCTCATTCAACTTTTTTTTATATACACTGTCTTAGCTGAATGAGGGTGTGTTTTGATGCTTGATGATATGCTTGATCACATAGTTGTCATCCAATAAGAGAGACTGTGCATGAAGATGACTCCTATAAAAAATATGATTTATAAATATGCTTTCATAGCATGGCTATGCTCTCGATATCGATATCCTGATATGAGATCATTTTTTCTTTTTTTTCTTGGCTATTACTATTATAGCATCGACTAGATGATGCACCCATCTCGATTGGACATGTTCTGAGTCACGGTTATTTTTCATAGTTTTACGAAAGTCGTTCCAATGTACCACTGTGGTTAGTGCACAACATTTTATGCACAATCACTTAAATTAAACTGACAAACATGAAGTTTATAAAGGGGAATTAGATGGAGAATATAACATGTATATAAACGGGCACGTGCACATTCCTGATATCCTGAGCTATATATACATGGGCCAAAGAGCCAATACTTGACTTGTAGTCGTGTTTCCGGGACGCTTTACGGGGAACCGATTTATATACATGAAAATATTATTCTCTAATTCAAATAACATCTAAAATAATAATAATGTGCTTGTGTGTCTTGTGGTAGATCTTGTTTGATATCTACAATTAGCAATTTCCTTTATCATCTTTAATTGAGTTTCCATCTTATCTTTATAATTGCCGCCTACACTTACACGCACACAATTTCCTCATTTTACATGCTTGCTGGGAGTTTTCTGACTCCCCTGGGGTTTGTATGCCCCAGACTCGGGAACTGTTCTTTCTTAGCAGGATCGAGTGTACCTTGAGGATCAGGTCCAGCGGCAGTGATCACCTTCTGTCCTATTCATTCTCTCAGCTTCGGTGTATTTAGACTTTTTCCTGTAATTACCTGTGGTTCTCCAGACTATGATGTATTTTCCTCTTTCCTACTTTGTATAGTTGTGTTCATGTAAGAGAACTCTATTTTTTTTTAGATATTTCTTTATCTATCTATTTTCTTTATTATCTTAGTTACATGCTCTATGTAGTAGTTCTTTTAGACAATATATTTATGTACATGATGATCCAGATGCATGAATGTGAACGTATTATTGCATTGTCGGCCGAGTCACGCTCCAAATGATCAAAATTTGAACCGGGGTGTGACACCTGTGATTACGAACTAAACCCCCAATAGCAAGCTTATTAGCACATCTACATTAAGGGCATAAGAGCGCATAACTA
>NC_033799.1:25274149-25281627 GCF_001876935.1 Asparagus officinalis | reverse complement strand
TTTGTCCATGAGCAAGGGAAAATTCTTTTGGCCACAGGGTTCTTCGGGGTAATACCAATAAATTGCAAGGAATTAGTTCCATACTAGAGGATTTCATCATAGCCTTGATAAGATGATCAACATGCTACAGAGTATCTATAATAACCATCCTAGCGTGCATATGCCCTTTCTTCATGTCACCATATATAGTGTTAGCTTCAAATTTATCTACAAATAGCAATGCATGTCATTCTATCCATAATAGAAAAATGAGACTTACCATTACAGTTCATAAACCACCATTTAATTTTGGTGGCAATCGATTGCTGAGAAAAATAAGAAAACGCAAAAATAGCACTAAAGTAGGACCATAGGGCCTCAGCTAATTCACTTTGTGTGAACAAGTGATCAAGAGATTCAATATGAAAATTATTGCCACCAACACATTTTGAGAAGTACCACTATATTGAATAAGTGTATCAACAAGAAGAATATTATGAAATATCCTCTAGCAAATTATTTTGGTAGTATTTGACATAGTTATAGACCATATATTTGCAAGAATTGGCACATATAGGTTGCAAATACGGATACAATTCCATGCAGATTTAGTTGAAAACTTAACTTACTTGATCAGTTAGCCAGTGCCGCAAATCATAATTCACTGAGATGGGTAAAGTACTTGCACCACCTCAGGACCGAGAGCAGGGAAAAGATCATCAAACATCCATGTATCATCTTGATCAGAGTCCTTAAGTTTTACATTCATATCTTCATTAGGGCTAAAGAGAGAAAGGAGAAACTCAGGGTGCCATCTATCACGCCAAAAGGATATGTTGTTAGAGCTAACAGACCATACATAGAGGTTAGCAAATTGGTGTTTAAGAGAAGTAATAGATTTCTACTACGTAGAACATCTTTGAGGTACTGAAAATCCTTGAAAGATTGTGCTACTTTGCATTTTTCTTTCATAAAAGTTACCAAATTGAGTTTGTCATGCATAGCTGCCAGCATTGCTTTAAGATGAATGCTTGTTTAACATCTAAAAGTTTCTTGATCCCCTGATTCAGGTGCCATCATTAATAGGTTGACAATGCTTGTGCCACCTGAGTCAATGTCTTTTTTCCCTAATTCAGAAGAGCCCCAAAAAATCTAGCAAATTAACAATGCGTCAATCTTGTGGAGGACATACTTTGGAACTAAAATAGAGGCCAGAAGATTAATACGCTTACTGCTAAGCACATGTGTAATGAGAATAAGTCTAGCTGCAAAATTCAAAATAAAGTTTTGCAATATCATCCTTGAAGCCTATCTTTGATTCTGTCAACAAATAGTTGATAAAAGGCTATTTTGTGCTATCATGGACCAATAGGGACCCCTAGATATATCATGAGAAACTTTCCTTTAGAAAACATAAGGGTTCTCTCCACCACTCTAATTCTAGATAAGGATGCATTTGATGGCAGATAAAAATGGCTTTTAGAACATTATGCAATTAACCAAAGCATTGCTGATATTTGTCAAGAAAAGATATATCACTTGAGTTAGTGATTTCCTAGCGACATTAGTAAACATAATAATATCATCTGCAAAAAGAAGATGAGAGGGGCAACTAGCCAAGGTGGTGGAGTCTCTAATCTCATCAAAAAGGAAGTTGTTAAAGCCCAATGATATTATCTCTTCAGCCAATATGAACAGGCTAGGTGATTAGGGATCACCTTGCTTAAGCCCCTTGGATACAAAGAAGTAACTTTTATATACTCCGTAAAAGGCCATAGAGAAGCAACAGTTGCTCATGCAAGCTTTAATCAAGTTAATTCAATCTTTAGAGAAGCTAAATTTCTTCAACACAGCCTACGTGAAGTCCCATTCAAGTATATCATAAGCCTTTTGCATATCTAGATTGAGAATAATATTTGGTACCGGTGTATGGACTTTTATCAATTTGTCTTTCTTTATATCTCCTGAGCCAAAGCAATTTTATCAGAAATATTCCTACCTATGCATCTGTTCTGTCTATGAGTGTGAGTTCTATTTTTAACTAGGAGCCATGTCTTATCTATATCAATTTAAAAAATATAGATTAACTTTCCCTAATTATCAATATCAATCCTTGAATATAACTTTAAGCCTAGGATTTTGATTTTGTAAATTATCCTCTTAGATAATGACTTTATGTAACACGCACATCTAAATTCATATATAATAGTCTCAAAAATGCTATTCAACAAGATTGGTTACATGTATAAAGTACTAGGAGGACCATATAATGACGTTATGTAACATGCACGACTAAATGAAAGTACCCTAGAGGGGGGTGAATAGGGTAATTGCTAATCTAATCTGATATTAGTGCCAAATTAAAAAACTTATTAATTTTATCCTAGCAATATGATATACACAAGTGATATATGCAAGGATAAACAATTAATACTAGGCGACATAAACAATGAGACAATAAGAGTGCACCAATGTCAAACACAAACATAAGAATATGTTCATCGAGTTCGGTAACCCTCGACCTACATCTCCGCTCCTCACCCTTGAGGAGATTCTCCACTATCAACTCAATAACAACTACACAATCAGTTTTCAATGCTCACCGATAACGTTTACAAATCACACGATTGTCAATACCACAAAACACTCCTCTAAGTGTTGGCCTACCCGTGTCACTTTCCTCAAGTGCTTGGATTTACTATCTCTCCTTAGGCTTTACAACCAACGCCGCTCCTCTTAAAATTGACCACGGTCTCTCCCAACCACACCTCTAAGTGTCTTTGTGTATTACAACGTATTCTCAACAATTAAGTGCAAATAAATAATTTGTTCTCCAATACAAAGATGTGAACTAAATTGAAGCTCACTCAAAAATACACTCCCACAACCCAAGTATACAATATGTGAAAATACTTAAGCTCAAATAGGTTGTGTGTGAAATCAATGAGTAAAACAAATTAAACTCAAATCAATCTAGCATAAATATATAAGAAACAAAATAATAAAAAGCTAGATGAAGAGTTTAGAAAACTTCTCCAAACAAGAGAAGAAGATGTTGAGGATGAAAGCCTCAAACTTGAAATTAGATTCCTTCCCTTGTGAAACTATCTTCACATAAACAACACACTAACCTTTTCTTTAAAAAAACTTAAAAAAACTTGCAAAACTTTGTTTTAAAATTTTCTTAGTTAGTTACAAGGGACTAAGGGGTATATATAGGTTCTTAAAACAAAACTGTGACGCCCCAGGGTTCACACAAGACTGCAGTCCAAGGTGAAACCTGCCAAACACCAACACCATGCTACGATATGTTTCACCATCACAATTACTATCTCTCTAGCAGAATCAACAAATAGGTGAAGGTACAAAACATGCAAATAATGAAAATAGTACAAGAACAGAATATGCACAGAAGAAGTATATGAGAAATAATCAACAAATGAGCCCTACTGAAATAGAATAAGAATATCTATAAATTGTAATAATGTATCATGTCTCGGAATGAATAGTTGACTAAATCTCACTAAGGCATTCAGTATCTACAAAATAAAAATACAAGTCTAGAGTCTGAAATATCTAGCTACCTGTGGAGCATATGAAGAAACATAATTATTATTTTTTTAACAATATACATATATATATATATACATATATAACTATATCATAAACATATATCATATATACATATATACATATATATATATATATATATATATATAATATATATATATATATATATATATATTATATAAAATATATATATATAATATATATATATATATATATATATATAATATATATATATATATATATATATATTATATATATATATATATATATATAATATATATATATACTATATATATATATATATATATATATATATATATATATATATATTATATATAATATATCTATATATACATATATATATATATAATATACATATATATCAATATTACATATATATATATATATATATATAATATATATATATATATATATATATATATATATATATATATATATATATATATATATATATGGCCGAAAAGTTACCTAAAGTGCCATAGGAGCTGCAATTCTAAGATGCCGCGATCTGGGTCGTCCATTCAAATAGATGGCGATTAATCTCAGAAACCCTCCGTTTATTATGCTAACTTCCCCACGTTCATTCCCTAACCCACCTTCTTGCCCTAAACAAATTCGCAACCCCTAATCTCCGGCTAAAAAATTCCTAGCCCACATCCGCTAAAAAATTCCTAGCCCTGATCTCGGCCTTCTATCTTCGGAGATCGCCGCCCACGCATAAGCCCCCCGAGCCCCGCCCCGTGCTCAGCCCCCTCCAGCCCTCGCCCTCGAGATCAAACGCCGCTCAGCCCCTCGAACTCTCCGGGCGCTTGCCTCTCGCCCTCTCAGATCTGTCCGGGGTTCACCTTGAACTCAGCCCGCGACCGGCGCCGATCCACGCTTACTCAAACCTCACCCCGGCCTTGATTTCCCACTTCGCCGCCACCGCTCCCTGCCTCTGGTTATTTGCCGGCCCTTCCACGCTCAATGATCGTCCTCTCTCCCCACAACAATTACTCATAGCCGTTGGCCCCCAAGTCATGGCTTCGAACAAAAGGAAGGGGTCGACGTCCTCGATTTTTTCAAAATCAAAGTCTTCCTCTAAATGCAAGAATCCTCTTTCTTCGTAAGTAAATTTTGATGAAGAATTTTTTTTTCCTTTTAGGAATTTTTAACTCTTTTACATGTACAAACTGTTGGTTAAGCTACTCTTTCTTCGTAAGTAAATTTTTATCTCTGTATGCATGTTTTTTTTTGACTGATCTCTGTATGCATGTTTGCTTACCTACTACTTTGCTCTTTTAACTTTACTAATGTAAACTTTATGGTGATTATTATCATGTTGAGTATATATTATAGATATAATGTTAGCGTTTATATGCGTGTTTTTTGGCATGTAATATATCCTTAGCTATACTTAATTTTCCCAATTATATTTAATTTTTAACCTTCTAAATTATAATTCTTTGTAGGGCTATGATAACACAATTAAGAATTCCATCCAATATTTGTTTTTTTTTTTGAGATTTAATTGATAAGTGTATAGTATTGGATGAAAGGCATACGAAATCCCTTGAGACGACACCTTTTCACAACTTTCTCCGGATACCGACATCATTGAACAATGAGCAAATAGCAATTGATACCGACATCATTGAACAATGAGCAAATAGCAATTGAATGCTTGATTCAAAATTTTAATCCTGATAAATGCTCATTTTTGATTGGCAATAAAGAAAATAGCAATTGAATGCTTGATTCAAAATTTTAATCCTGATAAATGCTCATTTTTGATTGGCAATAAAGATTGTGTATTTGGTATAGAGGATATTCACCGAATTACCAGTTTACCAAAGGAGGGAATTCTAATAAAAATGAGTGGAACAGCGGCTAATACAATTTACACCCAAATTGTAAAGAATTATAAGACACTCAAGCAGAAGAAGGGTAGTAGGAGTAAAGGCAAGAAGAAAGTTGATGATGAAAAGAAGGCGGTGATTTGGGGGAGGCGCGATAGAATGGCTGAGATTATTGTAGAAATGGCTAATAAAGACCATGTAACTTGTGTGAAACTTATTGTGGCTTTCATTATCGGCTTCATATTATGCCCGCGGACATGTAGGACATGTCCTTTGTGGGCATTTCGATATGCAGAGCGGTCGTCCACTTTGAATAAATATAATTGGTGTCATGTGGTGTTTATTTTTCTTTGCAAAGAGATGAATAAGGCGAAGAAGTCTCTTAGTATGAGGAGCTTAGGGGAGCGTTCATACGCTAGTTACATGGGAGGTTTTTCCTCCGTATTACTGGTGAGTTGCATGATAATTACTTTGTAAAAATCTTTTTGAAAATGGTTATTGTTTATGCACATTCTAATGTATAGATTTTTTGTAGGTTTGGTTTTATGAAATAGTGAGTGAATTAGAGTATACTTCAGATATTGAAGGGCTACCGCTGATATTTTGTGTTAAGAATACCGGAAAGTGGAGGAGGACTACCATGAACAAATTATTCAGAGAACCAAAGTTTTTTACAGATATTGTCCAAAAGAATACTCCTCTTATTCATAGGGCATCGCCAGAAGTATGTTCACATATTTTCTCTAATAGTTCACTATTTTTATGTACCTTTATTTTTTTAATATCTTTACTTATAACTACAATATGAGTACTAATGCTTGTATATTTTTGGTGTTATAGGAATCACGGAAAGCTGAATTGATTGCAATAATTGCAAGGATGACATCTGAGTTGAAGGAGCTCACTGCTGAATTACGAGAATTAGAAGAGCGTGATGCTAGAGGCATAAAAAAGAACAAAGAGAAAGAGAATACGATAAATACTAATGCAGAAAATAAAAGCAAAGAGGATACAAAAGCTAATGATAATGAGAATGTGGAAGAGAAAGTGGTAGAGGGTAATGAAACCTACTTCGAGGAAAATATTGAAGAAAGAAATGAGGAAGCCGATATTGAACATGAATTGTGAGTTTCTATTCTCTTAGTTTTTGCTTTTTTAACTTTTTGTATAATGTTTGTGTATCTCTTTGTTAGTTATATGCATTTCAACTCCTTAGAGATTTTTCTCAAATTGAGGAAGGTGGTAATGATAATAAGAGGGAAACCCCATCCATCAAACGGGCTGTCAGAAAGAGGAAGAGGAAGGATGGACCCTTTGTTACTTCACCCTATTTGCGTCTAGATCAACCCAAAGAAGTCACAAAGAAGAAACGCGTTATCCAGATCTTGGATAGTCCTGAGGGGACTCCTAAAAAGAAGTGCATAAATGAATAAGGCTTCATACCTAGATCTCGCAGTTATCCAGGAAAGACACTGGTCTCTGATTATAAGGACAAAGTAATAGACAACTTTCTACAGTTAAAAATGACCAGGTAAATGTTAATGACTTATTCTAATAATAATTCTTTAAATTAACTTAATTTTAGTCACAATTTTCTCACACGTACTTGCATAACTTATTCTAATAATAATTCTTTAAATTAACTTAATTTTAGTCACAATTTTCTCACACGTACTTGCATATAGTGATACATACGTTTGGAAGTGTAATTTTAGTCACAATTTTCTCACACGTACTTGCATATAGTGATACATACGTTTGGAAGTGTGCCGAAGAAAGTGTATCTCGCTTAGATGCTTATAAACTTTTAACAGAAGGTGAACTCAGTGACGATGTAGGTGCTAAATTGTGTCATGTTTTGTGGTTGATGTTGTATATATTTAGTTATAAATATTTCACTCATTCATGGTAATTTTTGTAGGTCATCGATGTATTTGTTATTCAACTTTGTTATAAGATTGAGACAACTATTAGTTATGATCGAAAAATACATGTTACAAGACCTTGGCTTGCAGTAAGTATATCCCTATTTTTTTATTGGATGTTGGTATTTATTATTATGTTTCCCTA
>NC_033799.1:25248175-25274133 GCF_001876935.1 Asparagus officinalis | reverse complement strand
CCTACATGGTTTATATTGATGCATCTTTGTAGCAAGTATTTCTGAAAGGAAATATTGAAATGATGGCAAAACGAATGAAGGAAAATGTTTCTCAGCAGCAGTTTTTAGAGTGTGAAAGAATTTTGATCCCAATTGTCAGCTCCGGACATTGGCACATGGTAGAGTTAGTGAGAGAGGAGAAAAAATTCTATCACTACTCCTCAATCAAGTCTCCCCTTTATATCGCCGATGCTGTGAAATTTAAAAATAAGTTTATGAGTTTTATAGAGAGTAATTAGATGTTGGGAAAATTAGAGCACCATGAACTTGTGTCAGTTGCCGCTCCTCAACAAGGATCGTATGTGTTTCATGCATTTACATTGTAATATTTCAATTTTTTCCTAAAGGTAATTTTCAATGTCGTAATTATGTTTTTTTGCTAAATGCAGAACCTTAGATTGTGGGATCTTTGTGATTGAATTCATTAATAGCATTGTCGAAAAGCGGTCGATAACAATCTCACAAGGAGAGTGTGCAAAATACAGAGCAAAGTTTTGTGCAGCTCTCTTGTATGCACGCGATTCACCATATTTCTGACGATTGTAATTCACAAGGTAATTACTCAAATATTACTCTTTACACAATTATATGAGGTATTGTTGATCATTGCTTGAAAGCATGGGTTTCCATATCATCAATTTAGGATTTTCATTACTTTCCATGTTTTATGTAAAGGAAGTTTTCTATTCGCAAGTGTCAAATTGATCCATCACTTAAATAGCGAACGCAAATCAACTTTTTGTACAAGAGAAAGTTTAGAGGAGTTATTTGTTTTTGGCAGCATACATTTTAACTGTTGCATACATACTTCAGTTCTTTGGAACTCCTTCTCGAGTGATAATCCTAATTTTACTCTTTTGTTACAAAGTGGGTGGGATTCTTTTGGGTAATTTTGTTTGCTGCCAAGAAAAGCAAGGACCTCACCAAGTAATCGCTAAGCATAACAAGTTCTGCAATATAAGCATATTCTTCTTCTCGTCGATCCCATCAAGATGCACCCTTGAAATATTCTGTGGGCGAATCAAATTGTGATTGAATTTTCTGCTTATTGTATCTTTGGAACTTCGATTGTTACATGTATCCAGTTCATTGTAGCATGTTGTTGAAACTTCGGCTAATTAGATATTGCAGAATAAGCAAAAACTTCGGTTGAACTTCATTATATTTCATTAGGTGTAACTTCGGCTAATTAAATGTTGTAAAGTTACTGCTTATTGTATATTCGGTGGAACTTCATTGTAGCATTTTACATGGCAATATAAGCATACTCCAGTTCATTGTAGCATTATCTTTTTGTGTATGCTGTAAAATAAGAACACATGTAAAAATGCAGAATGAGAGCGTGACTAGAGTTTTGTACCAGTTTCTTGAAAACTTTACACTTGCATTGTTATGATATTGCCTTTCTTAGAAATATATTAGTGCACAAAATGTAAAAAGTGTCTGATGACACATTTTTTGTGGCCCTTTCTTTCGCAGCTATGGTACATTTTGTTGCTTTTAAATGAAGTTTGGGTTGAGTTATATGCTTGTTTTGCTATGTTGATAAGATGACAGGGTGCAATATTCAACGTAAATTTAAAATTGATGTTAATTTTGTGCCTCTCTATCAGGACAAACTGATTCGCGTTCGATTATGCATCTGTATAAATAATCATATCCTTTGTAAATCGGGGTTTGTTTGACGAGGTCTCGATCTAGTTCGTGTATGCATCTGTATAAATAATCATATCCTTTGTAAATCGGGGTTTGTTTGATGAGGTCTCGATTTAGTTAATCAAGTTTTGTAACTCGTAGTTATGAAAAAACATTTTTATCAATTTTTGGAACTTGTAGTTTTAAAAAAAAATATAACCCCTTAATCAATTTTGTAACTCATTAGACCAGCTTTGTACCCAGTTAGTCAATTTTTGTAACTCGTAACATTAAAAAAATTATAACCCCTTAATCAAGTTTTGTAACTCGTAATCATGAAGAAAAAAAATAAATTTATAACCCCTTAATCAATTTTTGCAACTCGTTATAACCGTTTTGTAACCCATTAGTGCAGTTTTGTAACTCATAGTTCTGAAAAACTGTTGTAACTCCTTAATCAAATTTTATAACCCCTTAGACAATTTTTGTAACCTCTGGATCAAGTTTTGTAACTCATAATCATGAAGAAAAAAAATAAACATATAACCCCTTAATCAATTTTTGCAACTCGTTATAACAGTTTTGTAACCCGTTAGTGCAGTTTTGTAACTCATAGTTCTGAAAAACTTTTGTAACTCCTTAATAAAATTTTATAACCCCTTAGACAATTTTTGTAACCTCTGGATCAAGTTTTGTAACTCGTAGTTCTTAATAAAAAAAAATTATAACCCCTTAATCAATTTTTGTAACTCGTTAGAACAGTTTTGTAACTCGTTAGTGCAGTTTTGAAACTCATAATTCTGAAAAACTTTTGTAACTCCTTAATAAAATTTTATAACTCCTTAGACAATTTTTGTAACCTCTTAATCAAGTTTTGTAACTCATAATTCTGAAGAAAAAAAATTTATAACCCCTTAATCAATTTTTGCAACACGTTATAACAGTTTTGTAACCCGTTAGTGCAGTTTTGTAACTCATAGTTCTGAAAAACTTTTGTAACTCCTTAATCAAATTTTATAACCCCTTAGATAATTTTTGTAACCTCTGGATCAAGTTTTGTAACTCGTAATTCTGAAGAAATAACCCCTTAATCAATTTTTGCAACACGTTATAACAGTTTTGTAACCCGTTAGTGCAGTTTTGTAACTCATAGTTCTGAAAAACTTTTGTAACTCCTTAATCAAATTTTATAACCCCTTAAACAATTTTTGTAACCTCTGGATCAAGTTTTGTAACTCGTAATTCTGAAGAAAAAAATTTATAACCCCTTAATCAATTTTTGCAGCTCGTTAGAACAGTTTTGTAACCCATTAGTGCAGTTTTGTAACTCATAATTCTGAAAAACTTTTGTAACTCCTTAATAAAATTTTATAACCCCTTAGACAATATTTGTAACTCTGGATCAAGTTTTGTAACTCGTAATTCTGAAGAAAAAAAATTTATAACCCTTTAATCAATTTTTGTAACCCGTTAGAACAGTTTTGTAACCCGTTAGTGCAGTTTTGTAACTCATAATTCTGAAAAACTTTTGTAACTCCTTAATCAAATTTTATAAATCCTTAGACAATTTTTGTAACCTCTGGATCAAGTTTTGTAACTCGTAATTCTGAAGAAAAAAAATTATAACCCCTTAATCAATTTTTGCAACACGTTATAACAGTTTTGTAACCAGTTAGTGCAGTTTTGTAACTCATAGTTCTGAAAAACTTTTGTAACTCCTTAATCAAATTTTATAACCCCTTAGACAATTTTTGTAACCTCTGGATCAAGTTTTGTAACTCGTAATTCTGAAGAAAAAAAATTTATAACCCCTTAATCAATTTTTGCAGCTCGTTAGAACAGTTTTGTAACCCGTTAGTGTAGTTTTGTAACTCATAGTTCTGAAAAACTTTTGTAACTCCTTAATCAAATTTTATAACCACATTATCAACTCACAAACTTAAGATACACACCGTTCAAAGAACTTGTAACTCATAGTTTAAATTATCATATTATTCTGAAACATATTATTAATCCATACAACTACATTATCATCTCCAAACTATGGGTACAAAAGGTTCAAACAACAAATAATTGCATCCATACATTCATAATTTTAGTTCAAATTATCACAATGTTCCGAAACACATGATGGTTATTGTGCGTCAGGCAAATACGCTTGCAAACCAATTTGTTTTAGCTCTCCATTAACTTTCTCGACCTCCAACTGCAACATTTTTCATCTACAAAAAAAATT
This sequence comes from Asparagus officinalis, assembly GCF_001876935.1. Classification (NCBI taxonomy): domain Eukaryota; kingdom Viridiplantae; phylum Streptophyta; class Magnoliopsida; order Asparagales; family Asparagaceae; genus Asparagus; species Asparagus officinalis. The sequence continues at coordinate 25,270,223 of NC_033799.1, read as the reverse complement.
ATAACTTTATTATGAAAAATGCATCGAAATGAGGGGGGGGGCATCAAATTATGATGAAATATAATACCTTATCTAAAGGACAACTTGTTATATAATGTCATTTTCCCTTAAAAAATCCACAAAATCTTTGCTTTTTTATACTCTTTTCTTGAGCTATTTCCATTCCGGACTTAATTCTAGTAAAATCCACAAAATCTTTGCTTTTTTATACTCTTTTCTTGAGCTATTTCCATTCCGGACTTAATTCTAGTAGCCTGAGTTGGTCGTCCCTTTTTCTTGAGCTATTTCCATTCCGGACTTAATTCTAGTAGCCTGAGTTGGTCGTCCCTTCGTGGCAACGAGTTTATCTGGATCACGAATAGTAATTTGAGTTGCTTCCTCTATAGAGATGGGTATGGATGAAGTAGGCATCTTGTTTGCTGGCATTGCTCTCATTTCCATCATCGTTATGTTCCTTCTCTTTATTGTAATTCTCAACTTCTTCAAAAAAAGAGTCTAAAAGAGCACTAAACTTATCATGAAGTGTACTTGAAGTCAATGTGTCTTCTAGTGCCTTATTACATCTACTTCTAAGAGCCCAATGTTTAATGATAGAGAGTTGGTCTTCACTATTTGTGATGCAATTTCTAACAACTCCGAACCCAACATGTCTTGCATTAATTGTCCATCGTTGCATAATATATTTTGATGGAATTTATAATACTTGCTTCTTTACTAAAATGTGCAAACTATGTTTGCATAATATACCTTTCATCTCAAATCTCGCACAAGAGCACTTAATTCTTTTTTCTTTGCATGCATCGAAGACAACATGATACTTTTCTACCTTCTTGCTTCCAGCCTCCCTATCTATATTCCAAACGACATAAGTAACACTTGCGTCATCCTTCGACAACCTTTCATGAAGCATTGAGTAACTATCCTTGAGTTCTTTCTGAAAGATAGTAAACATATTCTTTATATAATTCTCTCTAGCTTATTTTTCAATTGGATGATCAATTATCAATGTAGGAATTGAGTTTATGGACTTAAAATCTTGCTCAAGTTTAGCGGCTCGTCGAGCTCTGACAGCATTATCATATTGTTTAACAAAATCATGTAACTCGGTATTGGAATTAACAAAGTGATCAAAAAAAGCATTAATTCCTTCACTTTCACAAATTTTAAATTTTGTTTGTCTAATGCAATTCTACCTCATCCAGATCTCAGTGTCTAATGCCAAAAATCTCACTAAAGGAGGACTAAAATTAAACTACAACATCTTACCTCAACATCTAACAATGGAGATAGCAAGGATCGTTGGCCGGAGCGGATGTCGAATAAATACTTTTTGTGTTGGAAAAGGCAGGCGGAGAAGTTCCAACGTGATACGAGATAGAGGCATCGAATAAATCATTTTTTTCGTTGGAAAAGGCAGGCGGAGATAGAGGCCTTGCACGATCGGGGTTTGGGAATTGATTAGCCGAGATCGGGGTTGGGAAATTTTTAGCCGAGATCGGGAATTTGTTAGCGGAAGGTACGTTAGGGAATTAACGTGGGGATTTACATAATAAACGGAGGGCTGAGATTATCCCACTCTATTTTTAATGGACGGCCCAGATCGCTCATCCTTAGATGCACCCTATGGTGGCACCTTAGGTACACTTTTCCCTATATATATATATATATATATATATATGACCAAGATACCTTACTCTTGTGACGTGTAAACAACTCAGAACAAAATAATACATATCACAACTGAAACATCATCCCAGACATAATATTCGGGCCAAACATGCCCTTATACAAAACTATCTGAATACTGGGGAATATAAAAATAGTACATCGACCAACAGAAATAAAAGTACTGGAAAGTAAACTAGGATCATCAGCTAACTAAAGAGGTAACTAAGCTTTGACTTGTTCTTCTGCTCCGTCTGTAAAGCCTTCCTGCGGATGATCCTCTGGCTCCTGTACTACTCCGAACTGTAGCTATCCGTCCTCTAAATCTGACGTACATCCCGAGAGGAAAGGAGTACATCAGCGTGCATGGCACACGGCAAGATCCCAAAAGGAAGAATAGAAACGATCATGCGACCAATGCAATAATGGCAATAACAATGGAAAACATGTAACTAAAATACTAATAATCTAAATATAATTTACTACTAGAATAGAATAATCAGAATAATCCAAAATCAATCGGGTAACGAGGTCATGCAGCTAGCGATCAAAATAATCATCCAAGTACATGGTTATACACTAGATGGAATTAATACTTAAAAATCTACAACAAGAGACGTAGTACGTCGAGCGAAATAATCCAAACAAGGAAACCCTCATGTATATACCATAGTCTCAAATTATAGATAATTAAATATTAATCCCGATCTATGTATGAAAAGAAATATAATTGGTCCGTATCTCACAAGAAATCATACCTAGCCAAAAAACAAGGTCATGTAACTAGCCATTCTATAACAGGTCACTGGTCACATCTCACACAGAGTCAACGCTCCTGTCATTGGATAACTGACTGTTCACAAATCCTCTACGTGCATCCAATCCCGCTACACATGCGGCCAGAGGACTACACGTAAACTGTTTTTTGCCTGGTCCGAACTCAAGCAAAACTCGAGTGACGAATTCAATTCCCACTGACTAAAGTGATGTACACACTTCACTTTAGCCCTACAAACCAACCCCAGTGGCGACACCAACCACGGGCACAAGCCTGGAAGATACATCAACAATCTTATCCGATCACATGAACACGGACTTTCCCATCCCAACTCTTCTCGTTTTGCTAAGTCAACACAACACATGTCTCTATGTCTTATTCATGTCACATAGGTCATTTATAGTCATAAACTCCTAACGGTTCTCAATCACAACAAGGAACAATCAATGCAACTAATCATGTACAATAATATCATAGCATATCAGATAATCAAGTCTAAGAATTTGAACCATAAAATTGTTCTAAAATAATAAAGTTATTTACTTAAAATAATTCCTTTTACAAAATGAGTTCTTTCAAAATAATCCCTTTTTCAAATAAGTTATTTTCTCATTATAATAATTCTAAAAATAATCTTTTAAAATAATAAATTCATAAATTCAATAATAATGTTTTTATAAGATAAATTCTCATTGATTAAAAATAATCTATTTTCCCAAATAATTTCTTTTTTTAAAATATTTATCATTCTAAAATAATTTTTTCCACAAGATAATTTCTAAAAAAAATATTATAATTATTCTAAAATGATTCTTTATCCAAGATAATTCCTTTTAAATTATTATAATTTTCCTAAAATGATTTTGTTCTCAAATAAATTCTTTTTAATTAATATAATTATCCAAAAATGATTCTGCTACCGAAATAAAATCTTTTAATTCATTATAATTATTCTGAAAATGCTATTAATCATATTAGTATGATATATTTAATATTATTCATCAATAATTCTACGTAGATAGTTATATCATAGATCTAAAATTATAGATAATTCTTAATAAATACAAAATTCAGATATAAGCAAGTGGGATCTTGCCTTGAGTATATCGTGGACTGTAATGGGGGCCGTCGGGGTGGTTGCACAGTGTTACGACGGGTTTCGCGGAATCGACGACTACAATTACAATTAGAGTGTTAACGCGACGTGCGATATTCAAATGAGTATAACAATGTGTAGATAGGGATCCCAAGTGAAAGGAATATACCGTGTGATAGACAACACGAAGGGCTACGCACCGGCGAAGGAATCAACGAAAACGGAGGTCGGAGTTGGCCAGAAAACGCGCATGAAGTTGGCTCCGAACTACAGTTTTCTGCAGTGAAGCTCACAGATTCGGCTCGCTGTTCGGAACTTCTTCCCGCTGTGCAGGCTCGCCGGAGGTGGGAGGAGGTTATCAAGGTTGTCGGGTATCCCGGTAGGCTCCGACGGGGCTGTGCGGGGATCCGACGGGGTTGCTCGGTCAAGGAGGGGAGAGAGGAAGCGGAGGTGATGAGTGATGGCGACGGTGTAAGAGGAGGTGGAATTGTGGCTGTGTGGGGCTCGACAGTGGCCTGAGGTGGTTGAGCGGCGGTGGGAGGGTATGAGATCGCCGGAGGAGGTAGAGCGGGTTAGGAGATGAAGACGGAGCTCAGCGTCGGCTTGGGAGGCGGCGACGTGGAGCTTGGTGCAGCGTGGCTCTGGTGGTCGGAGGGGCGGTGCTTGGCTGAGTTGGGGACGTCAGAGAGAGATGCGGTTGCTATTGGTGTTCGAAGGTGTTGTTGAGGGAGGAGTCGGGTTTTGTAGAGGAGAAAGAGAGAGAGAGAGAGAATTGAAAATGAAAGGGAGAGAGATTTAGAGGGGAGAAGGAGATGAGCAGAAGGGAGAGAGATGATTGGAGAGAGAGAAATGAGAGTGAGAGAGAGTGAGACAGAGATTAAGAAAGAGAGAGTGAGTTGGAGTGAGAGAGAGAGAGTGTGAGAATGAGAGAGAGAGATGATTAGAGAGAGAGTGAGGGAGACAGAAGAGAGAGAGACAGGGGTTGGTGGAACTCGTGGGCAGCTTTTTGGCGGAGTGTTTCGTCAAAAGAAGCGGGAAGAAATAGGGAGGGACAGAAACTAATGGGTTTGGCGAATTCGGCATGGAGTGGCGCTATTGCATAATTAAGGAAGTTAAATAGGAAAAGGTGAGTGCTAATGAATTTTGACGTGGAATACAGGAAATGATGTACACGTTGTGCTGGGGTGTTATGAGCTACAAGGATATATTTATTTTCAGAAGGTTGAAGTTAGCTGTGTAATGCATGTGTAGATTGACTGCTAACAACTATATATATATATAATAATAATAATAATTACATTATTGCATAATTAATTAAAAGTTTCTAATGCAACGATTTAATTTATAATTAACAAAATCATTACAATAATTATAAAATTACATTTTTAAATTATAGAAAATTCTAGAAAATTGAGGAAATACAAATACTCTTTTAAAAATAAAAATTAATATTATAAAATACTAGAAAATTATTTTAACTAGTATTAAAAATTTACGGTCATTACATCCTACCCCCCTTAAAACAAATTCCGTCCTTGGAATTAAAGAACCCAAGGATAGAAATATTGAAATAAGATCATAGCACGTCATGACAAATATGTGGGCAAATGCTGAATGAGAAGCTGGATGTGTATATTATAAGTTATACAAAACACGATAGAGAATAATTTGAAAGGATCAAAGTGAATAGTCAATGCAAATTTATAAAGCAAATCAAGGTCATAATAAAGTCTGATATGTAGTATGAATAATATGAATGAGATAAGTATAACATAAAGAGAGTGAACACATAATTGAAAGAGATTGCACAGCCATAAAGAAGCATGTATATTGTAAATAAATAGTTAATATGTATCAAATTATAATATAGCGCAACATCTAGGCATAGGCAAAAATATAAGTATTAGTCAAATATAGCATAATAGTAAAAAGTCAACAACAATATACAATTACAGAAAAATATAAGATCAACATGATATTATTAATATAGTATCATAAGACAATACATCATGGTATTAAAATATAATTAATAACACAGGATTGGCAAAATATAACAAACATATAACATACAAAATGTGATATATGATATAAATACATGATTCAAAAGTTGTTAATCATTAGAATATATGATAAAGCATATCAACTCAACAATATAAATAATAAAAGCATAAAGAAGATAAATGACAAAAGGATCTCAACAAAATATAAATTGCTTATACGAAATCAGATAATACACATACTAAAACACAAAAACATAAAAATACAATACAAATAACAGATGAATCATATACAAGCAAAAGCAAAAGAAATATTTGAAGAATATGTAAGCAAAATAAAATAGCAAGAATCAAACATACATATAGTTTAGACAACATAATAGATAACATATAGGGACATGAAAATTATAAAAATATATGCAACAATCATGTAGCTATATATTCATAACATTGAACAGAAGGATAGAAAAGAAAAATATCAGTATATAAATATAAAACATGATAATAGTCAATTTATATAAAGGATAAGAAGTACACGGTACACATTATCATGTAACAGAAGATATTTATCATATAATCAACATAATCACACCACAAAATAGATAATTCATAGAACATAATAACAACACAGTTACAGACAACACACAAAATCACTAAGTCAACATATGACAAGTACCAATAATGAAGAGAAATACGTAAAAATGTGTATAGTACTTATAAATGCATCAAATAAAATAGTATCAATATTCTAACAAAAACAAAAAGTGTTGTAGCCAAAGAAAAATCAATAAAATATACAAATGCTGGAAATCAAATCAAACAAATCAAATAAATCAATACAACATATCGTTAAGCATATAAAAATTCATACTGAGTTACAAGCACAATCATCACACAAACATAAACAGATAAATATTTATAAAATCAATAATCATGTCAGTTAAAATCATGAACATTATTCGTCAAATTAATAAGGAAGCACATATAATCAAACGAATTAAGATTTACACAATCAATAATAGCAAGTATTTACGTAGATCCTATATATGTATAAAATAAATCAAGTATATAAATTCAGAATAATAACATAGCGAACAGAGTCGCATAAGTCAGTTAGAATGTAAGAAATGAACAAATCAAAATCAATTAACTAACAGTTAATAATATTTGTAAAATCAAGGCAATCATTTCCAAAATGATCAAATAAGTATAGTAATACACACAATCAATAAAATTATATTAAAAAAGAATCCACACACAAACAAAAATACACCCCAAGTGTAAGAGTAAGAGAAATATAAAATACAATAATAGTAAAATCAATAGAAAATAGTAATATAAACAACACATTACAACAAAAAGAAGCATATGCTTGAATATCAAAATAGAAATACATTGCCCTTAGAAATAACGAAACCAATGTGAACATACTAAAATAACCTCAACAAGACAAAACTGACTGATAAGAAACTATGTACTGAAAATGTTATGAGTTAAATAAATAAAGAATAAGAAGGTAATGTATATGTAGAATATTAAATCATGACCTTATTAATGTATATCACTAAAATACGAATAATATACAATAATCTAGAACATAAATAAATGATAGATGCACACATACACAATGTAGATATGCAAATGTATAATTAAACACAAGAAAATAATTTGAATATCAGATATGCTATGTGATGTATATGTGAAGTCTAGAGTAATGCAAAACATTTAATGAACATGATTTGAACAATTAAAAATGTATAAATAACATAGTCAAATGAAAAACATATACAATATAATACTTATGACAATATAAGCAATATATAAACAATACTAACAAAATCATAACAAAATATACGAATGATGTTAATAGCCGATCACTAAGCACATATCACATACTAATATGTAACAATAAATGTATCAAAAAGAATGATGATTGAATAGAAAAATAATTAACTAACTAAATATAACACACTTCAATAATACACATTAATCACATATATACTGAACAATTGTACTTATGATAAATGCAATATGCATGTAATTACGAGAGTGAAAAATAAAACTCTGATTATACTATAATAACATATTAAGATAAATGATATTTGATGCTAACTGAGATACTATAATAATAGTAATATGAAAATATTGACCACCAAAAGAAATAAAAAGATGTAAGTATTAAAAATATGAATGAATATATAAAAACATTAACATATACAAAATATTATGAAACTGTGAATAGTTATAGTAACTGACATGCAAAATAAGTAAACATTACTAACAAATGAACGAAATATGATTGATGTATGACATACTATATATATTGATTTTTTTTATGAAAATTTACAATATAATGATAGAATATATGACTAAATGAATATTATAACAAACACGCATTTGAATGCATATCATGTAATTAACCAATGCTAATTCATATGTCAACTAGAATATTCACCATATATAAGTACACTATATTAATATATAGAATGATGCAATTCATAAATAACATTTTATTAAACTGAAATAGCTAATATACTAATGAAATGACTAATAGTGTGAATAAAATACTACAATAATATGTGGCATTATCAGCACGTGGAAAGAGAAGTTATAGGAAGAGAGGGTAGTCGCGAAGCGATGGGACAAGGACCGTGGAAAACTCCGGAGTCAAAGAGTGATAAGATAGGGGCGTAACAAAATCTATCAAGAAAATAAGATAATGGCTCAAGAATAATTTTATGGATGAAATATGATATGCGTCTAAATTATCCATTATATTCTCACTTGTGGGAACTCGGGACCTTGACCTACGTGGGCCACCAGAAAAACCTGTCACGCCCCGCTTCCCAAAATACCAGGGAATCGGAATGTGAGCAAGCCCGCGGCATATTAGACTGAGGAGAAATAAGTACTAGACCCCTTCTGCTCAATCTAATATGCTAAGTGTGACGCCCCTGGGTTCACACAAGGCAGCAGTCCTCGGTGAAACCAAGAATGTCAAACCTGCCATGCACCACACCGTGCAATAACATGCTTCACCATCACAATTAACATCTCTCTAGTAGAGTCAACAACAGGTGTAGGTACAAAAGTAAGTAAAAGATAATACAAGAGATACTGATGAAATGAAAGAGATCAAAAAAAAATATTTCATCATCCAACATATAGAAATACAAAGTCAATATCTGAAATGAATAAACTGGAGTTCTTATCAAATCTCAAATACAACAAGTCTGAGTAAAGGAAATAAGGAACACAGCCTTTACAACATCTAGAATAAAGTCCTCAAATATCGAAACAAAGTCTACAGTGGAGCTCCATAAATAAAATAAAACTATGAAGGAAAGATGGATGCTAATGTACATCGCCATCAACCTGCGACTCTCCGTGCACCTGACTCGTTACCTGAAATGGGAGGGACAACGAGCGTCAAAGCGCTAGCGAGCAACATCACAATCAACCCCAAGGGAGAGGGCTCGTTGTATACAGAAAGTACAATTATTACATAATAGTTAAAATCATTATTCCTAGCAAATAATGGGTTTTAGTATTTAGGAAATTACAACACGAGCATAGGTACGTCGAGCGAAATAATCCAAACAAGGAAACCCTCATGTATATACCTTTTATCTCAAATTGTAAATCCCTAATCACCAAACCCAAAGTCTAATACATGAATAATAAACTGAAAGAAACAACTCATCTCAATACTTAATCAAAAGTCACGTCAAAACCATATAAGTGTCAAATGTCAATATCACATAAGTGTCGTGTCCAGTCTAGGTAGCTATCATGTCCAAATCTCATGTAATCAAGTTATGTCCTGATTTAGATGAGTGTCATACTTATAGCTTAACAAATGTCCAGCGTGTGGTCTAATATGTAAATATCCAACACGTGGTCTAATATGTAAATGTCCAACACGAGGACTGAAATAAATTGTAGCCCAACACGAGGACTTCAATGGATTATAGTCCAACACGAGGACTGAGTAAAGTGAATGTCCAACACGATGACTGAATGGAATGAGTGTCCAACACGAGGACTAAATAAGTAATGCATGTCCAACACGAGCACTGAAATAAATTGTAGCCCAACACGAGGACTTCAATGGATTATAGTCCAACACGCGGACTGAGTAAAGTGAATGTCCAACAAATGGACTATAAGTAAAGAGGTGCAATTGTCAAAGGTATATGTGGAAAGATATACATATCCTAAACTCGCACGTGTCTCGATGTACGGGTCTAAACTTGTGTCAAAAGTGTCAACTCACATGAATAGACAAGTCACTATCATTGCAATGTAGTGTCAGATAATCAAGGCGACCCCTCGGGCGTATAAAATACACAACCAAAACAAATATATACACAAACAGCGCGGCGGTCGACCGCAGAGACCACTCCGGTCGACCGCGCATAGGGCAGAGGCATTCTGCTCGACTGAACGCCCAGCGGTCGACCGCCGCGTCACACGCGGTCGACCGCAAAACTGACAGAAGCTTTTCCAGGTTTCTGTTCTGCTTCGAAATCGATCCAAACAATACACCCAAGCTTCCAACAATATATTACACATTCTAATACATATGAATCATCATATAATAACATCTAGCATGTAAACAAAATCATCACTAAGATTTGTGAACTTATATACACATGATTTAAAAGTTATAAAATAGTAAACTTGCATCAAAACTCAGAGTTCAAAAAAAAATAATTTTAGATCCGGATCTATTACAGAAAAATTCATTGGTGAGGTTTTTTTCCAAACTGAAATATTTGATTTTTTACATCATATGCTACAAGAACTATACTTATATGTAAACTAGCATTTTAGGCTCAATAAATATCAATAAAATCATTAGAAAACCCATAAAAACGTGGGTGAAGGGCTGGGGGCATTGTCACTCGCCTGAGGGGGGTTGATGAACACCCAAAAACGATCCTCCTTCAATCTGAATCGCGAAACCCCACCGAAATCCTTCGAAACGCCCTAAAAACGCCAAAATCCGAGCTAGGGTTTGAGAGGAGAGAGAGAAGGGGGGCTGAGGCTATTAGGGTTTGAAAGAGGGTTCTGAGAGCTTCAAAACGAGTATATATAAGTAGGGTAACAACCGGGTTTGGTATAAACAAAACCAACCCGAAACAGAACTGAACTGGCGTCTATACGCTGAGCGGTCGACCGCAGCGACCACGGCGGTCGACTGCTCAGAGTTCTGGGACATGCTCAGACTGGGATTCGGTAAAAAGGTTGTAACTTTTCCATATGATCTCGGAATGAGGTGATTTAAGATTCGTTGGAAAGCTATTGAAGAGATCTAGAGGTGATTTAAGATTCGTTGGAAAGCTATTGAAGAGATCTACAACTTTGGTCTTATACACTTTTCCAGATTCTAATTGAATCAGTATGTGGAAAGCTATTGAAGAGATCTACAACTTTGGTCTTATACACTTTTCCAGATTCTAATTGAATCAGTATGAAAAACATCAAAACTCTTAATTTGTCAAAATCTCAGATTATCACTATTTGCCTTTGTGCATGTTTTGTGTATTTACACTCATATATTCACAAATATACATTGAATTGATCTCAAATCAATTCCTATCATACTCAAACATCAAAATACATTATTTTCACCATATAACATATTTATAATTATTTATCACACTATATTCAAATTTTCGGAGTTTTACAGCATGTTTTGTGTATTTACACTCGTATATTCACAAATATACATTGAATTGATCTCAAATCAATTCCTATCATACTCAAACATCAAAATACATTATTTTCACCATATAACATATTTAAAATTATTTATCACACTATATTCAAATTTTCGGGGTTTTACATTCTTCCCCCCTTAAAAGAATTTCGTCCTCGAAATTCGGAAATCATACGCATCTCGCAATATGAACTTCCAGATGAACATATAGAAATATTTATACCTAACGATCTAAAATGGTAATATTCCCGCTCGAACCCTAATCTAGTGGAACTAGTACATCGGGTGAAAAATCCAAACAAGGAACCCCCCATATATATACCATGTGTTCCAAAAAGATTAAGAATTAAGTAGAAATATTCACATTCTAGTGTTAAATGTAAATATAACCCAAGATGTAAACATAATATAAAACACATATCATAAAAATTAATTTGCCTGTTCAAACAGGAGTGGGTAGTCGCGACGCATGTCCTCATCGCGCTCCCAAGAAACCTCCTCAACTCCTTTCCGGTTCCACTGATGAATTTTTACCAAGGGAAAAAAAATTGTTTCTAAATTTCTTGTCTTCTCTAGAAAGTATATAAGCTGAGATTTCAATCGTAGTCAAATCATCCTGAAGCTAAATCTCCGATGCGTTCAACACTCACTGCTGCTCTTCATCATGTAATTGTTTCTTGAACATTAAAACATAAAACACTTTATGTACTCTGGACATCGATGCTGGAAGGTCTAGTCCATATGAAACAGCTCCAATAAGTTCTAAAATCTAGAACGGTCCAATATATCTCAGCTCAAGCTTTCTCCGCCTTCCGAATCGCTGAACGTCTTTTATAGACGATACTTTTAGCATAACTAACTCTTCAAATCTGAAACTCTAAATGTCCTCATTTCTTATCTGCATAGCTCTTTTGCTGACTCTGAGCGGCTAGAACCTGTTCTCTGATTTATGTTACTTTCTCAGTAATCTATCTCATAAGCTCTGGCCCCAGCATTAAAATATCCTCCTGTTCTACCCAATATATAGACGATCTGCAAGGCCTCGCGTACGATGCTTCATACGGGGCCACACCAATTATCACTTGATAACTGTTGTCATAAGCGAACTCTATCAGTGGAATATGATTCCTTCCATCTACCTTGAAAGTCAATGACATAAGCCCGCAACATGTCCTCCAACATCTGATTTACTCTCTCCATCTTACCATCCGTCTGTGGGTAGAATACACTACTGTATGATAAATCTGTTGTTAAATGAATCCTGGAAATCCTTTCAAAAATGCGGAATGAACACTGAACCTCGATCCGATACCATCGTACCTGGAACTCTATGAAGTCGAACTATCTACCAAACAAATATCCTCGTATATGCCTCGGCTGTATAAGTAGTCCTTACTGGAATGAAATATGCTGGCTTCATTAGTATATCCATTATCATCCAACCAGAATCATTTTCTTTCTTCGACTTCGGCAACCCTACAATAAGGTTCATAAAAAGGTCTGTCCACTTCTATTTTGAAATGGGAAAAGATTGAAGTGTTCCTACCGGTCTCTAATGTTCCACCTTCACTTACTGATAGGTAAGACTCTTAGCTATATACTCTAAAATCTTCCTATGCATATCACTCCACCAAACGTGTCTCTTTAGGTCTTTGTACATCTTAGTTATTCCTGGATGTACAGAATCACGAATTCATAGTTCTCAATAAACTAAATCCACCGTCGCTACCTCTGGTTTCTAGGAGAAAAGATACTTCAAACTCTAGTGGTCGATGAACAACTCAAATTGCACTCCATATAAGTAATGTCTCGTGACTTTAGTACAAATACCACTACTGCTAACACCAAATCATGAGTGGGGTAGTTCTGCTCGTGCACCCCAAATTGTCATGAGATATATGCTTCTACCCTCTGAGTTTGTATCAAGATGCCTCCTAAACCTGTCAATGCTGCATCTGTGTAAACAACGTACGTCCTGTCACTGCTCGAAATAGTCAAAACCGGTACTGTAGTCAACTTAGTCTTTAAAGTATCAAAGGCCTTCTGGCACTCTGTGTTCCAAATGAACTGTACACCCTTCTTTGTAAGGCGTATAAGTGGCGCCAAAATCTTCAAAAAGTCTAGGATGAACTTCCTGTAGTAACCGGCTAACCCAAGAAGCTTCGAATCTCAATCACAATCTTCGGCAGTTCCAAAACAAGAATTGCTGTAAACTTAGCCGGATTCACTGCAATGCCCTCTCTGCTGTTAACGTGGCCGAGAAATCTAACTTCTAAAAACCAAAACCCGTATTTGCTGAATTTAACATATAACTGATGCTCCTGAAGAGTCTGCAATGCTACTCGTGTTCTGCCTCTGATCTCGAAAATATGAGAATATCAAACTGGCCCATGAAGGGACGGAAAAACCCGGTTCATCACATTCATGAATACTACGGGTGCATTAGTCAACCCGAATGACCTGACTAGAAACTCTAAAGATTCACATTGAATTAGGAAAAATGGTTTTGGGAAAATCCATCTCCTGAACCCGCAACTATGATAACCAGAACGAAGATCAAACTTCGAGAAATACTACGCTCTCTGCAACTAGTCGAACAAGTCATTAATCCTAGGTAATGAGTACCTATTCCGGATAGTGACCTTGTTCGGCTCTCTATAATCAATGCACAATCTCATATTACCGTCCTTCTTCTTCACGAAGAGGACCGATGCGCCCCACGGAGAATAACTCCTACAAATAAAACTCTGAGCTAACAACTCGTCCAACTGGGTCTGAAGCTCCCTCATCTCAGCTGGTGTCATACGATAGGATGTGCGGGATATCAGGACTGTGCTCGACTGCAACTCAATACACAACTCGACCTCTCACACAGGAGGTAACCCAGGTATATCCTGAAAGACATCCTGATACTCCGAGACAACTCTAGTCTCCAATAAATCAATACTCAGATCTTGTCGCAACACCTCCTCGATATACGCCAGAAACGACTCCGTAAAACGGTTGCCCTGAGAGGTTGCTACAATCATCTCAGACCCATCGGACGCTCACCAAACCATACCAAGGATAACATCGAACCCGGACATATTCAACGCTATCAAATCGACAACAAACTCTGACTCGTCTAGTTTGATGACATATTTCCTATAGATAGAGTGGACACCTCCCCTAGAGGAGTAGATACTGACAACGGAATATCTAAAGAATGTGCTACAAGCTGAAGCCTACCAATGAAGGTATGAAAGATGAGCGAATTTTCTAAATCAATTTAGATCCGAGCCAAAAAGAAAATCAAGAATAAAGCTCCATTCGAATCCTGATCATGCGGTACTGCTGAATAGACTCCGCTAGATAATGCAAATCTCCTGGATAATGCAAATATGGCCTGCTAACCATAAATCCTCAGATTAATAAGTAGTGCCTCTATTTCCCCACTGCTAGCTGAAATTACGACTTTGGGACTGTCGTCCTTGATCTCTATCTTGCTGGCTCCCAGCTGGTGTACTGTGATAATTCTTTCGCTCTTTGTTTGATCTTGCTGTGATTGTAACATGTACTCCAAATTCTACACTACTTTGGCGCTCTCGCATCATATTGTTCTCCTTTCTTATATTGTCCTTGTTGCTGAGTTAAAATCATTCTCCCACTGCTAGGATTCTCTAGTTTTCGTAATAGTTCTCTTACCATTGTCATTTTCACTATTCTGATTTTGTTTTTTTTTCACTACGGGTATATCTCCCTGCTTCACTTAGACTAGCTCTAACTACTTGTTGAAGTAGTGATTCACTACGGGTATATCTCCCTGCTTCACTTAGACTAGCTCTAACTACTTGTTGAAGTAGTGACTAAAATTCTCCCAAATAGGTGATTAGACTAGCTCTAACTACTTGTTGAAGTAGTGACTAAAATTCTCCCAAATAGGTGATAATTGCTACTCTGTCAAAAATCTGGATGTTGTTGCTATCCCTCGGCGATGTCCTCAGTATTGAATACATCTAACTTCTGTTTGGCACTAAGTCGGTGTTCAAGAAATTTTCACATACTTCTTCCCTTTATAGGTTGCAAATGAAGTTGGTGTGCCTGGAAACTCTGGTGCTCTCATTGTCTGATATCTTTCTTATTCTTTCAAAGCTAAACCTCCTGCTCTGCGGCTCTATAAACAGCTGATTGCGGTGGTGGTGCCTTCATAAGTATTGCTTCTTTACTTTCACGACGGGTACAACCGGTGATGGAACTCATGAAAGTGGTATTGCTGACGAAAACGAATACACTTCTTGCTCCTCGAGTGTAGTAAGATCTTGTTGCTAATGGTGCCATAAAGTCGATCAAATATTGTGGAGCCTGCTGCGGCTCGGCTCTGCATGCCTAGCTCTCCAAGTACGAGTTTTACCTCGACCACATCCTCATTTTGATATTTATAATATCAAAAGGAGAACATAATTATCACAGTAAATGAGATAGCAAATATATATATATATATATATATAACGCATATACCGTCCTCAACTCAAACTAGAAAATCCTTACGGACTCTATACATGAATCCTAAGAAACTCTATCCTAGCTCCACGACTTGACATAGGATGATCCTAAGGATACTGCAACTAGAGCTCTGATACCAACTGTGACGCCCCTGGGTTCACACAAGGCTGCTGTCCTCGGTGAAACCAAGAATGTCAAACCTGCCATGCACCACACCGTGCAATAACATGTTTCACCATCACAATTAACATCTCTCTAGTAGAGTCAACAACAGGTGTAGGTACAAAAGCAAGTAAAAGATAATACAAGAGATACTGATGAAATGAAAGAGATCAAAAAAAATATTTCATCATCCAACATATAGAAATACAAAGTCAATATCTGAAATGAATAAACTGGAGTTCTTATCAAATCTCAAATACAACAAGTCTGAGTAAAGAAAATAAGGAACACAGCATTTACAACATCTAGAATAAAGTCCTCAAATATCTAAACAAAGTCTACAGTGGAGCTCCATAAATAAAATAAAACTATGAAGGAAAGATGGATGCTAATGTACATCGCCATCAACCTGCGACTCTCCGTGCACCTGACTCGTTACCTGAAATGGGTGGGACAACGAGCGTCAAAGCGCTAGCGAGTAACATCACAACCAACCCCAAGGGAGAGGGCTCATTGTATACAGAAAGTACAATTATTACATAATAGTTAAAATCATTATTCCTAGCAAATAATGGGTTTTAGTATTTAGGAAATTACAACACGAGCATAGGTACGTCGAGCGAAATAATCCAAACAAGGAAACCCTCATGTATATACCTTTTATCTCAAATTGTAAATCCCTAATCACCAAACCCAAAGTCTAATACATGAATAATAAACTGAAAGAAACAACTCATCTCAATACTTAATCAAAAGTCACGTCAAAACCATATAAGTGTCAAATGTCAATATCACATAAGTGTCGTGTCCAGTCTAGGTAGCTATCATGTCCAAATCTCATGTAATCAAGTTATGTCCTGATTTAGATGAGTGTCATACTTATAGCTTAACAAATGTCCAGCGTGTGGTCTAATATGTAAATGTCCAACACGTGGTCTAATATGTAAATGTCCAACACGAGGACTGAAATAAATTGTAGCCCAACACGAGGACTTCAATGGATTATAGTCCAACACGAGGACTGAGTAAAGTGAATGTCCAACACGATGACTGAATGGAATGAGTGTCCAACACGAGGACTAAATAAGTAATGCATGTCCAACACGAGCACTGAAATAAATTGTAGCCCAACACGAGGACTTCAATGGATTATAGTCCAACACGCGGACTGAGTAAAGTGAATGTCCAACAAATGGACTATAAGTAAAGAGGTGCAATTGTCAAAGGTATATGTGGAAAGATATACATATCCTAAACTCGCACGTGTCTCGATGTACGGGTCTAAACTTGTGTCAAAAGTGTCAACTCACATGAATAGACAAGTCACTATCATTGCAATGTAGTGTCAGATAATCAAGGCGACCCCTCGGGCGTATAAAATACACAACCAAAACAAATATATACACAAACAGCGCGGCGGTCGACCGCAGAGACCACTCCGGTCGACCGCGCATAGGGCAGAGGCATTCTGCTCGACTGAACGCCCAGCGGTCGACCGCCGCGTCACACGCGGTCGACCGCAAAACTGACAGAAGCTTTTCCAGGTTTTGATTTTTTACATCATATGCTACAAGAACTATACTTATATGTAAACTAGCATTTTAGGCTCAATAAATCTCAATAAAATCATTAGAAAACCCATAAAAACGTGGGTGAAGGGCTGGGGGCGATGTCACTCACCTGAGGGGGGTTGATGAACACCCAAAACGATCCTCCTTCAATCTGAATCGCGAAACCCCACCGAAATCCTTCGAAACGCCCTAAAAACGCCAAAATCCGAGCTAGGGTTTGAGAGGAGAGAGAGAAGGGGGGCTGAGGCTATTAGGGTTTGAAAGAAGGTTCTGAGAGCTTCAAAACGAGTATATATAAGTAGGGTAACAACCGGGTTTGGTATAAACAAAACCAACCCGAAACAGAACTGAACTGGCGTCTGTACGCTGAGCGGTCGACCGCAGCGACCACGGCGGTCGACTGCTCAGAGTTCTGGGCCATGCTCAGACTGGGGTTCGGTAAAAAGGTTGTAACTTTTCCATATGATCTCAAAATGAGGTGATTTAAGATTCGTTGGAAATCTATTGAAGAGATCTACAACTTTGGTCTTATACACTTTTCCAGATTCTAATTGAATCAGTATATATGAAAAACATCAAAACTCATAACTGGTCAAAATCTCAGATTATCACTATTTGCCTTTGTGCATGTTTTGTGTATTTACACTCATATATTAATATAAGCACAATCAATGATTTCGCATAAATCGATATTTTTAGATTGAACAAATATTTTGAATCTAAAGCACCATTAAGTATAGGGGGAAACATTGAATTTTGGAGCAATACTAGAATCATAGCCTAAACAAGATGCATCATTTATATCCATAATTTGTAACATTATTTTCACCATATAACATATTTATAATTATTTATCATACTATATTCAAATTTTTGGGGTTTTACACTAAGCATCAAGCAAATATAAAGCGAAGACACAGGTCCCCGATCACAGTAGCGAGAATATAATAAACAACTCAGAACAAAATAATACATATCACAACTGAAACATCATCCCAGACATAATATTAGGGCCAAACATGCCCTTATACAAAACTATCTGAATACTGGGGAATATAAAAATAGTACATCGACCAACAGAAATAAAAGTACTGGAAAGGAAACTAGGATCATCAGCTAACTAAAGAGGTAACTAAGCTTCGACTTGTTCTTCTGCTCCGTCTGTAAAGCCTTCCTGCGGAGGATCCTCTGGCTCCTGTACTACTCCGAACTGTAGCTATCCGTCCTCTAAATCTGACGTACATCCCGAGAGGAAAGGAGTACGTCAGCGTGCATGGCACACGACAAGATCCCAAAAGGAAGAATAGAAACGGTCGTGTGACCAATGCTGGCAATAATAATGGAAAACATGCAACTAAAATACTAATAATCTAAATATAATTTACTACTAGAATAATAATCAGAATAATTCAAAATCAATCAGGTAACGAGGTCATGCAGCTAGCGATCAGAATAATCATCCAAGTATAGGGTTATACACTACATGGAATTAATACTTAAATATCTACAACAAGAGACGTAGTACGTCGAAACCCTCATATATATACTATAGTCTCAAATTGTAGATAATTAAATATTAATCCCGATCTATGTATGAAAAGAAATATAACTGGTCTGTATCTCACAAGAAATCATACCTAGTCAAAAAACAAGGTCATGTAACTAGCCATTCTATAACAGGTCACTGGTCACATCTCACACAGAGTCAACACTCCTGTCATCGGATAACTGACTGTTCACAAATCCTCTACGTGCATTCAATCCCGCTACACATACGGCCAGAGGACTACACGTAAACCGTTTTCTGCCTGGTCCGAACTCAAGCAAAACTCGGGTGACGAATTCAATTCCCACTGACTAAAGTGATGTACACACTTCACTTTAGCCCTACAAACCAACCCCAGTGGCGACACCAACCACGGGCGCAAGCCTGGAAGATACATCAATAGTCTTATCCGATCACATGAACACGGACTTCCCCATCCCAACTCTTCTCGTTTTGCTAAGTCAACACAACACATGTCTCTATGTCTTATTCATGTCACACAGGTCACTTATAGTCATAAACTCCTAACGGTTCTCAATCACAACAAGGAACAATCAATGCAACTAATCATGTACAATAATATCATAGTATATAAGATAATCAAGTTTAAGAATTTGAGCCATAAAATTGTTCTAAAATAATAAAGTTATTTACTTAAAATAATTCCTTTTACAAAATGAGTTCTTTCAAAATAATCCCTTTTTCAAAATAAGTTATTTTCTCATTATAATAATTCTAAAAATAATCTTTTAAAATAATAAATTCATAAATTTAATAATAATCTTTTTATAAGATAAATTCTCATTGATTCAAAATAGTCTATTTTCCCAAATAATTTCTTTTTTTAAAATATTTATCATTCTAAAATAATTTCTTCCACAAGATAATTTCTAAAAAAATTATTATAATTATTCTAAAATGATTCTTTTTCCAAGATAATTCCTTTTAAATTATTATAATTTTCCTAAAATGATTTTGTTCTTAAATAAATTCTTTTTAATTAATATAATTATCCAAAAATGATTCTGCTACTGAAATAAAGTCTTTTAATTTATTATAATTATTCTGAAAATGCTATTAATCATATTAGTATGATATATTTAATATTATTCATCAATAATTCTACGTAGATAGTTATATCATAGATCTAAAATTATAGATAATTCATAATAAATACAAAATTCAGATATGAGCAAGTGGGATCTTGCCTTGAGTATATCGTGGACTGTAATGGGGGCCGTCGGGGTGGTTGCACAGTGTTACGACGGGTTTCGCGGAATCGACGACTACAATTACAATTAGAGTGTTAATGCGACGTGCGATATTCAAATGAGTACAACAATGTGTAGATAGGGAGCCCAAGTGAAAGGAATATACCGTGTGATAGACAACACGAAGGGCTACGCACCGGCGAAGGAATCAACGAAAACGGAGGTCGGAGTTGGCCAGAAAATGAGCGTGAAGTTGGCTCCGAACTACAGTTTTTTGCAGTGAAGCTCACAGATTCGGCTCGCTGTTCGGAACTTCTTCCTGCTGTGCAGGCTCGCCGAAGGTGGGAGGAGGTTATCAAGGTTTTCGGGTATCCCGGTAGGCTCCGATGGGGCTGTGCGGGGATTCCGGCGAGGTTGCCTCGGCCAAGGAGGTGAAGAGAGGAAATCGGAGGATGACTGGTGATGGCGTCGGTTGTATGTAAGAGGAGAGGTGGAATTGTGGCTATGCGGGGACTGACAGTGGCCTGAGTGGTTTGAGCTGGCGGTGGAGGGTGTGGGATCGTCGGGAGGAGGCCGAGCGGTAATGGAGATGAAGGCGGAGCCTCAGCGTCGGCTTGGGAGGCGGCGAGTGTGGAGCTTGAGCCCTTCGCGGTGGCTCTGGTGGTCGGAGGGGCGGTGCTTGGCTGAGTTGGTAACGTCAGAGAGAGATGCAGATGCTATTGGTGTTCGAAGGTGATGTTGAGGGAGGAGTCGGGTTTTGTAGAGGAGAAAGAGAGAGAGAATTGAAAATGAAAGGGAGAGAGATTTAGAGGGGAGAGGGAGACGAGCAGGAAGGAGAGAGATGATTGGAGAGAGAAATGAGAGTGAGAGAGAGTGAGACAGAGATTAAGAAAGAGAGAGTGAGCTGGAGTGAGAGAGAGTGTGAGAAAGAGAGAGAGATGATTGGAGAGAGAGTGAGGGAGACAGGAGAGAGAGAGAGACAGGGGTTGGTGGAACTCGTGGGCGGCTCTTTGGCGGAGTGTTTCGTCAAAAGAAGTGGGAAGAAATGGGGAGGGACAGAAACTAATGGGTTTGGCGGATTCGGCATGGAGCGGCGCTATTGCATAATTAAGGAAGTTAAATAGGAAAAGGTGAGTGCTAATGAATTTTGACGTGGAATACAGGAAATGCTGTACACGTTGTGCTGGGGTGTTATGAGCTACAATGATATATTTATTTTCAGAAGGTTGAAGTTAGCTGTGTAATGCGTGTGTAGATTGACTGCTAGTGTGCAGATTTATATATAATAATAATAATAATTACATTATTGCATAATTAATTAAAAGTTTCTAATGCAACGATTTAATTTATAATTAACAAAATCATTACAATAATTATAAAATTACATTTTTAAATTATAGAAAATTCTAGAAAATTGAGGAAATACAAATACTCTTTTAAAAATAAAAATTAATATTATAAAATACTAGAAAATTATTTTAACTAGTATTAAAAATTTACGGTCATTACATCCTACCCCCCTTAAAACAAATTCCGTCCTTGGAATTAAAGAACCCAAGGATAGAAATATTGAAATAAGATCATAGCACGTCATGACAAATATGTGGGCAAATGCTGAATGAGAAGCTGGATGTGTATATTATAAGTTATACAAAACACGATAGAGAATAATTTGAAAGGATCAAAGTGAATAGTCAATGCAAATTTATAAAGCAAATCAAGGTCATAATAAAGTCTGATATGTAGTATGAATAATATGAATGAGATAAGTATAACATAAAGAGAGTGAACACATAATTGAAAGAGATTGCACAG
>NC_033799.1:25232242-25244706 GCF_001876935.1 Asparagus officinalis | reverse complement strand
ATATATATATATATATATATATGGAATCTAAGACAAAATCTCATCAACCTACGACTCTCCCGCGCTGAACTCGCCGCCTAAAAAGAGGAGAAACAATGAGCATCAAAGCACTAGCGAGATCATATATACCACCCCAAGGGTAAGGGGTAGCAGTATATAAGAAAATACTAGTTAGTATATATAAATATATATATATATATATATATATATGGAATCTAAGACAAAATCTCATCAACCTACGACTCTCCCGCGCTGAACTCGCCGCCTAAAAAGAGGAGAAACAATGAGCATCAAAGCACTAGCGAGATCATATATACCACCCCAAGGGTAAGGGGTAGCAGTATATAAGAAAATACTAGTTAGTATATATAAATATAAAGTCATCAATACTACGCTAAACGGAAATTGGTATTCAAAGATTCATAACATGAGAATGGGTACATCGAGCGAAATAATCCAAATAAGGAAACCCTCATGTATATACATCGTATCCTAAATTATGAATCGCTAAATATCAATCTCAACTAGTAATAAAAATGCAAGTGAAATTAGTAAGTAGAAATCGACAACTCGAGACTGGTACGGCGAGCGAAATAATCCAAATAAGGAAACTCTCATGCATATACCATATATCTGGAGCTATGAATCACTAACTACTTCGTTCAAACCTATATATGAACAATCATCACAAACAAAAATATTACAACTTCTACGCTCAATTATAATGAAATAATTTGTCACAATTTCAGACTACCCTCAGGTAGCTGGCACCATCATAAGGAAATATTAGCCACCTCAAACATTACAAAATACCATGTCATGTATGTCATATATCCAATGTATACCCTACTCATAGGTAAACTACATGAAATCATACTACTACTATATTTATGTATGCCTCTCTTTTTGCAATAGAGATACTCCTGTGAGGTTCGCACAATAACATGTGGATTCAACTTCCTTACTCAATCGTTCTATGGTAACATATTTTATCTCCCTATTTTGGATATACTTCCAGATGATCGTACAACGGTGAATAGGCACATCAGCCCAAAACGAAAAAATACACCGATTACCTTTGAGTTTTTGGTACAACCGAGGTTTCATTACGGGAAAAACAATCAAATACTCCTAGTGTGGTATAACCAAGGTCTCATTACGGGATAAACAACCACACCGAGCATCCATAACTGATGAGCAATGCTTTATCCTATGTTAATTCACTTTCATCAACTCAACGTGTGTCAAGTATCTCGACAATGCATGTCAATACATCATACCTATGTTAATTCACTTTCATCAACTCAACGTGTGTCAAGTATCTCGACAATGCATGTCAATACATCATAAACTAAGTGTACGTGCATCATCAACTCAACGTGTGTCAAGTATCTCGACAATGCATGTCAATACATCATAAACTAAGTGTACGTGCATATATCTTGGTGTGCGTGATAATATATGATGTTCACCAACATCCCAGGTGTTAAACAACTCATAAGGTTCATGATACAACATAAGAACATCGAGAAACATCTCCCAAAAATAGAAACAGTGAAGAAAAATATGTACATGCCAAATGTGTAATGGGCGGTCAACCACATATATGCGGCTGTCGACTGTGACGTGTTTCAGGAGTTGCCCAGCCCTCTGTCTGGCACGCGGTCGACCGCCACTTAGGCGCGGTCGATCGGACCGAATTCCAGAGTTCTTAAAACACTTTTGTAATTTTGTTCTTAAACTTTTAAACATGAAAAGATCTTGTCTTTATATATATAATACAAAAGATTTGATTTTTATACACAAATTAGTCAATTTAGCTCGATAAAACTCGTTAGAAACTCATTTAAAATTTTTTAAAATAGAGGAGAGAGATTAGCAGAGATGAAACTCGCTTGAGACTTGATGCAAAACGTGAAAGATAGGATTCCAAAGTAGATCTTCAAGCCACAAACCGAAAATCCCGACGGGCCCTTAATCTATCTCTCAAAATCAAATTAGGGTTTTTAGGAGAGTTTGGTGGCTACTAGGTTTTTTAGATTACTGAAAAATATGTAAAGACTCGTGAACAATATGTATATATATCAGGAAAAACGAATATGTGCCTCAAATACCCGAAACCAAATCAAAACAGGAAAAACAGTTTTCAGGTTTTGCGGTCGACCTTGGCAGTAGACAGGACTGCGATCGACCGCGGCGGTTGACCGGACTGGAATTTTCTAGATTCTCAGAATTTGGCCATTATGCATGTTTTCGACTCGATTCTTTCTCATGAATGAACTTGTTTATACTCAAAACACTTGTACTCATACACTATTTAATGATATTTTTCACAATAAATATCCACTTATTATAATTAATCACACATAAATTCAATTTACACTATTTAATGATATTTTTCACAATAAATATCCACTTATTATAATTAATCACACATAAATTCAATTTATCAATTGTTAACTCAAATTTTCTGGGGCAATATCCACTTATTATAATTAATCACACATAAATTCAATTTATCAATTGTTAACTCAAATTTTCTGGGGCTTTACAAAAATCCCAAAACCAAAGAAAAATCCTCAAACCAACAAAAACCCTAAAAATTAGGAAATCTGGAAAATAGTCGTTACAGTGCCATCGGTCGACTGATACACAGTTCAGTCGACTGATGAGCTGATCGTTGGCTGATTCTGGGAAACTATCAGTCGACTGATGCAAACCATCGGTCGACTGAAAACATTATTCAGTTGACTGATAGAGATCAGTCGACTGAGCAGAAACTTTTCAGTAATTGCAGAGTAGTTCATCGATCGAATGATGAACAGTGTCGGTCGACTGATAAACATGCACAACCCAGTTTAGAACAGTAAATACGATTTTCAAAGTGTGTTTAAAAATAACAAATAAATTCCAAAAATTATGAAACTTGGGAAAATGTTTATATGCATGAATATAAACATGTTATAAAAGAAAATTTTGAAATATCATTCCCCGTTTGTGAAAACTCATCATTTTGCAAAATCTCAAAAAATACGAGTTTGTTTAAACACTTGATTTTGACAAAACTGTTTCAAACACGTTTGGAAATTCTTTTGAATGGATTAATAGACTTTGTAAAAGATATAAAACATTATTGTTAAGTCAATAATCCAAAGACTCGATATTTTCTCAAAAACACTCATATTACGATAAAAACGAGAAAGACGTGTGTGTATAAAAATTGAGCTTAAAGCATAAACACACAAAGTATAACTCCTAAACTAATATACCCAAGTTGATGATCTTCAATAAGCTCGTCTTGGTTGCGGATGAAGTAATGATGAATCTTGACTTGAATTGCGACGGTTTCATTCCTATTTTCCTTCCAACCTTCTTTAAATATCCTTGTGAAGGCGCAAGTCCATCCAACCTCCGATGGAGGATTTTTGTGTAGAATACCTAACAAGTAAAATCAAACACTCGACAAACGATGTTAGGAATTGTATATTAATCATCAAAACTAGATTAAATAGTAGGCTTATAAACATGAGACCTAACACTAAATTCACCTATAATAGTCTAAAAAATGCCATTCAACAAGATTGGTTACCAGTATTAGCAGGACTACTTTGGACTGCGGGCCCTCTACATCACCCCACCCCACCCCACCCCTCCAAAAAGAAAAAAACACCCCCACACACACATAACAACAACCATCTCCTAAGTCTCCCGGGGAAAAAAATTCCTACACTTTGAAACTTTTCTTACCATAGCCTCCTACATGTAATTTGCAGATACTTAAAATTTTAATAAGAGAAAAATTCAAAATCTAAGAGAGAGATGGTATGATGCATGTAGATGAGACATGAAAAAGTTCAAAAGTTTCTCTTAGAAGAAAATTTTAGTTATTTATAAATTATATATAAGGGGTTTGCTGAGAAAAGTTTGAAGTGAAGGGGGTTTTATAAGACACCCCAGGGGAGTTATGACTTATGTGGAATACGCCCCAAATTGCAAGGGGGGTTTTGTGTAATTAACCAACGAACCATTTCTGATTCATTTCACGTGCATTCGCGCATGCCGACAGCCAACTAACTAACCCCAAAGTCTCGGCTTTAAGATTCCTCGCTCCCAAAATTCATAAACCCTAAAAATCAAGGGGGAAAAGAAAAAAATCCAAAAAAAAAAAAAATTCCCANCCCGATGAGCGAGATCGCGAAGAGAGGATGGCAGAGCTACACTCATCAGCTCCAGAGCCACCCTCTCCGAACCAAGGCCATCACCTCCGCCGTCCTCGCCGGCGTCAGCGACTCCGCCGCCCAAAAGATCTCCGGCATCCAAAAGCTCCACAGAAAGCGCATCCTCCTCAAAATGGTACTTTAAAACAAACCCTTTCTTCTTTTTTTTCGCGATTAATTTTTGATTTAATTGGATTTTTTGTTCTTTTTGAAGATGTTTGGGTTCCTCTACTACGGACCATTTGGGCACTACTTACATAAAACTTTGGATAGGATCTTCAAGGGGAAGAAGGATAAGAAGACGGTGGCGAAAAAAGTAAGATTTTTTTTTTCATTTTTTGACATGCTGGTATCGTAAATCTCAATTATTTTTAAGAACCCCCCTAAACTTTAATGTATTGCATCTATTTTAAATCTGTTATACACTTGTATTCAACCCTCCACTTTTGATGGGCAACAACCACTTCTAAACACATTAAACTTTCCCTATGTTATATGCCTGAAAATCTTATGTCCAATGTTCAATGACCGTTGAGTTCCGTTACTTTCCTTTGAGTTAAATCAACAGATTTAAACTAGAGGGACTAATTTGGGATAACTAATGGGATGAGATTACTGATTAAAAATTTCAAAAATCCTAGGACGTTTTTTGAAAATTTTGATAATGTCAATTACATATAATCCACTCATATGTAACTTGGGTAGCACTTAAATAATCTTCTACATATTCATTAGCGCTTATCATCCCTGTGATTTGCTAATAAACCATCTACGGGGTGATAAGTGCTGCTGAAAGGTATATAAGAGGGGGATTATCTGCAAATTACCTTTTTTTTAATATGCAAATTGGCGGTGTTTAGATTATTATGATAAAACTGTTTGCTTTGGTTTCAGGTGTTGTTGGAGCAGGTGACTTCTTCTCCTTGGAACAACATGGTGTTCTTGATGTACTATGGGTTTGTTGTAGAGGGTAAATTTCTCGTATTCATATCAATTATGGAAGCACCACCATTCATGTGATGAGTATTTAGTTAAAAGATGTAAAATTTGTGTCCATGATATGTAAAATGTTGAAACCTTGAAATACTAGGTTGTGAATTTGGTCAAACAAGTCTTACGCTTTAGGATAAATGCTTCTATGTTAATGATCAAACACTGGGATAATATGGCATGAGAAGGGCACAATGAACATGCTTTCTGTATAATTTTTAATCATGAATAACAAAATTGGTTTTCTTTGTTTTGTTCAAGTTTAAATGACTTCATATTGTGATATAGTAAATTAATCATTTCGTAGGTTTCAAATGACTTTTTCTGGGTAATAACCCTTGGCATGTTGTCTTTTTTATCTTTCTGAAAGAAACTTAATGTATCTGACATCATAAAGAAAAACTCTTTAGTTTGTTAAAGTATTAACAACTATTTTATAGTATTAACAACCTAGTATTACCAACTCTTTTGCATTGAAAATCATGGAAACCGTGGTATATTTTAAAGAAGTACTAAGGGTGTTAAATTTGTATCTGAAAAGTATATGAAATGAAAAATCTATCCTATTTGGCGTCAAGCTGTTAGTGGCAAGTGTATATAGTTTTCTATGAACCAGCAAATATCATGACTAGATTATCTTGTTTAGTTAACCGCCTGAAATTATGAATAACTCTGTTGGTTAACCTTAGATCTTAAACTAACTAAAAGCCTAAACACTGATGGGTTCGTCACAAATAAAAATCACTTCCTGAAACTTGAATCCGAAGCTCCAGTAAATTTAGTATTTAACCCAGAAGTTTCATGTTTGAACAATGGAGCTTGCTTGCTCAATTTTGATTTACATGCGCAACTTTTCTATGATTCACCTGAAATATGCAGTAGACGGCTCATATGTTCAATATCAATTAGGTTATACATTAATTCAATTATTTGTTTTATAATGCAGGACGACCTTGGCCACAAGTTAAGAATAAAATTAAAAAGGAGTACCCCAAGTTGCAGTTGACATCTTGGATGGTGAGATAATTCTTGTTCTCACCTTCAATTGATCATGTGCTAGTATCCACTTCAAACCACTGAGTATTAGTAATATGGCATATGTTTATGCAGTTCTGGCCAGTTGTAGGATGGATAAATCACCAATATATGCCACTACAATTCCGTGTCATATTCAACAGTTTTGTTGCATGCTGCTGGTATTATTTTAACCATGCGGGATTTCTTAATGCACATTTCTGTTCTCAGTTTCATCAATGGGATTCAACAGAGTTGTAATAAGTATTTTTGAACTCTTCAGGGGAATATTTATGAATCTTCGAGCAAGGACTGTGGCCTTAACCAAGTGATGGATGAATTTGATGGGCAAATTGAAGGATACTAGCTTGATTTATGTCAAAACATATGCTGCGGATCAATAGGATTTCCTATGTGTAGCATTTTAATAATACTTCAAGGCCTCTCCTATTGTAGGAGTGAGCAATTTGCTTCCTCATCTTCTTTTGTCGCTCTAACTGCTTTAATATGTCTTATTTATTCAAGGAGATAAATCAAGATATTTAGTTTATTCGGTTTCTCAAACTATTTAGCATATTAAACACCTTTATTTCGATTTCTTTCCATATGCCATGTTTTTATATGTTAAATTAGATGTCAAGTTACTTAGTGTTAAGACTGTTTATTATGTTGTTCGTATAAATTTTTTATTTTGTCCAGATATGTTTAGCATCCATCATCTTACTGCTGTTTTAGTCTTTGAAGTCTTCATCATATGGTGCATTCATACCGATGTTCCCTATGATCCCACTGTCTTCTACACAACATGTTCGTCTACAGGTTATAAAGCATATAAAAATTATGTGCTCTGTCAAAATCATTATTACATGAACAATCAAATTTTTGCAAAATTTTTCTGCATCAGCCACTTGAACCGATATGTCCACTGTGTCAATTGACTATCCGTGTTCTATAACTAAGATACTTTTCATATAATAAGAAAGAAGAATATGGTACGGCTGTAACAGAACAAGATAAGCACAACAAGAATACCAGAAAGGATCTATGGGAGAAGAAAACAAAGAATAGGTAACAAACTTTTAAGTACTACTGTAATCATCCAAACCCATAACAGATTTGGATCCTCTCCACTACAAAAAAGTAGTGGAGAGACCACTACTTTTAATCTCAAGCGTTGATTATTTAGTAGGCGGTTATGATACAATCTAAATCTAACACTTACCATACCCCTGTGTATTGCACTCATTCCTAATTTGCACTAAAAGAAAAAATCATAACCATCAACTAGATAATCAATGGCTGTGATTATGTAGTGGTCCCTCCACTATTTTTTTTGTAGTGGAGAGGATCCGAATCCACCCATAACATGCTCCGGTTTTGACCATCTCATTTTTATGATTTAGGGTATCATGGGCCCATTGCATGAAGCTTCCTGTATGTGCGGGTCTGGGAAGGGGTCGGATCATGTTGCTTCTGTTGTATGCATACTTACCCTGCATTTGTCTGTGTCCCTATGTTCTTTTGTTTGGAAGTTGTTGTCTCAGACACTTACCATGTTCTACATGTAGATAACATAGTTTAAATTAGTAAGGTTCTTGCAAAAATTGATAACCTTTTGCGCTTGCCAAAGTGCTTTCACTAAATTTCCTCTGTTATAGTGCAAAGAAACTTTGATCAAATTTCCTCTCTTATAGTTCAACTTCTTTAGCTATTTTTTTTGACAACAATAGTCGATTTATGTGTTAACTGTTGATGTCTTTATCTGCAGATACTCTCTTATTGTTGTAAACATATTTAGGTTCAAGCAGCTAAAAGAGTCATACTCGGAACGAGCATCTATTTAATATCTTAACATGACATGAAAAAGAAGCATATGAAGCAAGACTCTTGCGCTCAGGGAGGTTTCTGTTTGTAGAGCCAGCTTCATCGAAGGCAATTTCTGTCTTGCATGCTCTCCAGATTTCTCGCACTGACATTGTTCTCAAAAATCCTTTTCCACATCCCTGTAGAAGGCAGCACTGTTGCAGAACAATTAGAAGACCATCCCAATCTCCTCACCATGCTCCATATGTTGGCCATAGTTACAATTGCAATTGCTCACATGACAACAAATATTACTGGCCATGACCCCTGAGAAGAGTCTATAATACCACCACCAACAGCTGCTCGGCCAGAAAGTGCTGTGAATGCCTTAGTAATCTTCAAAATTAGCTCGCTGCTGTCACATATTCTACTCATCATTCTCATCTATAAAAGAACGCCCTGCATTTTCATCATCTAGATTTTTGTTCCGACCATTATTATTAGTTTTCTTTGTTTGTCAGCTCCGTAGCTTTAGTTCTAGTGACTATGCTGCAGGCTTAATGATATTTGGGAATTTTTCGAGGATTGGGAGAGAGGAAATCCAGCAGGCCTTGTTGATCATAGTCTCTGCGTCCTTTCTAGAGCCCTTTAGGTGCTCCATGAGTAATACTAGTATGGATGGATCTCTTTAATTGTTTGAATAATTAGATTGCAGCAAGCTGTTATTGCTGAATTTGGTCAACAATTAGAGTTATTTCGATGACTTTACTGAAATTACGGTGGATGAGATAATGGGTTATTCCCCATCTAGGTTTCTAAATCATTCTCTTCCCTAGCACTTTCTTGATCTTCCTGTTGTTCTTTGAATATCTTACCTGGAGTTATTCTGAACCTTGGGTACTAAAGGATGAGAGATAATGCAAAGGAAATGATATGTGTGACAGTTTAAATGCGGATCTGATTTATATTATTTTATATGTATAGAAATATTGAGTAAAAAAATTAAAGCGGTTTTCTTTTGCGTGTAATTGTCACTGAGGTAAGCAGTAGTTTTGGAGGAGTATAAGGGGGAAAATTATGTCAATAAGCTTAGGTTTGTCTTTCTGATTGTTCAAACATTAATAACCAGCTTCATGACCATTCTAAATGTCATTGTCGAGGCAGATGAATGCACGACTTAGTCGGTTGGAGCTGTTGACAAGGGCCCTTGGTATTTTGGCTGAGGCTGGATATATTATTCGTTTAACAAGTTGTTAGATTCAGTTGACCTGACATTGATATGTTATTCTGAATTAAGGTTATTCTGACCTTGATGTTTATTTAAACTTTTCATGGCACTTTTGGACTTATATCTATGGTACTGGATATGTTATTTGTTTACAAACAAGTTGTTTGATCTTCAGTTGACCTGACACTGAAATGTTATTCCGACTGAATGAAGGTTATTCTAAGTCTTGAAGTTATGTGAACTTATTCTTGTGTCCTACATCTTTATTCTGCTTTCAGGGATTGAGCTGCTTTTTTGGGGCTCATCATTTACCTGAAATATATGAAATGGAAAAACTATCGCGCATTGTTTCTGGTTTTATCACATGTAGGTGTCAAGAGCCTGATTGGGTAACATTTGTAGCAACATAATTACAGAAAAATCCATCACACAAATTAGTTCATGGTGATATTTAGTTGTGTTCTCGAGAAAACCAATTAGAACCATCTGTTACAAGAATGGCATAACTACTTTTACAGCTGCTGATTTAAATTTATTCCTTAATTTCCTAAATTTATTCATTCAGTTTTATTATGTTTGTGCCAACTGATAATCAAAATTGGTGCTAAAAACGATACTTGTAATAAAAGAGGTGTAAGCGAAAGCAAATTATTGAGTAGCTGCAAAGGTCACTTGTTTTTTCATTTATACTGCACACCTTTTGCTCTATGCAATTCATTTTAGAATTAAGCAATAAGTTTCTTTTTCCGCAAATCTTTTGGGAAAGTTATTCTTTAGTTTCAGTATATACAAACGTATTGACATCACAATCGATGTATTCTATATATTATGAATCAATATATCATATATGCACAGTTGGTTAGGTTCTTCTGACTACACAAGACAATCTTGTATCTAAGTTGTTTGCAGGAAAAGTCAGTATGATCAGAACAGCTTCCCTGCAAACCCTTCTACATCTTCATCTGGACATGAAGGATAAGCATATGGAGCAAGACCCTTCAGCTCAGAAAGGCTTCTCCCAAGTTGCAGAGCCATCTTCATTCGAAACAACTCTCCATCCTCCCTATTTTCCCATTCACTCTCGTTTAAATTGTTCTCTATCTCCTCTTCCAAGTGTTTATAATATCCAGCACAGTTGCGGAACAGTTCGAACACCATCCCCATCTGCCCTCCATGCTCCAATGTATTCACTATGGTTGCCAGAGATCCTCCTATGACAGCAAATAACACTGGCCATGACCCATGAGCTTGAGAGGGATTTATCATAGCAGCTCCAACTGTAGCTAGGCCAGAAAGTACAGGACCTGAGATTGCCAATGCCTTACTAATCTTCAAAACCAACTCGCCAACTTCCAGGTATTGCTCCTCATCTTTCATCTTCATTACTCGAAGAACACCCATCATTTCCTCTTCTAGCTCGTTGCTCCAACCGTTGTTCATGCTTCTCTTTGTGCGTTGGCTTCGTGGTTGTAGCTTTGGCCACCACACTGCAGGCTCTACTTTCTTGGGGAATTTCTCGAGCAATGGGAGTAGAGGAAGTGGATAAGCCTTGTCGATTGCGAGAACTTTCTCCATTGTCTCTGCAACATCCAATTCAGTAGGAGATCCAAGAGCGATGGTAGTTTGTATGGATCTTTCCAGTTGTTTGAACAACTGTGTTGCCTTCCTTTGTTCTTCTGCAAGCTGTGATGGCTGGAGTTTGTTGACTAACAGCATCATCCCTGTGGCTGCTGCGAAGAGGATGGTAGATGAGTGATTGAGATGCGCCGATGGTGCAATAGGAATTGATGAAATGGCAGCCATGAGTGTGGCGGCTAAAGAAATGGAGTTGATGGAGTTGAGGAGCAAAGAATTCCAATCGTTTCGCTGTTGTCCAACTATAGCATGCTTCTCAGCTCTGTCTGCCACAGCTTCAGTGATGGCATAAAGCTTGGAGATCAGAGCTTCGTCTTTATGAGATCTATGGGTTTGTGATAAGGTGGAGTCCTTTGTTGTGCTTTGCTCTGTCGGGAGTAAATCCTTCACACTAATCAAAGCTGGAAGCTTAGGGATAGTACTTGTCTTGCTCCGGTTGATTGGCACATGGACACTAGCTCGAAACCTTGGGCGATATGAGAGTGATGTTGATGTTAGAGATAACACATGCTGTGCTTGTAGACTTGCCATCTCAGAGTTTTTGCTGCTTATGCTGGTTATGATTTGGATAAATTAGCTTGAAGTTGTTCTTGGATTTGGATATGAAATTTTGTAGTGGGTTTGATGATATGGGGAGTTAGTTAGCGTCCTATATATAGGAGGAGATGGCATAACATTTGAAGCAGTTTACTCTTTGAATGAAATCTTCATTGACTGGGCAAGCAGCATGTCAGGAGTCATTAAGGAAAGTGTCAATAGCCTTAGGTTGGACCGTTGATAGGGTAAAAAGTTACGACCAGCTTCATGACTGTTCCATGTTCTATTCTCACCGCAGATGAGTGCACCAGACTCGTTCAGTTGGGAGTTGGAATTTTTGACGTAGTCCCCGTTTGGAGTTCAGCCAATGGGGCTGGATCTCTCTTTGCCAGCGAGTTGTTGAGGCCTCAGTTGACGTGGAGCTAAAATATTTTATCCAGTACTTGACGGCTATTTAAACTTGTTTATATGCCCTCCATCTTCATTTATGTCATTTTAGGAGGTCACATCTTCATTTATGTCCTACTCTCTCCATCATCAAAGTCATCTCCTCTCTCTCCCCTAACCAAATTCATGGATAGTTCTTCTTCCTCTCCTACTCATTCCATCTCGGGCCGGCCCCGAGGTTTGGGTTGCCCTAGCCCAATCCAATTTTGATTGTCATTTATATTAAAAATTTGGTACAAACAATAACGATAAAAATGAATATATATAATATCATTTAACATTCTAGATTGGGCTCAAACTGATAATATTCTCTTGCAAAATCAATATTCATATAAGAAAAGAATACATTTGTGCTATAATTTAATTCAAAGAAAAATACTTCTCCTTGAATTTTTTGAAACGAATTCTTCAATAAGTCATCATACTCAAGTTTCTCCAAGTATTCATTTTCAATTGATATCATTGTCAATCCATTCAATCATTCTTGTGACATGGTAGTGCGAAGATAACTTTTTATCAATTTCAACTTGGAAAAACTTCTCTCCGTCGAGGCAATCGTAACTGGGATAGTTAACAAAATCTGATAAGCAATA
>NC_033799.1:25209366-25232221 GCF_001876935.1 Asparagus officinalis | reverse complement strand
GGGAAATTGCAATGAAAAGAATAAAGAAAATTGACTTGTATTTCTTTAATTCCGATTACAACTTGATTACAAAAGAGAAGAGAACGAATTTGATTCTCTCCTTTGTTTAAAACTGGGTTCTTCTCGGTAGCGATGGAATGCCTCCTTCGATTGCTTGCGTCGAATTTGCTCTCCGTTGACGATCCGACCGTCTCTTATCTCGTGGGAACGATGAACTTCTGTGGAAAGTTTGATGTTTAACTCTGAATGAGTTTAAGAACTCTGGACGAGTTAGAACTCTGTGAATAGAGTTGTTAGAACCGAAAATTCGGTTAATGATCAAGCTGTTATTCTGTTGTTGGAGAATCCTCTCAGATTTGATCTTCTGAGCTTGATTCAAAAATCTTATCTCCAAGGATTTCGCTGCTGCTGTTGCTAAATCACCAAACCCGAGTGGTTTTGATCCTCCTCATCCAAAAAAACCATCCCCTGGTTTTGATAACTGGAAAAATCTCCAACCTGTGCGGTTTAGATTCTCCGAAATCCAACCTCTCGCCTCCTGTGGTCGATCTGAGCCAAGAAAATCGAACCTTTAACTCAGTTGAGTTTGTTGAGTTTTTATAGGGGGATAAGAGGCTGTAACTGCCCTCTAAACCCGCTCCTAAGTGGGCGACAATCCCTCAGAATGTGGGATAACGGTTTTGAAACCGTTCGACTCATGTTTGAACGAGTCAAACGCCCAATCTGGCGTTTAGCACCCAACTTCGCCTCTTAGAATTGAGACGCGAAGTTGGGTGTTGGCTGAACATTGATGAACGCGAGGGTCGCTCGCGTTTTGGTTTGTTGTAGCTTAGAAACACGGGGATCGGTGTTGGCTAGACCCATACGAACGCGAGGGTCGCTCACGTTTAGCTTGTAGCTTAGAAACGCGGGGGTCGGTGTTGGCTGGACCCCTACGAACGCGAGGGTGGCTTGGAAACGCGGGGGTCGCCTGCATTTCCAGAATTGTAACGCGGGGATGACATCCGCGTTTCAGAAGGAGCTTTTTGACTTGTAACTTCTTCTGTGAGGCGTTGCGAGGACCGTTTTTCAGTAATCCTAGCTTTAGCTGTTGTGGGGTGTGAAAGTCGTCAGATTGTAACTTTCACTGTAGAATGTGAAGACTGCTGAATAGAGTTTTCATCGGTTGTCGTGAAGGTCGTCAGATTGTAACCTTCAGCGATCTACGTAAAAGTCTTCAAATTGTAGCCTTCTGGAAGTCGTCAGATTGTAACTTCCATCATCGGTGTTTGATGGAGGATAAGCTATCTATTGTGATTTTTAGACAGCCTACAGCCACCATCATCCCAATAAGATCTTATGAAGTCAAGGATGTCTATTGATTTATTCACTTCCTTCGGCAACATTGTTTCCAAAGCTCGTAGGTCATTGAATAATTCTTTCCTATGTATATCACATTGCTGGTTGTGTTCCGTGTATCTTTGTAATTTAGTGCAATGTTCCATCAATTTTTCTTCACCAATACTCATGAACTTTGCATTAAACAAAAATTCGAAGGTTTCTTCATAGAGCTCGAATTGTTCAAAACGATCTTTGAGTGATGTAAGAGCTTGATCAATAATGTGGA
Source organism: Asparagus officinalis (assembly GCF_001876935.1). Taxonomy (NCBI): domain Eukaryota; kingdom Viridiplantae; phylum Streptophyta; class Magnoliopsida; order Asparagales; family Asparagaceae; genus Asparagus; species Asparagus officinalis. Next base: position 25,230,615 of record NC_033799.1, on the reverse strand, counting down.
GGAAATAGGAAACTCTAAAATTATCCTCCAGTGATTGACTACCTTCAGCGTTCGCTTCCACATCCTCATCAAATTGCTTCTTTCTACGAACCACTCTTTTTATCGGAAATGACGGATTGATACCAACATCATTAGCAAGTTCATTGGCTTCTTTCATCATGTTTTCAAAACCGTCTTCTCTAAACTTTTGAAAGAAAACAATAAGCTCGTTTATTCTTGTAATTACATCCTCCAAATTCATCTCTTCTTGTTGAAGAACTTTGCTAACTCGATTGACTTTATCTAAAATCTTATACCAAATACATAAGCTAATCAAGAACTCAAAATCCTTCAAAGCATTTTTACACAAGCCTTTAGCTCCTGCCATCACTATGTCCTCTTTAGAACTATTTACAATTTCAATCAAAGCGTCTCTCAACTCTGGTGCTTGATATCGGATTGTTTTAACACTTTCAACATGACTTTCCCAACGAGTAACTAACAATGGCTTTGGTGCCAGACCCTTTACATATGTTTTAAGACCATCCCACCGATGTGTTGATTTAGCAAACAAAGTGTAAACCTTTTGCACATATGCAAAAAAATTTCTAGCTTTGACACAAGATTTTGCCATATCACATAGTGCAAGGTTTAAGCTATGGCACCCACATGGTATATAAAAAGCTCGAGGATTTATGTCAAGAGTTCTTATTTGTACACCTTGATGTTTACCTTTCATATTTGACCAATTGTCATAACCTTGACCTCTTATATCATCAATATTGAGGTTAAGTTCATTCAAAGTATCTTCAAGTTAATTGACAAGCCCAGGTCCCGACATGTCATTGACCTTTATAAATCCAAGAAAAAACTCTTCCACCTTGACTTGATTTGTATCTTCAATATCCACACATCTAATGATAATTGACATTTGTTCCTCACGGCTTAAATTCGGCGTACAATCAAGAATAACTAAAAAATACTTTGCTTTTGAATTTTTTTAAGAATTTTTGCTTTGATCTCATTGGCCAACAAAATTATCAATTCATTTTGAATTTTATGGCTAAGAAAATGACTCTGAACTTCTTTATCTACCACACGCCGAAGACGATCTTGCATAATTGGATCGAATTCTGCAAGGAACTTTATAAGTTGACAAAAAAGTCTGTTGTTCTTCTCATAAATCTTCTCATTAGTTCCAAAAAATGGCAAACCATTTCGAGAAAGAGTATTCACAACTGCAATGATTCGAACTAGTATCATCTTCCAACGAGTTTTCTCTTTGTCAATTTGTCCTTCTATGTTTTTATCAATTGTTGCCTTTAGTTTTTAGTCCTTTTTGCAAGTCAACCCACTTTACAATATTTGCACAATGCTCTGGATTATTTTCATGCTCTCTATGGTTTGAGGAAGGTTATGTCAATCATCAATTCCATTCTCCGCCAAATTGGTTGCCATTGGTTTATTCTTGAACAACTTGCAACAAAAACAAGATACCCTATTCAATTCATTTGAATAGACGAGTCATTTCCTTTCATGCTTCTCGCCATTTGGAAATTCACGGATCTAATATTTGGAAGAAAAACTCCTATTTCTCTCACTCTTCTTTTCACTTGGAAACTCATCATTTTTCTTTAAAATCTTGATAGGACCACGTTGAACTATCATCATCCTCTTAGTATCATTTATACTTCCCCACAATCCCGGATCATAATTTACTTCCACATCTTTCTCAAGATCAAGTATGCTTTCATGATATTCACTAAAAGCTACTTCATTGTCATTTTCGTCCACATGAACATTTTCATTCATAGGCTCTTCATGATCTTCATCACTAGCTTTCTCATTACCACTTCCATCCGCATAAGTGACTTCATTCATGGGTTCCTCAATGACCTCATCTATATTTTCACTAATATTGGCTGTGGCACTAGCTTCTTCAACTTGACTCGAAAGAAGAGAATGTTGTGTTTTTTCTTTGAATAGCTTAGAAATTGAGCCATCTAGTGATTTTGCCATTTCATCATGACGTTGCTTGACTCATCTATTATAAACTCCAGAGTTTTGTTTTCTAACCCTTACTCGGTTTTTGTCATCTCTCGTCATGGTGTACTGTAAAATATACATATAATAAAATCACAATCAACTAAACTGACGCCGGAATAGAGACTTAGCAATATAATTATTATTAAAATCCTAATTTCATTCCAAAACACCATAACCCCTAATTCAACAACTAAGATTCAGCCAAGATTAAAAATTAGAAATCTTAATTTCATTGCAAAACATCAAAACCCCAAATTTCCGTCCAAAAAAACCCTAAAATTATTTATTTAAAAAAATTTACCTGATTGTACTTCTTCGATGGATCGATCGGCGTCGATTCTCTCCATCTTTTGGGTCGGAGGAATGCAGGCTGTGCAGCCAGCGAAATTTTGTGGTATTGTTTTGCAGAAATTTTATGGTATTGTTTAAAGAGGTAGAATCTAAATCTAAGATTTTTAAAGAAAGATGCAGAAATTTGGGACGGAGACTCGGAGGGAGGAGTGCAGACATGCAGCCAGCGGAAGATGAAAAAAAAACCATGCGAAGTCTTACCTTAAGCCTTATCCACGTGTTATGCACGTATTTGAAAAAAACTGACGAAATACGCCCTCTAAGACTCGAACATGAGCGATTTACACAACAGACAAACCCCTTAACCACAATACCAAGTCCGCATCATGTTAAAGCTTGATATTTTATGTTTATAAATTATAACCCTACATTATATATAAAAAAATTTGGTTGACCCCGGTCTTGGGATGCCCCAGCCACGAGGCTTGGTGGGCTTACCCCAGGGTCGAGCCTGATTCCATCATCAGAAAAGCACGTCCTCCTACTTCCTCTTTCTCCATCATCATCAAAGTCAATTTTCATAATGAGATTAATCTATTTTTTTAACCATTGAATTTACTATATGCCAAGTTCCATGGTTGAAGCAAAACAACAAGCACATTGTGTGCGGTTCCAAAAGAACAAAATCATAACACATAAAAACATATCGTATTCATAAAAGCTATGCCCAACTAGTCCGATCAGCAATACATTAAATCACATTAACTTCATCAAAGAAATAATTAAAAACTTCAAGTTGAAGGGGCACTCTCATAGCATTTCCTCAAATACTTGGCATTCACAAAATGTTAGCCCAAATAATATTATTTTCGCCTACATGCCAACCATTCACCTCACAAGCATTTCAACAAATAATATATTTGTCTCAAACACCTCATTATCCTCCTCTTCCTCCTTCATTGCCCACTAGATCTGAGCCTTAACCCTGACCTTCATCTCCTAGGCACCTTCTACTCCTCTTGTAGACCACCCTCCATCACCAAATCCATCCATACCCCTCCCTCCTGATCTCCTTTTACCTCCTCCTCACCATGGACCTCTCAGTGGCTCGATGAGCTCGACCTCTCCTACCTTCTCTCCTACTCCTTCACCATATTCTTCTTTGTCCATCTTGCTGACCGCTTCTCCTTCTCTTCCTCTAACTCTTCTCAACACTTGCCTAAGAAGAATAAGAGAAGGAGAGGAGGGAGTTGTGGTCTCCATGAGGGAAAAAAAAGTAGGCGCAGAAGAAGAAGAGGGGTATTGATGGAAGTTTTTTGGATTTTTTTATTTTGGGAAGTGCAAATAGGGGTTGAATCACATAAAACCAATGTATTTGGGGCAATGCACATGAAAAATAACACAGGGGGCTAGGGCATATCAAAAATTCATTTCTGAGGCCTTAGACACAAATTTTCCTTGATTTGTATCTTTAACTGATACCAGTTTGATCATATTGGTGCAAAATAAATGATGTTTGCACTCTGAGGAGGTTCAAAAAAAAGTAGTGGATATACGCGTAGAATACTTGTTCTTTTAATTTGCATTGCACATCGTTATGCCATCTGAAAATCAATTTATGATGAAGCAATAACCTTCAACTTTGTTCTGTACTTTTTGGTTTTTTTCCTCTGAAACAAGTACTTAGACTTCTTATAGGGGAAGAAGAGGTTAACTCATGGATATTCCAAAGCTGATTACTTAAAAAAATCCATCTCCAATAATTTCATTGGATTGCCATGATGAAGAAGCATATTCAGCTTCAAGCATAGAATCACATTTAGGCCTAGCATTGCTTGATGCGGAGGAAGTCGATTCATCTATAATTAGCTCTGAACAAATATTGTTTCTATATATGTTTGTTTATAACAAATAAACGATGCACTAATAATGTGTATGACGCAGTATGAAGATTATTGAATGGTCTTATCGTTTATCAAATTAGCATTAGATTAGATCAACTAGGAAAATATTCTTTTGAGGCTTGATTAGAGCATCTAGTTTTAGTCTTTGTGACCAATCACTATCAAAACGTATTTTGACTTTTTTAATCCAGACAGACCATGTTAACTGAGTCAGATCTCCTAACTCTTAAATTTGTTTGTTAGTTGGATGTTGATCTGATTATAATAACCCACACACGTGTTTATGCTTGGTCCATATGTACTGATCCAATGACCCTCATCCCTTTGGATTGCCCTAATGGATGCAGCCCAATGGATAGTGCTCCATTGCCACAGGATCATGGGACAGAGTTGGAATTCTCCAAGTGCAACTGATATGGCCATGGTGTGTAGGGCTGAGCATGGTTCGGTCCAAACTGAAAAAACCGACCGAACCGACCCGAACCGACCAGAACCGATCCGAAAAAATCGGTTTTATGAGTAGGGCGGTTCGGGTCGATTTGAAAACTTTTCAACCCGAACCAACCGAATATAGTGCAATACTACCCATTCTGATCTCAAACCCTACACGTCCCGTCCCCAAAGAGTCAAAGACTCAAACCCTAAACTCATTTTCTGAATCATTATGGGTTAAAAGCAATATTATCATATCAGTGTTTAATGCTTCATAATCTCATACTTTGTTGATATCTTTTTTTCTTTAACATAGTTTGTTGTTTGATAAGAAGTTTGATGAAGTTAGAACCGAACCGAACCGTACCGAACCGAACCGTACCGAACCAACTTGGAACAGTTCGGTTCGGTTTTGAATTATAGGCGGTTCGGTTCGGTTGTTCAAATTTTAATAAAAACCGAACCGAACCGACCGTTGCACACCCCTAATGGTGTGACCATACCTAACAATCTATTAAAAAAAACTAATAACCTTTGAATGAATCAAGTAGTCCCTGGCGTCAGCAATCATCCTCTCTCCTCTTAAACAATAAATGAGAAGCTACATTTTCATATTGATCTCTCTCACGTCAGCAATCATCCTCTCTCCTCTTAAACAATAAATGAGAAGCTACATTTTCATATTGATCTCTCTCAAAGACTAGTAACCTTTGAATGAATCAAGTAGTCCCTGACGTCAGCAATCATCCTCTCTCCTCTTAAACAATAAATGAGAAGCTACATTTTCATATTGATCTCTCTCAAAGACAACAAGTTGGCTCTAGGACTATTCATAGGATCATGCTTCGTAACTGCGGTTGCCAGCACCTACGTAGAAGATCATTCCAAACAGTCCAACATGAAGGCCGAGCTGCAGAAGCTAAGCGTCTCACTCGAGCTCGTTAGCTCCGCGGTTGAGAAAGTAGAGCACAACACTGGGGATCAGGATACCTCACCCCAACTGTAGGTGTCACGCCTCGAAACTGCAGCGGAAATTCAAAAATACATGTTACACGACAGCAGCGACCCATGCACAAGACGAGTCTCATGCGCGAGTCAAGCCTGACACTTCATATCACATAGTTTATCTTAAAACATTTATAAACCTGCTGATGATAGAAGTTCAGAGCAACTATATATGTGTATATAATCGGTACTTACAACCCACAAGCTCACCGTTACTAGCATTTTACTAAATAAAACACATTGTTGACTGTATGTAACATCAAAAAGGAGTGTTTGCGTCGGAAATCAGTTTCATTGTAGAATCTATTTACAATCGTTTATCGACTTACAATAGATTCGACGGAGTGAGCCTTTTTATAAGACTTCTCACTACAAAAGAAACAAACAGAGGATTTCCTAGAAACACACGCAGAGACTGTATATCGGTCGCTGCTTGCATGAGATCTTTGCATGTGCCAGGGACGCGTTAGTCTGTGAACGACCGATTCACAGATCCAGGTTGATCGTGAAGAAGGCTCGGTGTTCTTGTTTCAATTGGGAAACAAGAACAGAAGTAAATATCTCAGTGATGTGAGATAAGTACTCTTCTCGAGATCAAAATGATGTTTGATCTCAAGGAAAGGGGTGAAGGCCTGTAGATCTCTCGAAATCTTCCACTTTATGCATGAAGTTCGCCAAGATCTCGCCTTTGTCTCTGAAATCCGTGGGTATCTGCTCTCAAAATGTCAGCACCTCGCCTCCACCGTTAGTACCCTTCCATCGCCCCTACATATGGGTGCTAGGGGCTATTTATAGGCTTCGGACGCTGTGTTTGTGGATAACATCTCATGATTTGAGCGTATCTTCAGTTTATAACGACTTTTCCGTGTTTGAGTATGTTCCCAAGGTAGTTAGGAAGCTAATGGACTGCACGAATCCTGAGAAATTATCAAAAAACGTGCTTTTGGGAGTTCACTGTACGAGACACCCTGTGTGTCTCGAGTGCGAGACACCTTTTGGTGTCTCGAATTGCGAGACACACTATGGTGTCTCGGAATTTGAGACACCTATGAGTGTCTCGGATTTCAAGACACCTGAGTGTGTCTCGTTTTGTTGTTTTGTTGTCTCGCGCGCTTCGTCGCTTTGCTTCGTCGATTTGTTTCGTCGCTTCATCACTTCATCTCTTCATCGCCTCGTCGTTTTGCTGCTTCGTCGTCTCGTCATTTTGTTGCTTCGTCGCTTTGTCATTTCGTCACTTCATTGCTTCGTCGCTTCGTCGCTTTATTTTTTTGTATCGGACGATGCTCTCTGACTTAGATAACGACATTCTTTGTCTTCTCTTCACCTTGAGCTGTATTCCGGAACCTATAGGTAATTTTTAACGTCTACAGATACCCCCTCCAAAGTTTTCAGCCTCCTCGGTATTTTATCGAGGAGTCTGGAATACTTTGGACAAGATAGGCCCTGCCTTCAATCTCTTTAGTATTTTGTCGAGGAGGCTGTGCAGAAGGACCCGTGAGTGGCTTCAATTCTTTAACTTATTCAGCGTTAAGTCTATTCAGTATTTGTCAAATATTCTGAAATATTTCCGATCCGGCGTTTATCGCTTGACCGTTGTTAAAATCTTGAACTGAAACTGGTGCATTGATACCTGAATTAGCTCGTGTCATTGAGTCGACGTTGAACTGATCATCTTCGTTGGGAGTTTGCATCTGAATCACGATTAAACTACCCGGAATAATTTTGGCATAAAATTATCTTGAACCTGATTTAGACGAAACCGTCGAATTGTTGACTGGCGTTGACCTTCGTTACGGCGTAACACAGTTTATACACATACGTAACTAGAGTTTACACAGTTTAAAATCTTAAGGCGTTGAAGCGTGGAGAATCAGTTTATACTCATATACTCCTTGGAGTTTCGGGGAACAGTTTAAACTCATATACTCGTTAGAGGTTCAATGAGATGCAGTTTATACTCGTATACACATCGGAGTGCGAATACGTACCTCGAATACGTCAAAAATAGGCGAAAATGGGTAAAATCATGCACGAAAGCACTGGCGGGACCCACCATATGCACGAGACAACACCGTACGTCTCGTACGTGTGCGAGACAGGATATCCTGTCTCGCCGTGCAAGATACATTCGAGTGTCTCGGAGGTCGATTGACGAGGTGGTCTTGTGGGAGTCGGTTTCGGACTTCTCAAGTTCAAATTTTTCCGGCGTCTCTTTCTCTAACTCCCCATCTTCTCCGACTCAAATTCCTTATAAAAGAATTCCCTAAGTCCTTTTCCCCCTTACCTCTTTGACTTTGGCGGATTTCATCCCTAGGGTTTCGGTTTTCAAATCTTAAGTTCGAGCCCTTCGTCGTGGTTCTTCCCCACCCTTGATCCCAGGTGAAACCTTGCTCCTATAGCTCCAATTTTTAGTTTTAGGCATGATCGAAACCTTAATTTGGTCTTGAGGGTTTCGGTTTTAGGGTTAGTCCCTGTTAACTGCATTTTAAATTTGATTTTCTTCTTGAACTCAGCAAGAACTGAAGCCTCTCTTTGGCGTTTTGGAAATTTTTTCAAGCTCCCTTTATGATTTTCCCCAAAACCCAGTTCTTCTTTGAGGTTCGTCCACCTTTCTCTTATCACACACTTGATTTATCTATGTTTTTGGTGAATAACTGATGTTGGAGTTCGGATTTTGAATGATAACCAAAGTTCGGCTTGATCTTGAATACCCTCGGTTGAAAACTTAGATTATTGCCTAGGTTTTGAGTGAGAATCGAGCCTTTGGTTTTGTTATTGGGTGTGAACCGAGACTTTGTTTTCGGTTTCAAGGGGAAAATCAAAGCTTTAATCTTCTTTGATGCTTTTGTTTGAAAACCAAACTTAGGTGCTTGGTTTGGGTTGAAAACCGAGGTCATTGCTTAGTTGCATATGTCCCGTAGGTTTAATTGTAATTTTCCTCTTGATTACGGACTTATGTGCCTCAATTCTTGATAAAACTAAATTTAGGGTGTTTGACCACGAGCTTTTGGGTTCGCTTAATATCCCGTATTTGGAAATTTACGTAAACTGATAACTTTTCTTATAGATTGATGATGTCTTCGAAGAGGTCACGCATTTCGAGGAGTCGGTCAGCCTCTCAGCCAGCTGAGAGAGAGGCTCCTATAGCTTCATAATTTGGGGGTAAGCTTTTACCGCTTTCGTAAATTCAGAAACCGATACTCAAAATATTGCACCCTCGTTTGTTGAACCGATATCCTCCGTTGTGAGGGTCGACGCTTAAAAGATGTGTTTTGTTTGGTCAAAATACGTCTCAAGGCAAAAGGGATGATTTCATGCTGTATCGCACTCCGTAAGGCTGGTATATCGTTGCGTTGTTTACACGACAATATACGTTGTCTCTCGTGTGTGAAATAGTTAAAATCGTTTCGCCAATTACAAGGTAGTGACTCTATCTTGCGGATTTGTGAGATGAGTTCAACTCCTTGTTTTGCCTTGGAAATATATATATTTTAACTGCGTTTAATAAATAAGCTCTTATTCGTAGAAGTCAAATTTCCGCCGACGACGTTCTTACCCCGTGCAGTGAGTGGTCGAAGTGGCGTCTCCTATGCCTCTTTCGATGAGACGACCATTGTCAACGGGCCCCCCCAATTCAATAGAGGTGGTCCTGTAGAAATCCCCAGGCTTGTTAAGGAGGGAGATCGTCGTAACATGCAACATTTGATAATGGATGCACCTCTCACAAGAGATCCAACCACAATTGAGCCATTGAGGAAACCCGACTTCATGTTTGGCGACTCAGTCGAGGATCCAAGCATCCTTAATTGCAGCCTGGAGCAATGGCTGAACGAGTATGACGACAGATGCAAATTCCTTCCCCTAATCCCTCGTTACTACGGTTTGACGCACCTGAGCAATTTGGCGGTAGGATGACAGATGGCTTGGCATCTGACTGAAGACCGGGAGTGAGTACATTGTGAGTTCATTACCCAAGGCAAGACTCCGGGTTCAAGTGAGAGGAATTATATTCGCGGGCTTCATCCCGGCATGCTGGGACATGATGAAATTCCGCCAAACGAGCTGCCAACTAGGGCTAACACCATATGGAACCGCCTTGCGAGGCTAGGATGAGAACTACCTGTTAAAGGCTTCTGATGCTTCGGTTGGGTTCACTCCTCAGCCGATAAGTGGTGGACTAGGATGATAGTCTATGTCCTCAGCCGGTGGGGCACAAAGTTGAGGGAGAGATGGTTGTATCATCCGAGCCAGCATGTATGGCCTCGCCATGAGTGCGAGTCACTTCTTCGCACTGTTGGAGATTTATAACTCAGATACTAACACGTTCCTAACTCAGAATGGAGAGTTGGGGTTGGCATTGCATGAGATGATGAGAGTCTCGGGGCTACCGATGGGCGATTTTTCGTACCAAGAGTACTTTCCCACCAACCGATGAGTCATGCTAAATACGACACATTATGGGAGCTGACATGCCATTATCAGACGGCCTTAGCTAGTGTTGATATTAAGGCCAAGAAGAAGTCTCCGCAGCTCAGCTTGAAGTAGTTTGCAGACTATTTATTCAGGCACTTGGAAGATCATTCAAGCGAGGATGTTTGCGAGCTGACTCCCCTATCCCCTTTCGAGATTAATCAGTTAATAGAGAAAATCGGCACTTAGTATTATACTACCCACTCGGCTGAAGGCAAGTTCCCAAGGGGTACAAAATTCAAGACTTTCTTGTGGCACACACAGAGGCAGATCCATTCGACGACTCTTCTGACGGGATACTTAGCTATCTGGCTAAAGAAGTGTGTGATACCACACCAACTATCTGACGCATTGCCCATCAAAGTCCTATTTCCGGCCATTGAGCTTGCAATTGGACTTAGGCTCTCTCTTCTCCTGTCCATGATTGCTGATATCCATAGCATACTTTGTCACTTGGTCGCCGAATTTACATAAAAAGGAAGCAAGCCTTCAAGCGAAATCCCTACCGCCAAGATTGAGTTGCCGTACACATACCTGATGGCTTGGTTGGTTCTCCACCGCCCAGACCTGATGCCAACACCCACCATCGTGGATCTGAGCATTCCCTTGCTACAGACATTAGAAGACTGCAAGTGGGAGGCTCGCCAGTGGCATGAGGTGAAGCGACAATTCCAAGTCATAAATGATGGGAGTTCTTCAAGTGCTTACCACAATTTTCCGACCGCTACGATGAATTATTGGTCGATGATATGGAGCTGAGGATGAGTCAAACCGTTCTAGATGTAGGTTTCTTCCGGTGGCTGATGAACATCCGACCTGTCTACCTTCTCCTTCGCGTGAAGAACGGCTGCAAGATCGAGCCTTACTTTCCTTGCCGATTCGCTCGTCAATTTGGTTACGACCAACTGTATATCGAGAATCCGAATAAGGCTCTGAAGGTTCACAGAGGCCTTATTGATGGGGCTCGCGCATGGTTCTGGAGCATTACGGGCTGCATCGGTACCATATTTAGCCTTCCCGCTGCAGAGACTCGGCGGCAACTGACCTTCCTCTGCTGCAAGTGGTTAATCGCCACCAACACATCCGCAAGAAAGAGAGATATCTCAGAGTTGGAGGCAGAGGTGGCGGCCAAACAGGCGGCTGATATAGTTTGAGAGGTTGTGCTCTCGAGGAGGAAGGGGTCTGACAGGGGTAAGCAAGTAGTTGAGGAGGAAGAGGAGGTCCTCCCCACTGATGAAGATGAAACCTCTGAAGAAGATGTAGCTAGGGTTGGAGGCACAGGAGTTGGAGGCACAGAAGAAGAACTTGAGACATGTTTGCCAACCTCTTTCTTCTCAGGATGGTTTATGAGTTCGACGATCGCTCGTCGAACTTGCCAATTTGATTTGCCTAAGTCTCCAACGGATCCAAAGAAGCCGAGGCAGAAGGTCTTGTTTACATATCCTAACAAAATGACGGTTGACCTTCTAGGTGGGGCTATAGACGAAGAAGAAGAAGAAGAACCCAACCTCATCCATCGGACAAGATCCTGATCTTCATCTCAAGTTCCCCCAAGGGTCGAGTTGCGCACCAAGTTTAGACATGAAAGACCTGTCGCTTCTGAGGAGGCTTGACCTGCGAAGCGAAAGAAGGTGGTGCACAAGCCACGTACAGAGTTACCAGCTTTTGAGGGGGAGCCGCTCAGTGATATTCCAGGAGAAGGTAACATTTGATATTGTCATTTTTCGTACTTCCGGTCAGCGATTTGCTAAATATATATATCTCATTGTCGATCCGCAGGGAGTCTTGAAGTGGGTGAGCTTCCATATGATCCTCCTTCTCCTGGCTTTACCCATTCCGAAAGGTTAGGCTTCACACAACAGATGCATGAGGCCATGGGTGAAGAGGCTCGTGACCCTGAAGTTGGAGGGGATGCTGAGGTTCCATTCAACTCACTGTAGGCTGTCTAAAAATCACAATAGATAGCTGATCCTCATCAAACACCGATGATGGAAGTTACAATCTGACGACTTCCAGAAGCCTTCATAATCAACATCGGGAGTTACAATCTGACGACTCTCATATATCAGAGAGCTAAAGCAAAGATTACAAAATAACGATCTTTGCAACGCTTCGACAGAAAGAGACTACAAATCGACGGTCTCTTCAAATCAAACTGTGGAAGTCCTCCCCGCACACCAGCATCAAGACGCATCGCGTTCATAGCCACGAACGCAGCTCAACGCAGCTCATACCGTAGCTCAACGCAGCTCCAACCGCTGCTCAACGCAGCTCCAACCGCTGCTCAACGCAGCTTATGTTCGGCCGCAAACGCAGCTCCAAAAGCTGCAAACGCAGTTCATGTTCGGTCACAAATGCAGTCTCCGAAAGCTATCAACGCAGCTTTCACCTGCCGCCAAACGCAGCTCCCAAGCTGTCAAACGCAGCTTTCAACAAGATGCCAACGCAGCTTCCAAATTGCTGCGTCTGAGCTTCCAAACACTGCGTTTGAACGCAGAATTCACATCAGAACATGGATTTTGCATTTGACTCGTTCAAACACGAGCTGAACAGTTTCAAAACCGTTTCCCACGATCTGAGAGGATCACAACTCCTATAAATAACTAAAAATCAATTCAGTTCCGTTCGATCGGTGGGGACTCCTTGACAGCAGGGTTCGGTCGATCGGTTGGAACTTCTTGAGTCGTCAACAGGATCCTTAGAGCATTTCTGGAGCTTAGGAGATCTGCAACAAGAGCTTCTTCATCCATGGCTTGAGAACCGATTCTCGGTTCAAATCAACTCTTTTTTAAGAGTTTCCAACTCATTCAGAGTTATCAACTCGTCCAGAGTTTCAAACTTGCCACGCAAGTTCTCCACAACGTCAAATCATGAGGAGAAGATCACGTTCTAGTGAAACAAGACGTCGGATCGTCAACGAGAAGCAAACTCGACGCGAGCATTCGAGGGAGGCATCTCATCGCTACCGTGAAGAACCCAGAATTAAACAAAGGGAAGAATCAAATTCATTTTCTTCTCTTTTGTAATCAGGAAATCCAATTGTAACTGAGATTAAAGGAATACAAATAAATTTTTTTTTATTTCTTTTACTGCAAATTTTCCACAAACACTCACCCACTGACACCATTGCAAGAACTTCAAGTCCAAGTATATCTAAAACAGATAATACCTAATTCAGGTGGTAGTTAAGAGAGTTGAGTGATTCAAAATCCATGCCTCCCCTAATCGTTTCTGCACTTCATGCTCTTTTAGAAAAATTGAAGGGAGCGAGCATGAGCTTCGGGGCCGCGGAACCTATTGCATCTGATGAAGGTAAATCTAATTCTCACTTGTCATGAGTTCCACTTTCCTTCTTTGTACTTAGTACTCAGGTTTTCTATAGACGTCGTGATGGAAGAGCCCGTGGTGGAGGAAGCCCTTCATGACATTAATATCACGGATTTTGACGAGCATGCATTCAAACCAACGATGAGCTTCTCTGAGGTTGAACATAGGTTGCTTGCTGATATGTTATTAGAGCAAGCCCACCGCGAGGCTACAGGACCGACTGTTGAGGTTGGTTCATCTGTAGGTATAGATCTTATCCTGAGGTCGTCGTTATTCGTTTGTTAGTTCTTACTTAACCACAGGAGAGTTTCGCTTGTAGGCCCAGCCGCCAGAGCTGATACGACTACCATTATAGGGGCCTAAGACCAGCCCGAGGGTTTGGATTTTCTGATGTTGGAGAGAGCCGTCACCGTGGTTCAACCATCTGTTTCTCAACCTGAGGCTACCGTTCATTCGAACCAATTGATTATGGAGGCCGCAGCTAGAATTAGGGCTAGTCCTGTTGTTCCAACCCTAAGACCAATACCGAGGCTGGTACGTCTGTGATTGTTACATTCCCACCCACTCCGACAACTCATGAGGTTAGGTCAGTGGGACCAAGCGTAGAGCGCCAAGCTGAAGGATCCTCTGCCGACATCTGTAAGCTCTATCCCGTGATTTGCCTTGAGATTTTGAACATTAATCTTGCTTGTGCAGATAGAGAAGCCACTTTTATAGATAGAGAAGTTATCTCTCGTCAGTCGACAGCAATCTGATCTTTAAATTTTTTCTTATCGCCGCGACGTAATTTTTTATTCATAGTCGCTTACTTGCTGAGGCAATTCCATTTGATCAACTGCATCATTGAGCTGCTCGACCGCTTCATCAATATTATGTGGCGTAGGCTATGCAATGGACAGATAGAGTATTATTAAAAAAAGAATAATTAAAAACCAATAGACACCATTAACATGACATTTATAATTCACAATTACTACAATGCTTAACCATCCTTCAAGAATGATATCATCTTCTGTTCCCCTTTTCTTTTTGGGAAGAGGCTGTCTTGGGCCACTTGCCCTACCGGCGTCTCTAACAGCCGGTTCCTTATTCTTCTCCCTCTTTCTCTTTATTATTCTCTTCTTTTTTCTTCTTCTCTTTTTCCTTCTCCTACTCCGTCCCCTGCAAACCTCCCACAAGACTTTGAACTTGGCCCTGAAACTGTGGAAGCTTTTTAGTAGCTTGTCTTGCTTTAGCTACAACAGTGGCCAATCTTAGTGATCCTGCAACATCTCCCTGTTTTACCCAATTTGTGAGGGGAGGCCGCGTCATACTTCCCACTACTGGCTTCTTAATGCTAGTAAGTTCATAGTACCACAACTGCACATGAGAGAAATAGAATCTTAACAATCACCCTATAACCTTAACAACAAATAAATAACCATAACAATAAATCTGTAACCTTAACAATCAACTTGTATCCTTAACAATCAACTTGTATCCTTAACAATAAATCAGTAACATTAACAACTAACTCATAACCTTAACAACCAATCTGTAAACTTAACAACAAGTAAGCAATCATAACAACAAAACAGTAACCTTGACAGCCAACTTGCATACATAACAACTACCAACTATACTTAAGAACTAGACCCTAACCTTCATAATCAATAATGCATAAAATTTACTCATTGCTCTAAATAATAAAAAGTATGAATGCTTACACAAACAAGCTGGGTACACCCTTGCAGATATACAATCTTCTATCTTGGCCTAAGACCCTTCAATGCATTTTCAATCGCATCAAATGTCTCACTGAATATATAGGTCTCCCAACAATGTTATTTGCATGTTCAATGCTTTCAACATACTTGAATGAATGCCTTATAATGCCAAGAACACTGCTTGGATTCCAGATTATGCTCAGCTGATAGAGGATCTGTAGTAGGACAAAGTCCTTCACATCTTGATGATCAGTTGATTGTACAAGCTTCATGAGTAGATCCTTAACATGGTGTCTCGTGGGTGCTGGAGGAGGAGCTGTATTGCTGTTACCCGCAGGTTTGGTAAAAAACCTCGACCAAATTCTATTTTTCCTATCTTCGTTGGGGCCAACAAGATCCCCCTTATTAGAGAATCATGTATGGCTCATTACCCAGTCAGGGTTGAAAGAGCACTCGATGTCTTCTCCAGTTTTTGTATCAGTAAAAAGAAATTTCATTTTTTTTCTCGTCCCACTGTCTCAGCACGTGCTCAAAAGTGGGAAGATCAAGACCAGGAGGGCTAAAATGAATGTAGTGTTTGAATGCACTATCTTCGTAGGTCTCCCAGTGCCTTTGCCCCTATATGTTGTACTAAAGTATGCATGAATTCATAGTACACAGTGAAGCTAGAAGTAGGCCGCAAGCCAGATGTGGACTTTATCTTTTGTCTACAAAGCAAAACCACAATACATAAATAGTTTGAAAATAATCTGTAACCATAACAATTATGATGTAAACTTGACAAAGAAACTGTAAACTTAACAACAAATCCATAAGCTTCACAACCAAAACCTATACTCAACAACCAATCAATAATCTTAATAATAAAAGCATAACTCATACAAGTTAACAGTAACATTCACAACTAATAGTCACAAGTAAACAGTAACCTCCACAACTAATAGCCACCCATCAACAGTAACTTTCACAACTAACAGCCGCATGTAAACAGTAACATTTATAACAAACTTATAACATTAACAACTAACGCTTAACCTTAACAACTAACAGACCACATGTTACAACTGAACAGTAACCTTCACAACAAATCAATAACCTTAACAACTAATGCATAACCTTAACAATTAATGAATTCTCTTGACAACTACAAGCTAACATTCACAACATAACAGTATCCTTCACAATTAATACATCATGCAACATCATAAAAAAGAAAAATTTTGCGGTAAAAATCACTTTTTTTGTGTTGTCGTATGCTTCTCTTTAGCTCCTCTCTGTAGATCCAGGAGCGCTCTAGAGGCGTCGTCGGTGCTGGTGATGCCCTCTAGATCTATGCGCTGGGCTGGCTTTTAGGGTTGAGCTGGACTTTTGGGATGAGAATGACTGGCTGCGATGTCCTCTAGAACATCAATAATTGATGTGCCAGCTTCAGTCCACTCTGCTGTGCTCGAAGGTCTTTTTGAGACGACGTACTGTGACGCGTCGTCGTCTTCGTTGAAATCGATAGGGACGACTGCTTTGGGAGTTGACTCGCCGGCCATTTTTCTAATTATGCTCTGGAGTGGATTGATTTAGGGCTATGGTTTTTCAATGGGGATAATGCTCTGGAGTCAATTCTCTTGGACAGAAGAGAAATGAGATGACCCGATCAACAAGGAATGATATAGATAAACGGAAGGCGGTTAAATCAAATGGCGTTTTAGGATTTTTTTGTTTTTACACGTCGGATCACGTGGGGAAGGGTTTTAGGGGCTAAAGGAATTTTGTTATGGTTTTGGGGGGCTTTCGAACCGTTGACAAAGTCTTGGGGGGGTAGAACACTTGAATTGGTTTGGGGGCTAGAAGCAATTTTCCCTTTTAATTTTCTTTTTTTCTTAAACCCTCCTTATCTACCTTTCTCAAAGTCTTCAGATATCGCAAAGCCATTTCTCATTCTTAATTGAGGCATAGTGATGAAACAATTAAAAAAAGAAGGTCTCACTGACTGGTTTCTCGGCTTAAGAGTTTTGCTTTAGAGATCCTTACCTTCATTGTTTCAATTAAAAATCAGTTCTTTAATAAACACTTGTTTTAGATTATGGCAGGAGAAGAAGACAAGCTGTTGAGAGCATGATCCGATGGTTCCAATTCTGTCAGGGAAAAATAACAATTCTGCTAGGGATGAGAGAGGCTAGCATCTCCAGCTTAATTCTGTCTTTAAAAAAAAATTCTATTTGCCCCTAGCTTGAATGACTAGATACGTAATAATATGTATGTTGTTTTAAGTTCATGACTCCTTGGGCATTGATGTGTTGGCTTTCCTTTTATGCTGATGGTCATTTGACACTATCTAGCTGCCATGGAGGCTACATTCACCATCAAAAGTGTTGAAGCTATGCTTGAGTAAGTTTTATATAATCTCACGTTAATTGAAGATAGACTTCCTGTTCTATAGCCTAATTGCGGATAGACATCATGTAGATTGATTTGTGTGGATAACACTAGAAAAAGACTATCCGCAATTGGGCAATAATACAGTGGTCAGCCCATAACTAACCGTATACTCTTTGTAATTTTTTTTGTAAAGTTACTGATGTGAGATCTAAGATGTGTAAATATTATTAGAGATCGGATTTGTGTTAGTTGATTATGGGTTATTGACTCTAACCTAAATTTTAAATGAGTTGTTTGATTAATTTGGTGAAAAAAAATTCTACGTTCATGACAGTGCAATTTTAAGCAGAGCAGGAAATCAAATGATAATGTGCAGCAAAGTCAGCGAAAATGTAAAGACTCGTCCAAGTTCAATAAGCTATGGAAAAATGAATATGACGTAGAACCATGAGGTCGAGATAAATGCTAAGGTTATTATAGTTTTATCTCCTTCAGTTCTCACATGTTATTACTTTTCATATGTTAAAATTAAAGCTAAAGCTTCCTTTGGTTTGCAGTTTGATGGTGTAGTTTCCCATCTATAGAATATGACTTCTGCTAGAACGGAAGCTTTCTTTATTTGTTACGCTTAAGTAAATGTTTGCAAAAATCTGCCTAAGGTTCTCTTTTGCAGTGTTTCTGCAAAAAAAAAGAAAAAACAAACAAAGAAAGAGAGAAAGAAAATAATAATATACTTTTCACATGGTGCATAATTGTAGATTTATTGTTTAACATTCAACTATATATAGGTAACCTTTCACATGAAGCTTTCAACAAAACCATCATCAAACTTCTGAATAAGGTCGTCTCCTCTAACAAACAAGATTGGGATGAGAAACTCGGAGAGTGTTTATGGGCTTACCAAACAACAGTCCCCACTCCCATAGGCTCCACGTCATTCTCACTGGTCTACGGATGCGAAGCCGTGATCCCTTTGGAAATTCAGGTTCCATCATTAAGAATCATAGTCGCCAAGAAAATGACAACTGAAGAACATTATCAAAAGCGTCTCCAAGAACTAGAAGCGCTGGATGAGCTGAGACTTCAAGCTCAGTAAAGGATCGGGATCTACCACTCACAAATCTCGAGGGCCTTCAACAGGAGAGTCAGAGAACGATCCTTCTTCAAAGAAGGCGATTTGGTCTTAGCTGTTCATTGACCCATGGTCATGACACATAAGACTAAAAGAAAATTCCAACCCAAATGGGAAGGTCCATTTGTAGTAGAGATAATCTACTCAAATGGAGCATATCACCTAATTGACCAACATAGTACGTAAAAGGCTCATGGCGCCAATCAACGGGAAGTTTCTCAAGAAATACTATCCATGATATCGGCCGATTCTATCTCCCCGTGGAGATTCTTAGTCACGTTTAAGTTTCCACCTATGATCAGAAACATTGATCTTCTCGATCCCAAAATCTTCAACGAGTCATCAAGTTAACATCACACCTCTACTTGAGTCCAAAATATCATTATCGCTATCATGTTAACATCACACCTCTGAACAGTACCGACTTAATCAAACCGTCATGTTAACATTACACCTCTGAATAGTTTTCCTTCTTTTTGATCTGACCGGTTAACATCACATCTCTATCAGACCATTTTGTCGACCGGTTAACATTACACCTCTGTCGACCTATATTAGCGAGTTTGATCGGTTAACATTACACCTCTATCAAACTCGCTCTCTTCAAAAATCGATTAGTTAACATTATACTTCCATCGATTTCCTACAGCTAAGTTAAAATTACACTTCCAAATGGTAGTCGTCCTTCAGAGTCTCGTGAACCTACCGGTTAACATTACACCTCTGTTGATCACTCTTTTTTAACACGTTAACATGACACCTCTGTCAAAATTCTTTAGTACTGTCATGTTAACACCTATAAATAGTATTAATCTTTCAAACGTGATATGTTAACATTACACCTTTATCAATTTGTTTTAATTAACCGGTTAACATTACACCTCTGTTGGTCACTCCTTTTTGGTATGTTAACATTACACTTCAGTCAAAAAATTTCAGTGTTGTCATGTTAATATTACACCTCTGAACAATATTAAACTTGCAAACCTGATATATTAATATTACACATCTATCAGTTTGATTCAACAGACCGGTTAACATTACACATCTGTCGGTCATCCCATTTGGCATGTTAACATTACACCTCTGTCAAATATTTTCTCACTGTTATGTTAACATTACACCTCTAAACAGTGTCAACTTAATCAAGTTATTATGTTAACATTACACATCTGTTAGTTTGATCTCAACATCATTATCCCCAGCAAAGATGTTATTATGATACGTTAACACTACACCTCTATCATACACACATCAAGGGAGATAAGAAATTCTTTTATTTATCGAAAGAACTATAAGAAGATCATTACAGGGAAAGTGGATAAAAAGTGTGTATCTGAGCAACACACTCAGCCACTCATGCATCCTTGACTTTATGAGCACCATTCTGGGTTGAAATTACCCTAGAGGGGGTGAATAAGGTATATGCTAATCTAATCCGATATTAATGCCAAATTAAAACTTATGAATAATATCCTAGCAATTATGATATACAATAAGATATATGAGCAAGGATATGAAATTAAACAAGGGAGAAATAAACATGAACAAATATAAATAAGATAGTGTATAAATGTGATTTTTGTAGTTGTTTTGGTCATTTGACCAAAATTTGTTTTGATTTGAAAAGAGTTTCTCATTTACAAAATGCATTTAAAAGACCATCTACATTTGCAAATAATTTCCATGCACAACCACAAGGTTAACAAAGACAAATAAATCTATTTCATTGCACATATTGCAATCAAAAAGGTTATTTCTACAATTATTATTATGACCGTGTTCATGCGAAATGTGCCCAAATTGGATCATAACCCAAGAGCATTGAGCTTAAATGATAGGAGTCATGTTCCTAAATATTCAGGCACCAAAAATGTTTGGGTGCCAAAACAAAGTTAATTTTGTTTATTTTGTGATTTTTGATTGGTTGTTTTTTTTTATCTTGGTTTCATGCTTTTAAAAGATGATTTGTGTTTAAATCAGTTTTAATTATGAATATTTTTGCAAGTTATATGAAAGAAAATGTTTTCTTACTATTTTTGAGAAAATTTTGATTGATGTAATCATTATCGAAAATAACATTAAAAACTAGCTTAAATTTTTTCAAGTTACACATTTATATATCAAAGTCAGTGTGCTTTCAGACATTCTTCGGTTGATCGACCCTTCTTGACTGGTTGACCGACGAATAGGATTCAGTCGACCGATCACTTAGGACCGGTCGACCGGACAGAAAGTCCTTCTGAGCTCCTGAATTCTCTATTTTTGGTTGATTTGGATTTCTGTCCTGACCCGTTTAGAACATGTTCACACTTCCTTTGATCTCATCCATTGATTACCTTTTTGAATCTATCATGACCGTTCAAAATCTTTCCATATGTTTCTAAACCCTACCCAAACACTTCATCTTCTAAACACAACTGATTCTCTCCTTCAAAACCCTAGCTTGATCTTTTCGTCGGTCGGCCGTCGCAACCTCACCAGTCGACCGCTTGCTACTGAGGAGTTTGCTGAGACTGCTCCGCCATCATCCATTGCTCATTATAGCGCTCTCTCTCTCTCTCTCTCTCTCTCTCTCTCTCTC
>NC_033799.1:25112747-25209356 GCF_001876935.1 Asparagus officinalis | reverse complement strand
TCTCTCTCTCTCTCTCTCTCTCTCTCTCTCTCTCTCTCTCTCTCTCTCTCTCTCTCTCTCTCTCTATAATTGTCTTAATTTCTCACCTAGGGTTTCATAATCTTTTTGTTTCCTATCTTGGGGTGCTTAGACCTGTTTTTGTCATCATGTATGTGCCAAAGCGTGCTAGAGTTAGTAGGGGTAGCTTTCCTGAACCTGTTCCCTACGAAAAATATATTAGAAATGTTACCTTACTTGAAAAATATCATAATATTTGCAAATTAAAAATTATTCCTGGTAGATTGGTTAATTTTGAGGATCTCTCTTGCTATCAAATTCATACCTATTTTCATAATGTGGGACTACATGACATTCTCTCTCACAAAAATAAAGTACCACATTATCCTGAGCTTGTTTATCTCTTTTATGCCAATTTAACTCTCATGAAAACTTACGACGGTACCCACCTTATCCGAACCAATGTTAAGGATCATGAAATAATTTTCTCATTGGTAGAATTAGCTAATATCCTTAAAATTCTTGTTGGCAAACATTCTTCTTCATGATGTTCAGCATGATGATCCTGCAGTAAATTCTTTGATATTTCTCCCTGGTAAAGATTATCCAATATCAAACAATTCTATCAATCCCATTGCTAAGTTAATTGCCAGAATCATAGCTTACAACTTAATCCTTAAGAATGGAAGCTATGATCACTTCTCTCCCAATAAGGTGCATGTTGTTTATTCTATTTTTGTCAAAATCAAGGTCAATTGGGGCCAAGTCTTTTTCGAGATCATGTCTGGATCCCACACTAAGTTCCTTCCTTTTGGCTCTTTTATCACCAAAATCATCACTCACTTTGGAGTCGAACTCTCAGATGAACCCCGTCTTGAACCTAGTAGTGAATTCTTTGATCGTACAACTCTTATCAGGATGGGGCTCTTAGAATCTCATCTATCTCATCCCCAGGTCTCCACTGCTCCTTCTGGTCGTGTATCTTCATCTCACCAATGTAGTTCTAGGGATCTTCCTCCTCCACGCACTTCTAGTATCCCAGATTATATAGTTCATCGTATGGATAGGTTAGAAGAGGGAGTGTACGCTCATTTGTCTGTTTGTGAGCGGAGGCAAGAAGAGATTCGTGTTGAAGCTCAAGTTTGGCATGGTGAGGTACTTAGAAGGGTTGACAGGATTGAGAGCAACTAGGACATAGGACTCGCCAATATTGAGAGTAGGTTTGATGATCTTTTCAGGATTGTACAGCATCCTCATTCTCCTCCAGGTCCAGGACCATCAGATCATTGAAGACAGACTTCATTTGGACTTTTTTATTT
Source organism: Asparagus officinalis (assembly GCF_001876935.1). Taxonomy (NCBI): domain Eukaryota; kingdom Viridiplantae; phylum Streptophyta; class Magnoliopsida; order Asparagales; family Asparagaceae; genus Asparagus; species Asparagus officinalis. The sequence continues at coordinate 25,208,040 of NC_033799.1, read as the reverse complement.
TTTATCTTGAACTATGTGTTTTTATTTTTTGTGGATTGTAGTTGTTTTTCAAGAGTTGAACTATGTATTTTGGTTTGGTTTGGTGTGAAAAATGAATGATATCATTGTCAACACTTATTTTATGTATTTCAGCTTATGGTTCATCTCATTTGTATCTTACGTTTGTGTGGTTAGTGTTTTATGCTTGTTCACATAGCTTTCATGCATATATATCTCTTGTGAGGCAAATTAACAGGTGCTTGTAGAGTTTTCTTTTAATTATTTTGTCATAATCATCTTTGTATGTGGCATCTTGATAGGGGGAGTCATCCCTATTTATGTTTATACTCACCTATGCATATAGGTAGGGGGAGCTTTAGCTCTCTTTCTATTATTTTCCCCATTTTGATGTTGTCAAAGGTGGAGAAAAGTGAGTATTATTGTTGTTGTATTGGTTTTATATATTCATTGAGAAATTGTTTGTCATCATAAAAAAGGGGGAGATTATTAGGACTCATGTTTATGAGCCTACTCTCTAATCTAGTTTTGATGATTTAACAAATAATTCATAACTGTGTGTTTCTAGTATTTTGTGTTTATCATATATCCAGGTCGATAATATTTTAAATGAAGCCAATACAAATCAAGTCAAAGATTCAAGAACAAGCTTCATATGCAACTACTTGGGTATATTAGTTTAGGGTTTATATATTGTGTGTAAATACTTTAAGCTCAATGTTCTTACACACACATTCCAATTTGGGTATTTTTATGAAAATATTGTGTTATTGGTTTATGGACAAAATTATCCATGTATACATCTTTTATTAAGTCTATAAATCAATGTAAAAAGGTTTTATAACTTGGTTTTAAGTCAAATGTCAAAAATCAAGAGTTTTATATAAACATGTATTTGTGAGTCATTATAAACTGGGAAATGATATTTCAAAATTTTCTTTTATAACATGTTTATTTTCATATTTATAAACATTTCCTAGAAATTTACTATTTTTGGAATTTATTTATTATTTTTAATTATATTTCAAAAGTAAGATTACTGATAATCAAGGTTCTGGAAAGTATCGGTTTTCGATCGACTGAATACATGGCTCCGGTCGAACGACTAGAGATAGTTTTTTCAGCAATTGTTCTCAAGGTTTTTCGGTCGACCGACAAACTTATTTAGTCGACCGATAGACACCCGATGGTTGACCGAAACAAGTTCATTAGTCGACCAAATGAGCTTAAGTTTTTTTAAGTCTGCTAACGGTCATCTAGTCGGTCGACTGACCATGGTCTATCAGTCGACCGGAGATACTGTAATGGTTAGTTTTCTAGTTTGCTGATTTTTTGGGTTTTTTGTCTTTTCCCTTGGATTTTCTTGGTTTTTGGGTTTTGCTTTGTGAACCAATATATACCCCTTACCCTCTAACTTTCAAACCATCAAAGAAAAGTTTTAAAACAAGTTTATAAGGGTTTAAGTGTGTTTAAGTATGGTTTTCAAGTTTGTTTATGTGAAGAGGTTTTCACAAGAGGAGGAAATTATTCTTTTCGTGTTTGGGCTTCAATCTACATCTCTCTCACTCTTGATTTTTAGAGAAGTTTTGCTAAACTCAATTTTTAGCTTCATATATATATTTGTTGATTACTCGTTTTATTAAGCTATATTTTATATTGAGTTTAGATTTTATTATTGCTCATTGATCACACACACCACCTATTGAGGTTTTAGCATTTCATACATTATATACTTGGGTTGTGGTGAGTGATTCATTGAGAGTGAGCTTAATTGAGTTCTCATTTTGTTAGAGAATAAAAACTTTGTATTTGTGAGATTATTTGTTGAGATCACATTATAATACACAAGTACACCGAGAGGAGTGGTTGGTGAGAGACATGGTTGATTCCAAGAGGAGTGGCGTCGGTTGTAAAGCTTAGGGAGAGGTTGTAAATCTGAGCACTTAAAGAAGGCAACACGTGAGAGGCCAACACTTAGAGAGTGTGTTGTGTGTTTATATTATGAGTGTTGTAAACGTTTATCGGTGAGCATTGAAAATCGATTGTGTAGTTATCTTTTAAGATAGTGGAGATTCTCCTCGAGAGTGGGGAGCGGAGACGTAGGTCGAGAGTGACCGAATTCCGTGATCACGTTGTATGTTTGTGATTGTCATTTGTCACTATATCGCTCTTGTTTTTAATTACATATTCTTGCTCATATTTATATCGCTCTTGTTTTTAATTACATATTCTTGCTCATAATTTTTTAAATATCACCTTGCTAGGATATAATTATTAATAAGTTTTAAATCGGTATTAATATCGGATTAGATTAGCAATTACCTTATTCACCCCTCCTGTAAACCCCAAAAAATTGAATATTTTATGATAAATAATAATAAATATGTTATATATTTATAAATAATATATTTATATATATGAGCAAATGCACAAATCATGCTCGATGTATAAATCTGGAAATTTATGATAAGTGGAGAGATTTTATATTTTACACACTGATACTTTGTGAATATGAAAAAACTTAAAAGACCAAAGTTGTAGATATATTCAGTAGCTTTCCAAAAATCTTTAATTACCTCATTCCGAGGTCATATGCGAACATTACAACCAAAATACCGAAGAGTATGTTTCTAGTCAGACTAAGTTTTCCAGTTTCGGTTTTCGGGTTTTGGGCTGTAGTTTTTCGGGTTTCCTGCCATATATACACATATTTAAACACAAAAAACACATCTTTTCTCCTATGTTCCAAACCCTAGCAGCCCCTTTTCCCCTCTCTCAAACCCTAATTCTTTTCTTTGGCGATTTTGAGGGATTTTGGAGGATTTTTCAGCGGGTTTTGTGCAGTGCAGCGAAGGGAATTGGTTCTCTTTTACGTGGCAGGAGTTTTTTAGCATCTGAGGTGAGTAACATCTCACCCAACTCTGCACCCTTTTATTTTGCACGTTTTATTAAGTTTTATTCGGATTTTTTGAGCCTAAAACGTATTTTTAGTGTACAAAAGATAGATCTTTATAACTTATGAAGTGAGAATACATTATCATAATTTTCTAATTGATTACAACAGTAACCTTGACAAATTTCAGATCTAAAATTTATTAATCATGAATTAAATCACAAGTGTTTGCTTTTAAAACGTTTAAACATGTGTATAAAAATGTTTAGGGTTTCGACGATATATTTACATGCTAATATTTTGTTTCATGTTATTTTATATATGTTGATATCAGTAATATTATGCTTGGAAAATAATGATGTCACTTCTAGATTTGTTTCAAAGCAGACAGAAACCTGTGAAGGGTTTCTGCCTGTTTCGGTTGATCGTCGACACAGTTTGTGCATGTTTACTTTTGTTGTGTGCTTTAATATAAACAAGGAGTCACCTCGAATATTTGGCATTAGAAATTATTGTCTGTTATGTATCTTCATATGTGAGATGGCTTGCGGACATGAGTTTAGATTTGTACACTGAGACATGTGTGAAATTAGTGTATATGCATCCTTTTCATATATCTCATCGATATTCTACACATTTCATTCAGTCCATGTGTTGGGTAATTATTATGTGTAGTCCATATGTTGGACATTCATCATATTCAGTCCATGTGTTGGACATTCATTATATTCAGTCCATGTGTTGGACATTCATCATTCAGTCCATGTGTTGGAAAATTTATATATATAGTCCATGTGTTGGGCATCCACTACACCTAGTCTTAGTCCATGTGTTAGACACATGTTTAAACCTTGAGTGGGTTTTGACACTTATGTGGGTTTTGACACTTATGTGGGTTTTGACACTTACATAGGTTGGACATGACACTAATGTGGGATTTGACATGACATGGTATTTGAGTTCTGAGATGGGTTAGTCTTCTTTATATTATTGTTCCTATATTAGATCTTTGATTTGGTATTTAGGGATTTATAATTTGAGATACAAGGTATATACATGAGGGTTTCCTTGTTTGGATTATTTCGCTCGACGTACCTATGCTCGTGTTGTAATTTTTTAAATACTAAAATCCTCTTATTTTTAGGATCAATGATTTTATGTATATATGTATTAACTGTATTTTCTATATGCAACGATCCCTCTCCCTTGGGGTTGGTTGTGATGTTGCTCGCTAGAGCTTTGACGCTCGTTGTCCCCTCCTATTTCAGGTAACGAGCCAGGTGCACAGAGAGTCGCAGGTTGATGGCGATACTTATTAGCGTCAATCTTTCATTTGTAGTTTTATTTTATTTATGGAGCTTCACTGTAGACATTTTGTTTAGACATTTGAGAGTTATGTTCTAGAAGTTGTAAAGGTTGTGTGCGTTATTTTATTTTATCAGATATTCTGTATTTGAGACTTGTTGAGATCTCCAGACTAGTTATTTCAGAGATTCACTTTATATTTTTATATGTTGGATGATGAAATATTATTTTTATCTCTATTATTTCATCATATATCACTTGTATTATCTTTTACTTGCTTTTGTACATACACCTGTTGTTGACTCTACTAGAGAGATAGTAATTGTGATGGTGAAACATGTTATTGCATGGTGTGGTGCATGGTGGGTTTGACATTCCTGGTTTCACCTTGGACTGTAGCCTTGTGTGAACCCAGGGGCGTCACAGTTGGTATCAGAGCTCTAGTTCCAGTATCCTTAGAATCATTCTGTGTCGAGTCGTGGAGCTAGGTTAGAGTTTCCTAGGATTCATGTATAGAGTCCGCTAAGGATTTTCTAGTTTATATATATATTATTGCTATCTCATTTACTGTGATAATTTAGCTCTCTTTTTGATATTATAAATATCAAAACGAGGATATGGTCGAGGTAAAACTCATACCTGGAGAGCTGGGCATGCAGAGCCGAACCGTAGCAGGCACCACAGTATTTGATCGACTCTATGGCACCATTAGCAACAAGATCTTATAACACTCAAGGAGCAAGAGGTGTATCAGTTTTCGTCAGCAATACCACTTTCAGGAGTTCCATCACCGGTTGTACCCATCGTGAAAGTAAAGAGGCAATATATATGAAGGCACCACCACCACAATCAGCTGTTTATAGAGCTGTAGAGCAGGATGTTTAGCCCTGAGAGAGTAAGAAAGATATTAGACAATAAGAGTACCAGAGTTTCAAGACACACCAATTTCAGTTGCAACCTATAAGGGAAGGAGTATGTAAAAATTTCTTGAACGTCGACTTAGTACCAAGCAGAAGTTAGATGTATTCAGCATTGAGGACATCGCTGGAAGATAGCAACGACATCAAGATCTTTGTCGGGGTAGCAATTATCATCTATTTGGGAGAATTTTAGTCAATACTTCAACTAGCAGTTAGAGCTAGTCTAAGTAAAGTAGGGAGATATACCCGTGGTGAAGGAAGAAATCAAAACCAGAATAGTGACAATGATAATGGCAAGAGAACTATTGTGGAATCTAGAGAATCATAGCAGCGGCAGAATAATTTTTACCCAGCAACAAGGATAATATAAGAAAGGAGCACGATATGATTCGAGAGCGCCGAAATAGCGCAGAGTTCGGAGTACATGTTACAATCACAACAAGATTGAACAAGAGCGAAAGACTTGTCGCAGTATACCACCAGGAAGTCGCATGATAGTGGTCACGGTCGATAGTCTCAGAGTCACAATTTCGACCAGCAGCGGGGAAATAGAGACACTACTTGTTAATCTAAGGATTTAGGGACCAGCAGGCCAGATTTATATTATTCAGGAGATTCCTGAAGGACAGATGTCCCCTATTTGTTGCACCACCAGCAAAGTTTATTCAGTAGTACCGCGTGATCAGGGTACGAGCAGAGCTTTCTTCGTGATTTCCTTTTCAGCTCGAATCTAGTTTGATTTAGAAATTCGCTTATCTCTTATCTTTCATGCCTTCGTTGATAGGTTTCAGCTTGTAGCACATTCCTTAGATATTCTGTTGTCAGTCTCTACTCCTCTAAGGGGGGGGTGTCCCTTCTATCTTTAGGAGATGTGTCATCAGACTAGATGAGTCTGAGTTAGTCATCAAGTTGATTGTGTTGCTGATGTTAAATTTTGACATTTTTTTTCTTGGTATGGATTAGCTATCATCATACCATGTTATTATCGACTATTGTACTAAAACAGTCAGCTTGTGAGCATTCGTTGGATTTGTATAGATAGTAGCAACCTCACAGGGTGACCGGAATGTGGGTCATTTCTGGTATACATCGAGTAGGTGATGCTGAGGGACCGGAGGGCTGATTTGTGTGAGACCAGAGTTGTCTTAGAGTATTATGATGTCTTTCAGGACGTACCTAGATTTTCTCCAGTGAGAGAGGTTGTTTCCTGCATCGAGTTGCAGCCGAACACAATACCGATAACCCGAGCACCCTATCATACGGCACCTACTGAGATAAGCGAGCTACAGATAGAATTAGATAAATGAGTTATTATCTTAGAGTATTACTCGCTGGAGTATCTTTTTATTTATGGGATCACTGATCCTCTTCGAGAGAATAAGGACGGTAACTTATGATTATATATAGATTATTATGATGTGAACAAGTTCACTATCCGGATTTGTTAGGATTTATGACTTGTTCGATCAGCTGCGCGAAGCGTAATATTTTTCTTGAAGATTGATCTTTGATTTGGGTTATTGTAGTTGCGAGTTCAGGAGATGAATTTTCCCAAAGCCGTTTCTCCTGATTCGATATGAATCTTTCGAGTTTCTGATCATGCCATTTGGGTTGACTAATGCACCTGTGGTATTCATAGATTTGATGAACCGGATTTTTTCGTCCCTTCTTGGACCAGTTTGTAATTGTCTTTATCGATGATATTCTCATATATTCGAGATCTGAGGCAGATCACGATCAGCATCTCCGGTTAGCTTTGCAGACTCTATAGGAGCATCAGTTATATGCCAAGTTCAGCAAATGCGGGTTTTGGCTTTCAAAAGTTAGATTTCTCAGCCACGTCACCAGCAAAGAGGGCATAGCAGTGAATCCGACTAAGTTTACAGTAGTTCTTGATTTGGAACCACCGAAGACGGTGACAGAGATTCGAAGCTTCTTGGGTTTAGCCGGTTATTACAGAAAGTTCATCCAGGACTTCTAGAAGATTTCGACGCCACTTACACGCCTTACAAAGAAGGGTGTACAGTTCATTTGGGGCGGGGAGTGCCAGAAGGCCTTTGATACCTTGAAGGCTAAGTTGACTATAGCGTCGGTTTTGACTATTCCGAGCAGCGACAGGACATTTATGGTCTACACAGATGCATCATTGGCAGGTTTAGGAGGCGTCTTGATGCAAACTCATAGGATGGTAGCATATATCTCACGATATTTGAGGGTACATAAGCAGAACTACCCCACTCACGATTTGTAGTTAGCAGCGGTAGTATTCGCACTGAAGGCGTAGAGACACTACTTGAATGGAGTGTAGTTTTGAGTTGTTCACAGACCATCAGAGTCTGAAGTATCTTTTCTCTCAGAAGGAACTCAACCAAAGATAGAGGAGGTGGATTGAGTTTATCAAGGACTACGAGTTCGCGATTCAGTATCATCCGGGGAAGGCAAACGTCGTAGCAGATGCTTTAAGCAAGAAGTGTCGATATCGGGTTTCGGCTTTGAGGTGCTCATTGTATCGAGATCTTCTCACTCTTAGCCAGTTTGATTTTAGACCCTAGATTGGTGGAACCAGTGCATTTTTGGGAGCTGTGTCGGTACAGCCATCTTGGAGTAACAGAGTTGTCATAGCTCAGTTGGAAGACTCTTGGATTCAAATCCGAAAGGAGGAGATTACCAAAGAGCCAAAAGCTGATAGGACCATTAGAGCAGATGGAGATCTACGGATGAAGGATAAATTAGTTATGTCAGCTAGTGCAGAGCTTAAGAGGGAGTTATTAGATAAAGCACATCGTACTTGGTACACAGTACATCCAGGGACCACTAAGATGTACAAGGACCTAAAGAGATACTTCTGGCGGAGTGGTATGCGTAGAGAAATTGCAGAGTATGTGGGCAAGTGTTTTACTTGTCAACAAGTGAAGACAGAGCATCAGAGACCGGCAGGAATACTTCAGCCTTTACTTATTCCAGAATGGAAGTGGGCGGACATTTATATGGACTTTATTGTAGGGTTGTTGAAGTCGAAGAAAGAGAATGATTCCGATTAGATGATAGTGGATTGACTAACGAAGTTAGCACATTTTTTATTCCAGTGAAGACTATATATACAGCTGAGACGTATGCGAGGATATATGTTCGGGAGATAATTCGACTTCATGGAGTTCCAGACACGATTGTATCGAATCGAGGTTCAGTGTCCACTTTGCACTTTTGGAGGAGTTTCCAAGATTCATTTGGCAGCAGACTATCATACAGCAGTGTATTCTACCCACAGATGGATGGTTAGACGGAGAGAGTAAATTAGGTGTTGGAAGACATGTTGCGGGCTTGCATCATTAACTTTCAAGGTAGCTGGAAGGATCATATTCTACTGATAGAATTCGCTTATAATAATAGTTATCAAGCGACAATCGGTATGACCCCGTATGAGGCATTGTACGAGAGACCTTGTAGATCACTGATATATTGGGCAGAGCCGGAGGATAGCTTAATACTTGGACCAGAGCTTGTGAGGCAGACTACTGATAAGGTAGCATTGATCAGAGAGAGGACTCTAGCCGCTCAGAGTTGGCAAAAGATCTATGCAAATAAGAGATGAAGACCTTTGGAGTTCCAGGTTGGAGTTCAGTTATGCTGAAGGTATCGCCTATGGAAGGCGTTCAGCGAATCAGAAGACGAGGGAAGCTTGCACCGAGGTATATTAGACCTTTCCAGATTTTGGAGTGCATGGGAGCTATGTCATACATGCTAGGTCTTCCAGCATCGATGTCTAGTATACACAATGTATTTCATATTTCTATGCACAAGAAGCACTTACAGGATGGGAAGCAGTAGAGAGTGTTGGATGCATCGGAGTTTTAGCTTCAGGATGATTTGACTATGATTGAGATCCCAGTTTGTATACTTGTTAGAGAGGACAAAAGACATAGAAACAAGTGATTCCCTTGGCGAAAGTTTAGTAGAACCGGAGAGAAGTTGAAGAGGTTTCTTAGAAGCACGAGGAAAATATGCGTTGTGACTACCCTCACCTGTTTGAGCAGGTAAATTAAATTTTAGTATGACTTTTATATGACTTATGGTTACACGTATGGTGATGTTTATACTTAACACTAAAATGAGGGTATTAACACTTAACTCCTAAGTACTCAGAACATATGGTATATATATGAGGGGGTTCCTTGTTTGGATTTTTCGCTCGATCTACTTGTTCCATTTAGTTAGGGGTTAAGTGGCGGTATTTACATTTTAGATGGTTAAGTGTAGACATCGAGGATGATTCTCGGGAGCACAAAGATGTTATGCAACGCGACTACCTGCACCTATTAAGGAAGTGGATTGATTTATGTGTGTGATTATTTGTATGGTTATATTTAGATTTACGCTAGAATGAGGATATTTCCGCTTAATTCTTAATCTTTTGGAACATATGGTATATATATGGGGGGTTCCTTGTTTGGATTTTTCGCCCGACGTACTAGTTCCATTTGATTAAGGGTTGAGTGGGAATATAATCATTCTGGATTATTAAGTATAAATATCCCTATATGCTTATCAAGAGTTTAATATTACGAGAGGTGTATGTGCGGGTTGGATTTCACCCTCGACATGCTTTCTAATACTATCTTTTAGTTAAGTATGATTTTTAAATTTTAAGGACGAAATTCTTTTAAGGGGGGAAGAATGTAAAACCCTAAAAATTTGAATATTTTGTGATAAATAATAATAAATATGTTATATATTTATAAATAACATATTATGATGTTTGAGTATGCTAAGAATTGATTTGAGATTAATTCAATGTATATGTATGTATATATATATATATATATATATAAGCAAATGTACAAATCATGCTTGATGTATAAATCTGGAAATTTATGTCCACGTGGAGAGATTTTATATTTTATACACTAATACGTTAGGAATATGGAAAAACGTAAAAGAACAAAGTTGTAGATATCTTCATCATCTTTCCAAAAAATCTTTAATCACCTCATTCCGAGGTCGTATTCGAAAGTTACAGCCAAAATACCAAAGAGTATGTTTCTACTCAGACTGGGTTTTCTAGTTTTGGGTTTCGGGTTTTGGGCTGTAGTTTTTCGGGTTTGCTATCATATATACACATGTTTAAACACGAAAAACACATCTTTTCTCCTGTGTTCCAAATCGTAGCAGCCCCTTTTCCCCTCTCTCAAACCCTAGTTCTTTTCTTTGGCGATTTTGAGGGATTTCAGAGGATTTTTCAGCGGGTATTGTGCAGTGCAACAAAGGAGATTGGTTCTCTTTCACGTGGTAGGAATTTTTGAGCATCTGAGGTGAGTAACATCTCGCCTAACTTTGCACCCTTTTATTTTGCAAGTTTTATTAAGTTTTATTCGGATTTTTAGAGCCTAAAACATATTTTTAGTGTACAAAAGATAGATCTTTATAACTTATGAAGTGAGAATATATTATCATAATTTTCTAATTGAGTACAACAGTAACCTTGACAAATTTTAGATCTAAAATTTATTAATTATGAATTAAATCACAAGTTTTTGCTTTTAAAACGTTTAAACATGTGTATATAAATGTTTAGGGTTTCGACGATATATTTACATGCTAATATTTCATTTCATGTTGTTTCATATATGTTGATATCAGTAATATTATGCTTAGAAAATAATGATATCACTTCTAGATTTGTTTTAAAGCATACAGAAAGTTGTAAAGGGTTTCTGCCTGTTTCGGTTGATCGTCGGCACAGTTTGTGCATGTTTACTTTTGTTGTGTGCTTTAATGTGAACGAGGAGTCGCCTCGAATATTTAGCGTTAGAAATTATTGTTTATTATGTATCTTCATATGTGTGATGGCTTGCAGACATGAGTTTAGATTTGCACACCGAGACACGTGTGAAATTAGTGTATATGCATCCTTTTCATATATCTCATTGATATTCTACACATTTCATTCAGTCCATGTGCTGGGCAATTATTATGTGCAGTCCATGTGTTGGACATTCATCATATTCAGTCCATGTGTTGGACATTCATTATATTCAGTCCATGTGTTGGACATTCATCATTTAGTCCATGTGTTGGAAAATTTATATATACAGTCCATGTGTTGGGCATCCACTACACCTAGTCTTAGTCCATGTGTTGGACACCTGTTTAAACCTTGAGTATGACACTTACACTTACATAGGTTGGACATGACACTTATGTGGGTTTTGATATGACATAGTATTTGAGTTCTGAGATGGGTTAGTCTTCTTTATATTATTGTTCCTGTATTAGATCTTAGGTTTGGTATTTAGGGATTTACAATTTGAGATACAAGGTATATACATGAGGGTTTCCTTGTTTGGATTATTTCGCTCGATGTACCTATGCTCGTGTTGTAATTTCCTAAATACTAAAATCCTCTTATTGTTAGGATCAATGATTTTATGTATATATGTATTAACTGTATTTTCTATATGCAACGAGCCCTCTCCCTTGGGGTTGGTTATGATGTTGCTCGCTAGCGCTTTGACGCTCGTTGTCCCCTCCTATTTTAGGTAACGACCCAGGTGCACGGAGAGTCGCAGGTTGATGGTGATACTTATTAGCGTCCATCTTTTATTTATAGTTTTATTTTATTTATGGAGCTCCACTGTATACATTTTATTTAGACATTTGAGAGTTATGTTCTAGAAGTTGTAAAGGTTGTGTGCCTTATTTCCTTTTATCAGATATTCTATATTTAAGACTTGTTGAGATATTCAGACTAGTTATTTTAGAGATTCACTTTATATTTTTGTATGTTGGATGATGAAATATCATTTTTATCTCTATTATTTTATCATATATCTCTTGTATTATCTTTTACTTGCTTTTGTACCTACACCTATTGTTGACTCTACTAGAGAGATAGTAATTATGATGGTAAAACATGTTATTGCACGGTGTGGTGCATGACAGGTTTGACATTCCTGGTTTCATCTCGGACTGTAGTCTTGTGTGAACCCAGGGGCGTCACACCCCCCTCCCCCCCTCTCCCTCTAGGGTACTTTCATAGACTGAGCCTCAATCTGATGATAACACTACCCCAAACTTCACTTCTAGAAAATTCCAGCATAAGTCTAACACATAGCCTTCCTCAAGCAAAAGACATCAAAAATCCAATGATGATGAATTGATACATAGCTTTGTTGAGTCAACGTCAGACTCAATTAGACATCAACACATCACACATTAGACTGAGTAATTAGCTGCAGCCTTGAAGTCCCATAGTGACGCATACAGTGATGAATTCCTCGACATGGTATTAAATCACTTGTATGAAAGTGAGAAAGAGCCAAGGAGGTTTTTTTTATCAAAACGAAGAAGGCGCAGAAGACGTTTATTGTAAATCTTGCAGTGGCCCATGGATGGGATACATCCTCCCTTTGATGGATTAATGTAAATCCCCGCACAAACTTATATTTTGTTACTTGCATACTTTAGATGTTGTAGTTCATGTTGCTAATTCCTAAATGCCTACATGTACTTATATTTTGTTAATTGCAAACTTTACATGTTGCAATTCACATAGCTAATCTTTGTATTTGGTTATATTCATGTTGCTAATTGTTATTGTTGGCTATTTGTGCTTAGATTGAGGTAATGGTTGTTGGCTTCTTGTGGTATATAATGCTTAGTTTGAGCTTAATGACGATGACTTTCTTTGGTACTCAATTTTGGTATGGGTTCTTTTTGTTCTTGTTTATTTAGATGGGCAATGATGATGACAACAAACTAAGAATGTAGCCTATATTATTATGTAATGTTTAGGCTATACAATTTTGTGTGGAATGTAACCTATATTGATATTACAATGTTTGGATAAGGTAATCCCTCAGAAGAGAAGCCTACGTTGCATCATAGTTTTATAGGCGAGGCAATCTTTTATGACCAATCTTTTTATATCCTGAGCTCTAGTAAGTATTCATGGATTCTAGTGCTAATTTTGAGCTTGTTTAGCTCTATATTGTGTGGGAATTGGTGCTATTTTGAGCTTTTTTGAGTTCCTGGTGCTATTTTTAATGTTATCATAGTGATTTTAAGCTTGTTTAGCTCTATATTGTGTGGGAATTGGTGCTATTTTGAGCTTGTTTGAGTTCCTGATGCTATTTTTAATGTTATCATAGTGATTTTAAGCTTGTTTAGCTCTATATTTTGTGTAAATAGGTTCAGTTCTGAGCTCTATTTGAGCTGGTGGTGCTGATTTTGATATTTACATGCTGATTTCGAGCTTGTTTAGCTCTATATTGTGATATTTTCGGTTCAGTTATGAGCTCTGTTTGAGCTGGTGGTGCTGATTTTGTTATATTCATGTTGATTTTGAGCTTGTTTAGATCTATATTGTGATATTTTCGGTTCAGTTGTGAGCTTTGTTTTAGTTGGTGGTGCTGATTTTGTTATATTCATGTTGATTTCGAGCTTGTTTAGCTCTATATTGTGATATTTTCGGTTCAGTTGTGAGCTTTGTTTTAGCTGGTGGTACTATTTTTTTATATTCATGCTAATTTTTATCTTGTTTAGCTCTTTATCGTGTGGGAATAGGTGCTATCTTGAGCTCTGTTTGAGCTGTTGATGCTGATTTTGATATTGTCATGCTGATTTTGAGCTTGTTTAGCTCTATATTGTGATCTTTTTGGTTTAGTTTTTTTCTCTGTTTGAGCTGTTGGTGTTGTTTTTGCTTTTATTATGCTGATTTCAAGCTTGTTTGAACTCAATTTGAGCTTTTGGCAATGATGATGTTCAATTAAATAAGATTGCAAACTAATTTACAATGTTCATAATAAGATAAAGTATTCTTTACTACGTTATTAGAACGTAATCTACGTGAACTTGTACGTTTTAGTTGAGGCAGTCAGTTTTGATAAAAGACCAATAGCTGAGCTAACTTACTACATGAAAATATTAAATTATGAATGAAATTGCCAAAGTGGTACATGATTTGTTTAGATCATTGATTTCGATCTAATCAAAGTAAATAAACTTCTAGTCCACGATGCTGGTCAATCCCATCTTTACCCATGTTGTGTACAGACCCATTGTTACCAACATCGTGCGTGTGAGTTAAGAGATCATTCATGTTCCAATTTGTGTAGGGGATATCGTTGCAATAGGGACACTTCCACCACCCGTTTCGGTCTCTAACTTTCAAAGTATTTGCTCTTAGCATTATTTTTGCTTCTTCCATTATATCACACATCTCATCACGCTCTCAATCTTCATCTGTATATGAAAATAATTCTTCATATATTGGTTTCTGAGGTAGTTTCTGAGAACGCTAATTACAAAAAAGGAAAAATAAGTCTCTCGTCATTGGGAAAATAGTAATAGGATTTGTATTTTTTTGAACCAAAATACATTCATTTGGATTTGATGAACTTGACAAGTCACCACGGTCTCTAATACTCTTACTCATGCTTTTTAACTGTGAAAATTTTGTGTTCATGGCTAGTTGAGGATAGAAGGATTTTATAAGATTTAAGCATGTCAAACTAGTCGTTAAAATAGCCGTTGTAAAGTAATGAATATGATTGTTGACACTTTTCTATAAACTAGTATAGTGCATGTGCGTTGCACGTGGACATATTTGTTTTATCTTCTAATACTTTACAAAATTCATTATTTAATTAATGGAAGAGTTTTATTTTAAATGTATTCATAACAACATTTGAGGACTTATTTTTAATTTTCTTACAATTTTGATTATTTACTTCTTTCAATCTTCTTAAGATTTAAGTTTTGAACTATATAGGGGTTTATCTATAAAAAATTATGAAGTTTCAGTATTTTTCTATAAATATATAAAATTTCAATGGTCTTTGTAAAAATTATGAAGATCCATGGTTGTTTGTGAAAAAATTCAGGGTTATTTTGTGAACATTGGCAAATCATGGAATACCCAAAAGATATTTTTTTAATCTTAAAAGACATAGTTCTATTTATTTTATAATTTAAGATAATGAATGGCATTTAATAACTACTGGTAGTTTTATGTGCAAATTTAGAATATAGTTTTAACATTAGGGAGGTTATAATATACTTATTATATAAAAAAATTTACTCAAAAGATAAAAATTCCAAGTTTGTTATTTACTTTTATGTTAAGTGTGTCATGCTATTCCAGTTTATACTAATTATCTTTATTTTTGTTAATCCATTATAATAACAAAATAAAAGTCTCACTTTCACCTTCTCTCTCTTCTATTATCATATAATTAGTAACATGCTACAAAAAATATATCTACTAAGTTCATGGATAATACAATATTTTTCTGAAATCACAATTAAGTACATAGTAATAATTATAGAAATAGAAAAAAAGTTCATTAAAACCCCCCAAATTAGACCTCAAACTTTAGCCTCAATCCGAATTCTCCACATTTCCTTGTATCAATCATATCCTCAATCCCCATATAGCAGTCAGTCCAACAATCACATCAGTATAAAGTATAATCCGAGTAAAGCTCAATACTTTCTCAGCACAACTTCAATCAACTTCACCCCCCTCCCCCTTGTTGTTATCTCTTCTGAAGGGATAATGTTTGTACTAACGAGCTTGTATCATCCAAATAATATCATAGTAAAGCCATGTGGTGAGTATAGGATGTTGTTAGGGTTGTAAGAGGTGAGTGTAAATCTAAATCATCAAATGAGTGAATTTATATAGGTTGTAAGTAATGGCTATTATGATAAATAAAAAAGCAGGCTCTTTGGATTCTGTAACAGTCAAATGTAATTGCCACTTAAATAAAAACTACAATTGAAAATGTAACTCGCATTTCAAGTATGCATGGATGCATGCACTAATGTCATTTTAAGTTGACACTTTGTTTGCAAATTAAAATGTATATTATTAGTTTTGTCATATGTGCGTTTTAAGTGGAGGGGTTACAAAAAATAGAAGTTAATATTAGTGGACAATTAATAGGAGAGTTATGTCATTATTAAGAATGTATGCATGTAAGCATTTTAAGTTGACAATTTGTTTGCAAATTGAAACGTATATTATTAGTTTGTCATATGTGTGTGCATTCAATTTTCAGCTATTATGTCAAATACAACTTACATCTTAAAAAAATTTATGATAACATTAATATTGGATTAGTGGAGGGGTTACAAAAAATAAAAGTTAATATTAGTGGACAATTAATAGGAGAGTTATGTTATTATTAAGAATGTATGCATGTATATGTATGTGTTTATATGTATGTAAGTATGTGTTTTATGGATGCATGTATGTGGTTTGGAGGGTATTTTTGAAAGAAATGTTTTAACATACCAACACAATTTTATAATAGTACTAGTATCGTGTACGTGCGTTGCACGTAGGCACATTTGTTGATCAATTTTTTGGAATTCTTTTGGTTCTATTAGGTTAGAAAGTGAATAGTTATTAAGATATTATAGTAATTAATAAAGAATTAATATTTATTCAATAAAATGAGACTTAATGCATAAAGATTAAATAAGTATATTTGTAAGAGGTCATGAATAAGTTATTTTTATCGAAAACAATAACTCTCTGCATAGAAAATTAGCTTACACATGTTTCTATTATTAAATATAAACTACTTGTAAAGCAACAAGCTCAAGTACATTTACATGAGAGAGAGAGGGATGTCATTTTGAAATTATCTTTCTAGAAATTATTAAACCTCCTCTAGTTTATTATTAGCTCTTAGAGTAATGTTATGTTATAAATTTATTTATTTGAATTGGTAAATAAATAACTTTTTACTCATATTATATTTGATAATTGCACATATTTAATAATGTATATAAATATTATATATTAATGTGATATCAATATATATTATAATTATCATACATTAACTATTATACTCAAATAGTAGATTAATCGCAAAAAATTCATAATACTCTTAAAATTGTAGTAGTACTCCATTCTATAAGCATCCTCAGGACCAACTAACTATATCATTTTCTAAATTGATTTTCTTGCACTTTCTATTTGTCCTTTATAACCCAATAATATTAATGTATTACCTTAGTGACCATAGAAAGAAAATTAACCCTTTACACATATAGAGTGAAAGCAATTACACTTATAATGCATTGTCATGGAAAAATCTTTCTTTATCCCGAGAATAAGCATAATGCATTAAGAGATTCAACCAAACTATACAAACAATTTAGCATATTTACAAACATGCCTAGGAGTTGGAAAGCAATTTACATGCTAAGGTAAAAACATATACGAAGATAGAAGGGGGAAAAACCAATTAGTTTATGACTGAAATAGCTGCAGATTTTGATAAAATACAGGACCACCTTCTTTGTCGCCTTCACCAGTTTTTTCTCTGCTCTCTAAATTGTTACATCGATGCTTCCATTACCATCTCCTCATTCAATTCGATTGTACTCCACCAGTGATGTTACCATTGAAACACTCAAGAACTACATACCCAAACAATCAGGCTATCCGGTATTTAATACACAAATTTCAGCAATGTTTTAAGTGATGTGGCACATGGCTCACTGAACGCGCATTTCGCATGTTTATCCCATATATCACACTAAATATAATTATGATTGCCACATGTAACCTTATGAGTGTACCTTTTATACATTTAACCTTCTAGATTTGTATCTCTCACTGTCGTAGCTATATTGCACATTCATTAATCGTTATTCATTCATAATATCTCAGCTGATGGATTTATTCTACATCCAATTTGGCGTAAGGACTGAAGCAATGTTTGAACAGACCCTGTACACTATGTCTAATTAGTCAGTATATAAATTTGTCCAGTGATTTTTCAAATCAACAGTGAAGTTATAAAACGGAAGCTGCAAACAATGGACAGCTGGCCAATACCTTTGTTCATTCTTTGACAAGAGCGGATAATGACATCCTAAAACAGGATAAGGTGCATTAGGCAAGCTTTTGCTTGGATTTAGTTGCATACAAACTTAATTTATTTAATATGTTAAATCAAGTTTGACCTCAATAATCTTTGCTCTGGTAAAAAATGTTGTACTGATCCCTGTGAAAGGTCTTTCTATCGTCTAAAATTTTCTGTCGTTACCTTTATTCTTTAAGCCTTAAAGTTTTTTTATGCGTTTTTTTTTTACTGAAATCTAATACTATTATAAAAGTGTGTTGTCATGTTAAATGTGTGGTAAACTGTATATTTCAAGTGCACAAAAGTTACAGATGTCAACCATAGATGTTCATATGTAAAGAAAAATAAGAAGCTGTAATGTGCCAAGCCGAAATTGACGAGTGTTTATATAGAGATTTCTGTTTCCTTTTTCTTTTCACATTTTACTCACATGTTGGCTTTCGCATATGCCGTTTATAAGCATAAAGCTATTTAAAAGTTGTTAAGTATGAATCAGTAGCTTATGTCACCTTGATATCTTCAGCCATTCTTTCGCTCGTAGTAAGCTGTACCCCACGCTTCAAAGCGATCTTTGCAATCGAACTTCTTTCCCACAGCTTCAGCATCGCTGCAGCTAAACCTTGATGCTGCCTACTTCTTCCTACATGAAGAGGAATTTGAGCACTAAGAAAAAATAAATTCATATGAACAATTCAATTGCTAAAGGGATATAGTAATAAGATGCTCGCTTACCAAGGGCAAAATGAGGAGGCAATACCCTGGCAAGCCTCCTTAATGCAGTACCTTCCTTATAACCAAAAGAAGACCTCGCGCCATAAGGGATGAACAATGCCTGGAAGCATATCAGCATCTACAGGCAACGGATCAGGTCCTGGCCAATCATCATATCTCGGTCCTAAACTATCTAATAAACTGTCCATTTCATTTTCATATTTGACCTCAGGAGGTGATTCTATATCTTGTTTCCTCTCAAAAGGAGCTGGAAGACTTAGTGGGGGGATGTTATAATAGTAATTCATGGAAGATGAATAGTTGTAACGTTTTTCATTATTAGTGTGTAATGTCAAGACTTAGTGGGGGAATGTTATTAGTGGGTGGTTAAATAAAAATTTGATGCTAATAAATGTGGAGGTTATGAAAAATTAAATATGTATATATCTTAATGTATGCATGTATGAGTGTATGGATGTGCTAGATATGTATGCATGTATGTGTTTCGGAGGGTATTTCTGGAAGAAATGTTTTAACATGGCAACACACTTTTATAATAGTATTAGATTAGATTAGATTAGATTAGATTTGGCATATGTAACCAAACAAAAGAAAAATTAAAACTTGCTATTTCTATAAAGTAATGGGCTCATTTTCTTGTTTTGAACTAAACAAACAAAGTACAAGAAATAAGAAATTTGGTACTTTTTGACCTCTCAAAACTTTTCCTATAACTGTTTTAAAAATACAATGAAATCTATATTTTGGGGTTTTTCCTTTTCCTATAATCTATAGAAATTGAACCAAACACTCCCTTGTTCCTTTCACTTCTCCATTTGAAATGAAAATAACGTGATTTTTAAGCATATCTCTAAACTTTTCGATAGTCTCTCTGTACATAACTTCTTGTATTTTAATAACTTGTGAATATTATTAACATCAAAGCTCAATATTTATAAAATATAATTAATTACTAAGCTATATATTATATTTTATTTGGTTATATGTAAAATAGTCTTCAATTAACTAATGCTACTTATGTATTTTTGCTACACAAAGTTATGAGTAAAATTATATTCAGTTATTTTAATTTATATAATTCTAATTTTTAACGTATTAATATATTTTTCTAAAATTTACACCTTTTTTAGGTGATATTTTTAATCTAATAATTATTGTTTTTTTACCAGCAATAACATAGATTATTTTAATATGCTGAGAAGGTCTAGTAAAAATTTTGAATTGAAAGTTAAATTTGCATACCTTAATGAAAGAATATAAAATAATTTCTTTTTTATTTGTAATTTTTTCAATTTTAGGGGTTTTGTGTGATTTTGAACTTTTGAAGTGTTGTCTCTAAAAATGTTAAAATTTTGAGTGCATTTTTTATAAATTTTAAATTTTGAGTTGGGAGCTACTAATTTCCATATTTCATATGTTGGCGCTAAATTTTATAATTTTTTGATACTTGTAGGTCTGAATTGTTGATGTTGAAATTTTAAAACTTTGGCTTATTTTTTATAAAATTCATATTTTTGGGGACTAATTGATAAATTTCCAATTTTTTTGCGTATAGGCTATAACTTTTGAAATTTTAGGTTTGTTTGCAATTTTTAATCTTTGAGGGTTTCTTTGCATATTTTTAAACTTTGTGCCTTTTTTGCAATTTTCAAAAGAATAAATTATAAATAGAGTTTTATTTAGATAATTATTGTAATTTAAATTCTAAATAGGTACTACATTCTAATTAGCTGGTTCTTTCTTCGATTCTCGGTTGGATTTCGTTGCCGATAAAATGCAGTATATAATATCTTTGAAATGGATTTTTCTATTGGTAGTTGGATATAATAACGTGGATAATTCCATTGAAAGCACTCCTCATGAACTTGGATCTCTTTTTACTATGGTAAGAGAATAAAAACAAAATAATTAGGAATTGAAACAGATATTTTCTATCTATAAAATTAAACCTATATATTCATGTGCCAACAAACATCTTTCCCTTTTTATCAAATTCTGACTATTTTTCAGATAACCGATTACGCAAGATTAATATAGTTCACGGTTAAAAAATAACCTATAATCAGTTAACGTGGGATGAGATTAGGGTAGAACAAATATAAGATTGTTATAGTAATTAAGTTTTAAATTTAATGTTGAGCTATGGCCCTATGGGATAGGATAAATACGGAGTTGTTGTAGTGATAGTGATTTTTAAATTGTTGATTCACGTAAGATTAGTGTAGAATAATTAGGATTGGAATATGTTATAATTAAAATATGATATTCAAAATAATAAATGACAATATTGACCATAAATTTTTTTTCTAAACCCATACTTTTAAAAAGAGTATGATTTTATATATTATAAAGCTCTCCCGTGTGATTTTTTTCCTTCCTCCTTAACTTAAATCCACTTGGTATTTATGTTAGTGTTTGACTCCTTGGTTCAGATTTTGACACATCCCTTCTTTCTGTGGATGCAGATGTTAGCAAAGTCAGCAGTTGAGAGCAACATACATTCTCTTCACAAAAGATCAAGCCTGCATTCCGCGACTGAATCCAGTGACCCCGACAAGATTTTAAAAGATAGATGGGATACAATAAGGGTAAGGAAAATGCTAGAGGCACACCCCTTAACCACACCTCAAACCACACTCCTCTCTCGCTACAGTGCACTGGAGCCCACATGAGAATTTTTAAAAAATTCTCATGTGGGCCCCAGTGCATTGTTGCGAGAGAGGAGTGTGGTTGGGGATGTGACTGTAGCGCCTCCCGGAGGGTAAATTCACAAAATCCCACAAAGTTAAGGGCCGTTTCCAACAAAATTTTTTTAGCTTTGTTTCTGCCACTAAACCCGTTATATAGTTTTTCCCATGAAACCCTCTTATTTTTTCCACCAAAAAATAATAATAACTAGGACTATAACTAGCTAATGTAAAAAAATTAGGATAAAGATTTTGTTGTTGTTACAATCAAAGATTATAAATTATGTATCTCTTTTAGTCTTTTCTCAATATAACCTCTGACAAGTTTGATCCTACTAAACCGGCACTCTCACACTTAAACTCTCACAATGTTCTTCTTACACAATTATCATTTTCTGCATAAGTTTTCCTTCTTAATGACCACCTAATATTGGGCAACTAACTTCTAGTAACATGATAATTTATTGCATATATGTAGTTTCTATAGTACGAGTTTATCATTATTGCACAATTGTCTCCTAAACATACAAAGTCTAACAGTATCAGAAATTCTTAAATACGATGATTCTTTCACCAAAAGTCAACATAAGCAAGTGCAAATCATTGACACCATTATCTCTTAAATATACCCTTGTTGTGTGATTATCTCATGGTTAATGGCAAAAATATCAAATTGGTATATTTTATTTACCCTTTGTGGCAGTTGATAGAAATCTTATAGCATGATTAACAGAAATTAACACTCGTTTACATACTAAAACGAGATTGAATTAGATTGTGCATACCTTCTTTCATTGTTGAATGCAATAAACACCGAATTACCGATAATTGTTGTTCCTTGTCCACTCCACAACACAAAACCAAAATTGATGGATTATTATCACAAGACTTTATTCATTGATCATTCATTGATCATTATTATTTGTGTGTGGACAAGTGACTCCCTTTATAGAACTCCCACCATCAATGAGTTCATAACTACCCAATGTAGTTATGTCTTAAAACTACCAAAGTAGTTAAATTTAAAATTCAAATTTAAATTGATATCAATGTCATATAATAGAATATGAAGAGTCAATATTCTAACATTCTCCCACTAGACTCAAATATTCTATTAATATTCTAATGACATAACAATATTGCAACTATACTTTATGGCCAAACAATTTGTTGCAATTGAATAAGCAATATAATTAATTCTTGAGAAGCTTCATATATATATTTATGTACATATAACTTTTGAGTCACACTTTATATGCTTAAATAGCAATGAACACATGACTTAAACATAATGTGTACACTTTATTCGTCATGAATATAAAACACTAACAACATCAAATATGTCTAGACATAAAACACAACTAACACTTAAACATTAACGAGCCCCATGTTGCTTACATGACCCTTAAATGTAATGACTGGAACAGCTTTAGTCAATGGGTCAACAATCATAAACTCTGTTCTTATGTGTTCAAACTTAACAATGTGATCACGAACTCGACCTTTAGCCTTAAGGCACTTGATGTCAATGTATTTCGATCGACTTCCGCTTTTATTGTTGTTAGAAAATACAACCACAGAGGTGTTGTCACAATAAATAAGCAATGGTTTTGAAATGAAATCAACCACTTTAAGCTCCGCAACAAAATCCCTTAACCATGATGCATATGATGATGCCTCGTAGCAACCTATAAATTCTGCTTCCATCGTCAAAGATGCAACTAAACTTTATTTCATACTTTTCCAGGATATTGCACCTCCAGCAAGTAGAAAAATATATCCTGAAGTAGATTTTCTTGTATCCTCACAACCAGCCCAATCAGAATCCGTATATCCAATCATTTCCAAATTATTTGAATAACTATATGTGAGCCTATAATCTTTAGTCCCTTTTAGGTATCTCATTATCCTCTTGGCAGCTTTCCAATGGGCCATTCCAGGATTATTTTGATACCTTCCCAACATTTCTACTGAAAAAGCAAGATCTGGTCTTGTGCAAACAGCCGCATACATGAGACTTCCAACTATAGAAGCATATGGAATATTTTTCATTTCTTTTAGTTCTGAAACACTGTTTGGACATTGGTCCAAACTAAACTTGTCACCTTTGGAAATAGGTGCATCTTTAGGTGCACAATTCTGCATTCCAAATCTATCCAAAACTTTATTAATGTAAGCATTTTGAGATAATTCCAATTTTCTTATGGATCTATCTCTGTGAATCTCTATTCCAATGACATAAGAGGCTTCACCTAAATCCTTCATTTCAAAGTTTTGTGACAAGTAACTTTTAGTCTCATGTAATAGGTCATTATCATTACATGCAAGTAATATATCATCAACATATAGGACTAATATAACAAATTTACCTTCACTGATTTTAACATATATGCATTCATCCACAACATTCTCTACAAAACCAAATTGAATAATTGTATTGTGGAATTTTATATGCCATTGACGTGAAGCTTGTTTGAGCCCATATATTGATTTATTTAGCTTGCAATATAACTGATCCTTTTGCCCAAAAGTAAATCCTTCGGGTTATTTATTTAGCTTGCAATATAACTGATCCTTTTGCCCAAAAGTAAATCCTTCGGGTTGTCTCATGTATACTTCTTCCTCAAGATCACCATTTAGTTGCCCAAAAGTAAATCCTTCGGGTTGTCTCATGTATACTTCTTCCTCAAGATCACCATTTAGAAAAGTTGTCTTCACATCCATTTGATGTAACTCTAAATCCATATGAGCTACTAATTCCATAACTATTCTTAAAGATTCCTTAGAAGAAACAGGAGAAAATATTTCATGGAAATCAATGCCTTCCTTTTGGGTAAACCCTTTGGCTACAAGTCTGGCTTTATATCGTTCAACTTTACTAGATGAGTCTCGTTTTGTTTTGAATATCCATTTACAACCAACAAC
Source organism: Asparagus officinalis (assembly GCF_001876935.1). Lineage (NCBI taxonomy): Eukaryota > Viridiplantae > Streptophyta > Magnoliopsida > Asparagales > Asparagaceae > Asparagus > Asparagus officinalis. Next base: position 25,183,700 of record NC_033799.1, on the reverse strand, counting down.
TGAGACTCCTTTCGGTAATTCAACGAGATCCCATACTTGATTCTTTTCCATGGACTCTAATTCTTCTTTCATGGCATCAAGCCATAAATTAGAATTTTCTCCATTAATGGCTTGTGAAAATAAAGTAGGATCATTTTTAGGTCCTACATCAATGTAAGACTCTTGAAGATATACAACGTAGTCACTAGGTATTGTCGGTTTTTTGATTCTAGAGGATCTTCTTAGTTCAACTTGATTGTCCAAATTTTCTTGATTTTGGATAACCGGTACCTCATGAATTTCCTCAACAGGAGGAAGTTTGTCATCTATTTCATTTTGAATTAATTGTTCAGTAACTTGATTTGGTGTGTCTTCTATAATAGACACAAATCTCCTTCGAACAAATAATTCATTAACTTTAGATGATGAACTAGGATCCTTTATTTCCTCAATTCTCATTTTACTATGAAACTCATCAAAAGTTGAATCCTCAAGAAATTTAGCATTCCTAGCTTCTACAATCTGTGGTGTGTGCAATGGACAATAGAATCTATATCCTTTTGAGTTTAAAGCATACCCAATAAAGAAGCCACTTTCGGTTCTTGAATCAAGTTTCTTGATGTGAGGATTATATATTCTCACTTCAACTCAACAAACCCATACGTGCATATGATTCAGACTAGGTTTCCATCCTTTCCAAATCTCAAAAGGAGCTTTTGGAACTGCTTTTTATGGAACACGATTAAGTATATACACAGCAGTCTTTAGTGCTTCACTCCAAAAGGATGATGGTAGATTAGCATTACCAATCATGCTTCTAACCATATCCATTAGTGTCATATTCCTTCTTTCAGCCACACCATTTTGTTGTGGTGTACCTGGCATTGTGTATTGTGCTATAATACCTTCACTTTTAAGGAATTGGGCAAATGGACCTGGCATTTGTCCTTTTTCGGTGTATCTCCCATAGTACTCTCCACCCCTATCTGATCTCACAATCTTTATTTTCTTGTCTAATTGATTTTCTACCTCGACCTTATAAGTCTTAAAAGCATCTAATGCTTCAGACTTTTCATTTAGGAGGTATAAATACATATACCTAGAATGGTCATCAATAAATGAGATGAAATATTTTTGACCATTTAGACAAGAAATTGGAGATGGTCCCCATATGTCTGTATGAATAATTTTTAGACATTCTGTACTCCTTTTAGAACCCTTTTTAGTAATGTTAGTTTGCTTTCCCTTTATGCAATCCACACATGTACTAAAGTTAGTAAAGTTTAGATTTGGAAGAATCCCTTCATTTACTAACCTTTTAATTCTATTCACTGAAATATGGCCTAATCTTTTATGCCATAATATAGAGGAGTTTTCCTTAATAATACTCCTTTTATTGCCAACATTATCGACGTTTAAAGAAAGCAAATTATTTTCAAAGTTTATGTCTAAATCAAGCTTGTAAAGATTTTCAGATAATATTTCAGTACCAATGCAAACTTCATCTTTATATAAAAGAAATCCATTAACATTAAAATTAATTTCATAACCACAAACACTTAGTTTTGATACAGAAATCAAATTTCTAGAAAATGAAATAGAACACATTTTTGAAATCTATTACATAACTAGATTTTAAAATAAGTCGATACGTTCCCACGGCCTTTACAAGTGACCACATCCTATTTCCCGAATAGATGTCTGATTCACTTTCCGTCGGTGTACGTCGAGTTAGAAACCCCTGCATAGTATGTTGGCCTTCTTGTTTTGATGATGTTTAACAAATAATTTACAACTAATATTGTTTGTCTAGTGCTTGTGTTATCTATTCATTATAGACAAACAATATGTTGGAGGTTGGATGGATTACGCCATAACGATCATATCAAATAGAGGTTGGCGGATATAGTGGTTGAAGCCTATACAATTCAAGTTAAAGATCCAATTACATGCTTCATCCAAGTTTACCAAGTTGAGCTACAATGAAGATCAAGATCAAGGCTTGGGTAATCTAGTTTAGGTTTTATATTATGTGTGTTAGATACTCTAAGCTCAATATCATATACACACACATTTTATTGGTTTCCTTGTATATATATGTAGTCATATATATATACAACACAAGTTTTAGTTTTTATGTTTATAAATATGAAATTACATATTTCATATTTATTATTGTGATTTGGTTTAACTACTTAGATATGAAACAAATATATTTTCATATACATACTCATATGTTTCATTTTCTATTGTATTCGTAAAAATATTGTATTCTTAGTTTTTGGACTTAACAATAATCATATATATATTTTATTAAGTCTACATAATCATTGTAAAAAGTTTCAAAACATGGTTTAGCCTAAATGTCAAAATTCATATGTTTACATTTTTGTGTTTTGGACTATTTTGCAAAATGATGATATTTCTTATTTGGGAAGTCCTTTTAGAAAATTAGTTTTTGTAGCATGTGTATTATCATGTCTACAATCATTTCCCAAAGTTTCATACTTTTTGGAATTTATTTGATATTTTTAAACAGTGTTTTAAAATTAGCAAACTGTTTTCAAAACCTGGAATTTCATATATCAGTTCACGGTCGACCGCCACGGTCGACCGCGCCTGAGTTCTTTCGTCAGTGGGCAGCAGAGACTTTCACGGTCGACCGTCATGGTCGACCGTGAGCTCGAGATTTCCCACGGTCGACCGCCGATTTGACCGTTGGACTCCAACGACTATTTTCTGAGTTATTTTTATGGGGGCTTTGTTATCTTTTTAGTAGGGTTTTTGCTGAAGTTTTGAGTGGGTATAAATACCCCATTGCCTTCAGCTCTCCATATAACAATGAGAGAGTTTTAAAACAAGTTTAAGAAAGTTTTAACAAGGGTTTATGTTTGGTTTAAGTGTGTTTATAGGCTTTTAAGCATTTGAGTGTTTTGGTTTTGTGAATCAATTCCACAAGAGCTTGAGGAGATCATCTATTAAAGTTTGAGCTTCCAACTCTTCTCCTTCCACTCTTGATAGTTATTTGATTATCTTTCTTTAAAGCTAGTTTTTATATTGAGTTTAGATTTGATTATATTATCTCATTGTTACACACACCCACATTGAGCTTATTGTATTTACATACATAGTATATTTGGGTTGGTGAGAGTTGTAATAATTGAGTGTGAGCTTTCATTGTGTTCTCATCCATAGTAGAGAACAAACATTTATTATATTAATCCTAATTGTGAGGATACACTTTGCAATACACTTGTACACCGAGAGGAGTGTGTGATGAGAGTCGGGGATCATCCCAAGAGGAGTGGCATCGGTTGATGAACCTAGGGAGAGGTTGTAACCAAGCACTTGAGGGAGACACGATCCCAAGAGGAGTGGCATCGGTTGATGAACCTAGGGAGAGGTTGTAACCAAGCACTTGAGGGAGACACGGCTAGGTCCAACACTTGTGAGGGTTGAGGGAGACACGGCTAGGTCCAACACTTGTGAGGGTGTAGAGTGTGATTGCATAGTGTTTATTGTGTGAGAGTTTTCGGTAAGCTTGTAAACCGAGTGTGTAGAAGTTCCGACTTCCAAACCGGATTGTGTTAGTGGATTTCTCCCCGGGAGTGGGGAGCGGAGACGTAGGACGGAAGGTCCGAACTCCGTGATCATTTGATTGTGTTTGAGTGTGCTTTGGCGTTTATTCTTATTTGTGCTCATTGCTCATATCGCCATTGTCTCATTATTTTCTTTGCCCACTATCTTGTTTATGATTATTTACCCTTGTGTTGTTTATATATCCTTGCACATACATTGTCTATATCTCTTTGTTAGGATATATCTTGTTGTTCATATTGCTTATCCTAGTTCACATATCATGTTGTATTTCATACTTGCTAGGATAACTTGTTAATTAGTTTTAATTAGCATAAAATCAGATTAGATTAGCATAAGACCCTAATCACCCCCCCTTTAGGGTCTAACAATATAGAGGATCTACAGGACCTCCCCCAAGTATTACTAAGAACATGAGTAAAATTAGATTCAAAACAGACATATGATGTGATATTACCTTTCTTTGCGAGCCATTTCTTGTACTTTAGGCAATCTTTCTTAATGTGTCCTCTCTTTTTGCAGAAGAAACACTTTGGATCCTTGCCCTTGAACTTCATTGGTTGTTTTCCTTTAACCTTTAATAGATCAGATCCATTCTTTCCTTTAAATGCATTTTTCTTATCATGAGTTGTTATATTAACACTTTCTATAACCTCATGTTTAAGTCTTTCTTCTTCTTGAACACACATGGTTAGGAGTTCATTAACGGACCAATTCTCTTTGTGTGTATTGTAAGAGATCTTAAAAGGTCCATACTCCACTGGAAGTGAAGAAAGTATAAAATACACTAGAAATGATTCAAATATATTAATTTTTAGAGGTTTAAGTTGGGAAGCAATATCCCTTAATTGCATAATATGCATGCGCACACCCTTACGAACATCATATTTCATATTTGTGAGTTTCTGAATCAAGGTTGTAGCCATAGCCTTGTCACAAACAATAAATTGCATCATATTTCATATTTGTGAGTTTCTGAATCAAGGTTGTAGCCATAGCCTTGTCACAAACAATAAATTGCTCCTTGATTGCATTCATGAAATCCTTTACCTTATCGAATTCAGGAATTGATCCCTGAATACTTCGACTAATATGTGATTTCATAAGCATCATACTGAGACGATTTGCACGCTTCCATTTTCAAATTCAGCCTTCTTACTTGGTTTCGTAGTCTCTGTGGGAGTAGGAGGACATTCTTTATGGAGAGCAAAGTCTAGATCTAAGCAGCCTAATTTTAGAAGGATCTTGTCCTTCCAATCAGAAAAATTATCACCGCTTAGAATCAGGACTTCATACTACTGAAACAGGAACAACTGCACTAAAATGAAACAAAATTAATGCTACGAAAATTAAACTTTATTCAAGTAATGACTTTTAACCTTCCTGTGGGTAGAGGTTCTTAAATGCATAGATTCATTACTTAGACTTTAATTAATAATGACTTTTAACCTTCCTGTGGGTAGAGGTTCTTAAATGCATAGATTCATTACTTAGACTTTAATTAAGAACAACAAAGTTTGATAATAAATAAAGACTTAGACTTTAATTAAGAACAACAAAGTTTGATAATAAATAAAGAAAATTTCCATGCCTGTGGGTATAAAAAATTTTCTCATAATAAACAAATATGCTTTCTTAACCCAATAAATTTACATAGATCATTACTTCCTTATAGGTATAATAGAGATTTATGTAAATGTAATTGCAAATCTGGATTGAATTGACATATTTAATAATGAGATGTAACACACACACACACACACACACACACACATATGTGTGTGTGTGTGTGTGTGTGTGTGTGTGTATGACTTGTAGATGTTGTGGCCATTCTACAAGTTTAAAAAATTAATCCTATTAAAACAGGCATTTAAAAAAACTTTCAATCCAAAAGAGGTCATTATAATACATCTCTTGTAAATTCCGAATTACAATTTAAGAGAGTGAAAAAAAATTCGGATTTTTTTTTAATCAAGGCCAAGACCCCCTAAGGCCCCTATCAAGATTTATTAATATGGGGAGGATTTGATCCTTAGACCTTGGACATCTCACTCAAAAGTTTTACCACTAGGCTACTCAATGTACTTGGTAAAGGATGATTCCGAATTTCATAAAACCTTTAATAGTACAGAAAACAAATTGTACCAAAAATTCGATAGAACAACAAAATGCATCATAAATTCGGTAGAAATGGCTCTGATACCAATTGATAGAAATCTTATACAAAATGCATCATAAATTCGGTAGAAATGGCTCTGATACCAATTGATAGAAATCTTATAGCATGATTAATAGAAATTAACACTCGTTTACATACTAAAACGAGATTGAATTAGATTGTGCATACCTTCTTCCATTGTTGAATGCAATAAACACCGAATTATCGATAATTGTTCTTCCTTATCCACTCCACAACACAAAATCAAAATTGATGGATTATTATCATAGGACTTTATTCATTGATCATTCATTGATCATTATTATTTGTGTGTGGACAAGTGACTCTCTTTATAGAACTCCCACCATCAAGGAGTTCATAACTACCCAATGTAGTTATGTCTTAAAACTACCAAAGTAGTTAAATTTAAAATTCAAATTTAAATTGATATCAATGTCATATAATAGAATATGAAGAGCTAATATTCTAACAAAATTTTGGTATTTTTCTTTCCGGCGAGATATTGGTATGCCATTTTTTCTCCGGCGACATATTGGTATATTATTTTTTTTCTCCGGCGACAAATGAGCCTCAAATTTGGCCGGACCCAAATTCTGGCGAAATTTTTCACGTGACGCCTCACGTGATGCAAATGTGGCTGCCAGCGTGGCTCCCAGTTGCAAGCAATTGCAACTAATCTCGTCCAAAACCATCCCCTTCTCCATCACACTCTCCATAAACTCAATAGCTTCATCTATCTTCCCACATTTCCTCCAGCTCTCCATTAATGAGCTACAAGTCACAACAGCTCTATCCTCATTCCTGTAGTTACATAAAGTTCCGACTAACACGAAGCAATCAAACTCATTAGGCACCGCTCATTTCGCTAAGAAATCCATCAAAATCTTGCATATTTCTAAAGCTCTCCCTTCTCTACAAGCCCATTGATCAAAATCTCGCAAGTCGTCACTGAAAACGATTCGAGCTACCGATGAGGATGTTAAAAGCGTACACATCAGGCTTGACCCGATCTTGGATCATGACGTGGTACCATTGTAGAGCTTGTTGGTGTTAGTTGTGTTTGGCGAAGGCGAAGATGAGGAGATTGTAGAGGGAGGGGGTAGGTTGAGAGTCGAGGGAGGATTTGAAGAGGTTGAAGGTCTGGGAGGAGTCAGAGAGGCGAGAGAAGAGAAGGAGGGAGGAGAGGGAGAGGTGGAGGAGGAGGATGAAGGAGATTGAGGGGTTAAGGTTTGGGATTGGAGTTGATTTATGACACTAGAAACCATGCTGGCAGCCACGTTCGCACCATGTGAGGCGTAACGTGAGAAATTTCGCCGGAAATTTAGGTCCGGTCAAATTTGAGGTCCATTTGTCACTGGAGAAAAAATAATATATCAATATGTCGCCGGAAAAAATATACCAAACTGTCACTAAGGGTACATAAAATATACCAGTTTGATATTTTTGTCCATGGTTAATAGTCTACAATTTAGCATTATTCCTTTGGATTCATAGCGGGGCTAACAATATCAGCATAATATGATTTATACTTGGGAGTATATGGTGTATATGGTAAAATAGTCTACATGCTTTTGCAAAGCAACACATTAATGTAATCTTCAAGGATTGGAATATTTTCACTGTCATCATATCTAAAGATCCCCTAAACCATCCAAGCTCTATGAAGGTATGCAGTCACAAGATGAGCAAGTCCTAGGTCCTCGAAAATCAGCAGGCGATCCTTCTATTATTAGGAAACGGAAAAGAGAGGAAAAGGTGAGGACATGATTTAAATTAGAAGAGACTCTTGAAAAGTTAAAAATCATTTATATAATTCTAACAAGAGGAGAGAGGCCCTAATTTTGCTAGCGCTTGTTTACCAAAAACATTCTCAAACTTGTTGTGGGTCCAGCCCAATTGGGGCCCGTAAAGACTAGGCCAAACTTCTTAAATCCTATTAAGAAAAGGATCTATATGGACCTATTCCTAATTTGAATAGAAAGGGAGGACTAGAGATAAAATTCCTTCATTAAAGGAATTGGAGTACGTGATTCACATCACACTATAATCATCTTTCATAGAGGAACACGAGAGCATAAAAGAGAAGGAGGTGTGCGATGGATGTCTAGGAAAAAGAGAAAAAGAAGAGAGGGGGGGGAGAGAGACAGAGGAAAGTTAAAGAATCCAGAAAACTCGGTTGTCCGATTATAGTGATTCAAACACCACTGTCTTCAGAACAACAATGCCATCAATAGTACGGTGTTATTTTCTCCGTATGTGTTAGAGATTTGTGGTGAGACGGTTTTGGGATTTTGGTACCCTAGAGGTAACGTTGTATTTTTCTCTAGTGATTTAATCCTCAAGTTTGGGTGTAACTTTGAGAGATTGTACTCTTGATTCATAGTAGAATATTTCTCACCGGATCGCCCCGAGGACGTAAGTATGATTTACCGAACCATGTTAAATCTTGGTGTTTGCTTACATGTAGTATATTCATTGGTACCGTTATTTATTTAGCGTACAATTTAGCAGATAAATCTCCACAATATTCCTAACAAGTGGTATCAGAGCCTTAATTCACGGCATGCTTTGGGATGGAAAAGATAAAAAGTTTTGGCACAATGAAAAAATTAGATGGTTCCAATTGGCAAATATGAAAGTCCAAGATGAAAGATATTATGTATCGTAAAGATTTACATGATCCTATATATTGAGGAAGATGAAGTCAAGCCAGAAAAGATGACTGATAAAGAATGAGAGAAACAATACAGGAAGGTGATCGGTTATATTCGGATGTAGATCGATGTTAGTGTGTTTCATCATGTGTCGAGTGAGACTAATGTGAAGTCTCTTTGGACAAAGCTTGAGGATTTCTACAAGTAGAAGACCGCGGGAAACAATGCGTTTATATGAGGTGGTTGGTGAACTTAAAATTCAAATAAGGAAGCAATATAGCAGGGCACTTGATGAGTTCAAGAGCTTGATTAATCAGTTAGCTACCATGAAAATGACTATCGATAATGAGTTATAGGCTTTATTACTATTGGGTTCTTTGCCAGATAGTTAGGAGACACTGGTTGTGATGGTCAGCAACGCAGCTCCAAATAGTGTGTTATCGATGAGTATGGTTACTAGTAGTTTATTTAATAAGGAGATTCGAAGGAAATCTATCGCTACAGATAACTCACAGACATTTGTCATGAAGAACAGGGATAGGAGCAGGTACATGGACCAGTCCAGAGGTCATGAGGGCAAATCAAAGTCTAAAGGGGGAGGTTACTTTCATTGTGGGAAGTCATGTCATATCAAGAAGAATTAATGGGTATGAAAGAAAGAGCAAGCTGGGAACAAAGATGAAAAGAAAGATGAGAAGAACAAAGCAGACAGTGACACTGCAGGTACTTTATCTAAGACCGAAGTTATTCTCAATTTTAGGGAGAAGACTGTACGCATATTACAAGTCAGAATTTCGAGTGGATTGTGGATACATGAGCTACATGTCATGCTATCTCCAATTGGGACTTTTTCACGTTGTATAAAGCAAGTGACTTTTGCAATGTGAAGATGGGAAATACTAGCTACTCAAAGATTGTAGGACTTGGTGACATATATATACCGACAAATACCAAATGGGCATTGATTTTGAAGAATGTGCGACAAGTTCTCAACTTGCGAGTCAAGCGAAGGCTTCATATGATTCTTTGAGTGTGGCCCAAGACGGTGACATTCTCAGTTTGTGGCATAGGAGGCTCGGGCACATGAGCGAGAAAGGATTGTAAATATTGGAAAAGAAGTCTCTCATTTCCTTTGCCAAATGTTCATCACTTACCCCTTGTAATTTTTTTTATTTGGCAAACAACATATAGTTTCTTTTAGTGCGCCTTCTAAAAGAAAATATAATATTCTGGATTTGATTTATTCTGACGTTTGTGGTCCTATCGAGGTGGAGTCTTTTGGTGACAATAAGTACTTTGCCACATTTATTGATGATTCATTGCGAAAGATTTGGGTCTTTATGTTAAGGACAAAGGATCATGTATTTTCAGTCTTCAAGCAGTTTCATGCTATGGTGGAGTGGCAGATAGAAAGGAAATTGAAGTGTTTGCGCACTGATAATGGAGGAGAGTACAATTCCATTGAGTTTAGAAATTATTGCTCTAAGCATGGTATTCAGCATCATAGGATCCTGGAACACCGCAGTACAATGGAGTTGCAAAGAGGTATAACAGGACCATTGTGGAGAAAGTCAGATGCATATTAAACATGGCAAAGTTACCTATGAGCTTCTGGACTGAAGCTATTCGCACTGCATGCTACATAATCAATAGGTCTCCTTCAGTTCCTTTGGGTTTTGATATTCCAGAGAGTATTTGGTCCGGGAAAGAAATATATGAAGGTGTTTGGTTACAAGGCGTTTGCACACATTCCAAAAGAGAAGAGATAGAAGCTTGATGATAGGGCTGTTCTTTGCATCTTTCTTGATTATGGAGAAGATGAGTTTGGTTACAAGTTATGGGATCCAGAAAAAAGATAAATTATCAGACGAGCAGATGTGGTTTTCTAAGAGGACAAGACTACTACAGATCTCGAAAGAGTAGAACAGTTAAAGAATGTTGCTAGTGAGATTTCAGATATGATACCCATTCCGTCATCAGTACAGTTACATCTTACAGACACAGAGTAGGTTCATGATGATGGTGTTGATGATGATGGTCAGATACCAGAGCAGGAAGACGGTGATCAGGAATACGACCAGGAGACTGCTTAGCAAGGGGAGCATCACCAGTAGCAGGAGATCGTAGAGCCACAACTTAGGAGATCAGCTAGAGAGTATAGACCATCCACAAGATATCTTCTTTTAGAGTATTATTTGCTGACAGAAGAAGGGGAGCCAGAGAGATTTTAGGAGACATAGATTCATAAAGACAAGGACATATAGTTTCAGGCTATGCAAGAAGAGATGAAGTCTCTTTAGAAGTACGATACTTATGAGTTGGCAGAGTTGCCAAAGAACAAAAAAAATTTGAAGAACAACTGAGTGTTCAAGCTGAAGAAGTATGGCTACAAAGAGATTCAAAAATACAAAGGCAGCTTAGAGGTGAAAGGCTTTGATAAAAAAAGAGCATTAATTTTGATGAGATTTTCTCACCGGTTGTGAAGATGACATCTATTAGAGTTATCTTAGAATTAGCAGCTAATTTAGACCTCAAAATTGAGTAGTTTGATGTGAAGACTATATTTTCATGGTGGTTTGGAGGAGGAGATCTACATGGAGCAGTTAGAGGGTTTTTGAAGTGAAGGGAAAAGAACACATTGTTTGCAGGTTGAAGAAGAACCTCTATGGTTTAAAGCAGGCACCCAAGACTGGTATAAAAAAATTGATTATTTCATATTGAGTCATAACTATCAGAGGACAGTTGCAGATTCATGTGTATATGTCAGGAGATTTTCAGATTCTAGTTTTATTATCTTTTTGCTTTATGTGGATGATATGTTGATTGTTGGTCAGGACAGTCAGATGATCGGTGGACTAAAGAATGTGTTATTTAAATCCTTTGACATGAAGGATTTGAGTTCAGCATAGTGGATTCTTGGTATGGATATTTCTCGTGATAGGGAAGCCGAGAAATTATGGTTATCACTGAAGAAATATGTTGAACGGTTGCTTGATAGCTTCAACATGAAAGATGCCAAGTCAGTTAGTACTCTTCTTGCAGGCCATTTGAAGTTTAGTAAGAAGTTTTGCCCGATTACAGATAAGGAAAATATTGAGATGAGAATATTTCTTATTCTTCAGCTATAGGGAGTTTGATGTATGCCATGATTTGCACTCGGCCAGATATAGCTCCTGCAGTTGGCGTTATGACCAGGTTTCTTTCTAATCGAGGGAAAGTTTATTTGGAAGGTGTAAAGTAGATCTTGAAATATTTCAAAGGCAGTTCCAGATTGTGTTTGAGTTTAGGAGATTCCAAACCGGTACTACAAGGTTTTGCAGATGTGGATATGGCAGGTGATCTCGATCACAGGAAGCCTACCTCAGGTTGGTTGTTTACTTTTGTTGGGAGAACTATATCTTGACAGTCCAGGTTGCAGAATGCATTACTTTATCTACAATAGAGGTGAAATATATTACAGCATCAGAAGCCGGTAAGAAGATAGTTTATTGGGAATGTGTAAAGTAGATCTTGAAATATTTCAAAGGTAGTTCCAGATTGTGTTTGAGTTTTGGAGATTTCAAACCAGAACTACAAGGTTTGGAGATGCGGATATGGCAGGTGATCTCGATCACAGGAAGCCTACCTCAGGTTGGTTGTTCACTTTTGTTGGGAGAACTGTATCTTGACAGTTCAGGTTGCAGAAGTGCGTTGCTTTATCTACTATAGAGGTGGAATATATTACAGCTACAGAAGCCGGTAAGGAGATAGTTTAGTTGAGAAGATTTCTGCAAGAGTTAGGCTTGCAGCAGAATAATTATCAAGTATTCATTAATAGTTAGAGTGCTTTTGATTTGAGCAAGAATTCTACATTCAACTCTAGAAAAAACACATTAAGGAGAGATATTATTGACTTAGAGAAGCTGTTGAGAAAGGGAAGCTGAAGCTACAGAAGATTCACACAGATAAAAACCCAATAAATTTTTTAACGAAGATCATTTCCAAAGAGAAGACTGAGTTTTGTCAGCGATTGGCCAACATGAACTCCCGATGAGGAGTTACACATTGGCATACCCCTCGTTGGACTGGAGTGGGAGATTGTTGTGGGTCTAGCCTAATCGGGGTCTACAAGGACTAGGTCAAATTTCTTGAATCCTATCAAGAAAAGGATTTATATGGATCTATTCATAATTTGAATAGGAAAGAAGGACCTAGAGATAAAATTCCTTTATTAAAGGATTTGGGGCACGTGATTTACACCACCCTCTAATCATCTTTTGTACAGGAACCCGAGACCATAAAAGAGAAGGAGGGGTGCACGGATTTCTAGGAAAAACAGAAAAAAAGGGGGAGATAGAAGTTGAGATTCCGGATAGCTCGGTTGTCCGATTACAGTGATTCAAACGCCCATGTCTTCAGAACGACGATGTTGTCAAGGGTAGTTGGTTTCTCTGCAGAAGTTGGAGATTTGTGGTGAGACGATTTTAAGTTTTTGGTGCCATAAAGGTAACGCTGTATTTTTCTCTTATGACTTAATTCTCAAGTTCGAGCGTAACTTTGAGGGATTGTACTCCCGATTCATAGTAGAATAGCTCTCTCTATATTGCCTTGTGGATATATGCACGACTTGCCAAACCACGTTAAATCTTGGTGTTTGCTTGTGTGTGATATTCTTATTGGTGCCCTTATTTGTTTAGTGTTTAATTCCGCAAATAAATCTCCACAATATTCCTAACAAAACTAGCCTTCAAATAACTCAAATTCAAATATTTATGTTTTAATTAACCTAGAAAATGTAGCTCTATATCTTGGCACTTCTAACTTCTAAGATCATCTCAAAGCCAAAGAATGGTTGCAGGACAAGAGAGGAGGGTCTGATCGCACACTAGAAAACTCACATTTTCCTCTGTAATCCCTTGTCCTAAAAGACAAAATGCGTTCATCAAAACTGCATGGACTCCTAAGGACGGCATTTCTCAAATACTTCTCAGACTTAGGAATTTGCTTTGATCGTAGCCAGCTTGCAGATTCCAATAGAAATCCATTGCATAAACTTGCCGACTACTCAATAAAGAGAGATTCCTAAACACAATTTATCATCAAAACTGTAAATATCTGTTTTTCCTCTTCCCATTTTTTCGCCGACATTAGCAAGTGTATTACTAAAGAAACATTAGCAAATGTAAGTTAATAATACTCACCCCTTCAACAACAGAAGTCAATAACCCTAACCACTGGACTCTAGGGATGCCGAGCTGACAGTAGGCCTGAAAACTGTACTTTGCCACGGTATCGCAGCAGCTGAAGCCATAACAATGGAGAATGTTATTATTATTTACAAGTACTTATTCAGTCACCAGTTTGAGGAGGGGATCTCTTTTACTTGTAGGATTTGGATCAGCCCAATTTAGAGTCAGAATGGTAGAGGGCACATCAATCCTAGGATAATTTTCGGTAAGGAAACAGAAAATGTGTAGCATCCTTACTTATAGGTTTCTGACTTCAAAAGGAATAAAGTATCTCGCGACTGAATGCAACATTCTAAACCCAAAAAAAAAAGTTACAATTGAAATCTCCAAATCCCCTATCTCCTTGTGAACGAATCAAAGACATAATCTTCACATTTGTAAAATTTGTACCCGCTTAATTTATGTTTAATTTGTTTCCTTTCAAGGAACACGTTCACCGTGCTGCAATCTTTAAAGATATTATGGCCTCATTAGGTATGCTTTCTTGTACACTGGTTTGTTAAATCTTCGATATTTTGAAATTATTTATCATATAGCTCTTTTCTTTAAGCCTGTTTATAGCTAGGACCTGAGTTCACACGCCCATTTAGATCAGTTTCTTTAACTCATTTCTTTAACTGCAAATATAATTACAAGTCATGCAATTGCGGCCGCAATTTTTTTCTTCAGTTTCAGTTTTTTTTTTTTTTTTTTTTTCCAGTTCCATATATAGTTGTAGTGTTTCTTTGGGAGTAATAGATTTTTTTTTTTAATTTCCTTGGGTTTACTTCTAGTCGAAGTTATATTTTAAACCTCAATGAAAGCGTAGCAGGTGTGTTTTACACTCAAATCTGTGTAACTCGTTGGTGCTGCCATTGGAGGTTTTTTGCGACTATAGTAACCAATTGAAATGAAATAAACAACTGCAGTTTATGCAAAATATCTCAGTTAAATGTAGACGTAAATGCAGTTACATGCAATTACAGTTACGATCCTTGCAGGTGTAGTTTTTTAAGAGGTATTCGATTAAATATTTTTATTATGGTTTCAGGTACCCAAAGGACTGGGGGAAGCAATTGCTTGCTCCTAAAAGTGGATTTACAAGGAGTCATATGGCCTCATTAGGTATGCTTTCTTGTACACTGGTTTGTTAAATCTTCGATATTTTGAAATTATTTATCATATAGCTCTTTTCTTTAAGCCTGTTTATAGCTAGGACCTGAGTTCACACGCCCATTTAGATCAGTTTCTTTAACTCATTTCTTTAACTGCAAATATAATTACAAGTCATGCAATTGCGGCCGCAATTTTTTTCTTCAGTTTCAGTTTTTTTTTTTTTTTTTATTTCCAGTTCCATATATAGTTGTAGTGTTTCTTTGGGAGTAATAGATTTTTTTTTTTAATTTCCTTGGGTTTACTTCTAGTCGAAGTTATATTTTAAACCTCAATGAAAGCGTAGCAGGTGTGTTTTACACTCAAATCTGTGTAACTCGTTGGTGCTGCCATTGGAGGTTTTTTGCGACTATAGTAACCAATTGAAATGAAATAAACAACTGCAGTTTATGCAAAATATCTCAGTTAAATGTAGACGTAAATGCAGTTACATGCAATTACAGTTACGATCCTTGCAGGTGTAGTTTTTTAAGAGGTATTCGATTAAATATTTTTATTATGGTTTCAGGTACCCAAAGGACTGGGGGAAGCAATTGCTTGCTCCTAAAAGTGGATTTACAAGGAGTCAGGTATTCAAAATTTCGAATTCCACTTACAATTGGAAGTTTTTTTTTTTTTTTTTACAACTATTAAACCATTATTGTATCAGGTATCAAAGTGGTTCATAAAATGCATGTGTGGAAGCCATTGATAGGAGAAATGTATTCAGAAATCAATAAAAAGTAGTCCCAACAAAAGAAAGATCCAGTGAATGTAGAAGCCATGGAAATAACTGCACAGAGAATCGAATGAGTACAGATTCTTCAGACGTTAGTTCCGTTATTGTCATCTGAGAGCATTTTATCTTCAGCCTGTGGATGTTCGTACATAAGCTGTGTCTACATTGCATAAATGGAAGTGTCTGCATTTATCAGCCAGAACTTTAGTCTGTTCGCCTTTGTGCTTCTGCTTTACATATCAAAAGAAGCACTTTCGAAGTCACAATAGAAACCGAATGTGCTCGTACATCATGTACCGCAGTGAAAGTACAGCGTAAGTTCTTGATTGCGCACCTCATCGCTTTGTTATACCAAGGGCTTCCGATGTGAAAATTCTGCATGTTGGTTTTTCTATCACTCCTTGTTCCATTACGTGCACGTAACATCAGTATGTTGCACAATCTCTCTTGATATCCATGCTTACAAAAATGCTCTCTACCCTCTTACAGGTGTTAAACGTGCGCCCTATAAATGAAATTGTTCAAGGACATAAATTAACAAGCAGTAAGGGTGTGTTTGGCAACAAATCATAACGGGGCTAGAATTGGTCCTTGTTTCGTTTTTGAAAATAGAACTTGCCTTGAAAAAATTGGGCAAAACTAACCCAGATTTTCTTAAGCCTAAAAAGCGCATTTAAATAGGTTCTTTGTTGAACCACTCTCCCGAAAATTCAACCCTCCCGAAGAACATGACTGATATTGGCCCATTTCTTTTTGGGTTGCCAGGCACACCCTAAAGATCCTATTAGAACTCCCCATTGTGGGGTTCTCAACACCACACATGAGGGTAGTGAAATGACCATATTGCCGTCTATTTTGCAATACCTCCCACCCAATACCTCCTGCATCTGCGAAAGGTTCTGATAGGATTAGAACTCCAAGGCATGCAGGAGCTTGCTCAAAACTTGCAAAGTATGCAGGAGCTTGCTCAACAGGCACCAATTAATCAGTGTCCACTTGGAAACATTCCACATCCAAGTAATCTACAGAGTGACCGTTCAAGCACCTAGCCGTTTGTGTTGCCGCTCTACATTTTAAAGTCGAGAATACGTAACTCCAAACTTGGAGCTATCAGCAAAAACATTTTAAAAAATAGGGCTGAATATATTGCAGGAAAACCATAAATTCATAACAAAAAAAAACATCTTCTGATAGTTTAAACTGATACAAAGTAATGCAACCAGATTACATCAAAAAGGCAAGTAAAGAATATCTCAACAAAACCATCCAATTATTTTGGCACTGAACTTCGTCTAGCTGACCCAAGCAGCTTGAGAACTTCTCAAAGGAAAACAAAATTTTGCATGTTAAAGTCTGCTAGTAATTTTATCAGACATAGTAGCCAGTAAATGTGAACCCTCTTCCTACAATCTCACCGACACAGAACCATGCATACAACTCAATCCCAAAAAGAGCTGCAACCCCGGCATCTTCAACCTTCAGCTCCTTCCTATTTTTCCATACTTGCTTCAAGCCATCAAGCTCCTTCCAGAATGCCTCTTGTCGGGTAGGAATGCTGCAGCGTGCAGATAATCAGCAGCCATACCAATTTTATTGAATATAAACCACGACCTTAACATAGATGGTTAGAGATATAAATTTTATGTTAGATACGACATTTCGAAAGGTTGCCTGGAGGATGATTACTAATAATGGAGAAAGATGAAAATTGTATCAATATCACAGTTTCTCCCTGTTATGAATATATATTCATAGACGAATATCAAAGGAAGAGAATATCCATTAATAAGAAATCATAAATCTCAAATGTATGATACTGTAAGTAGCAAAACATTTAATCTGCATGAAAGAATGCTCACAAAGAACACTGAGGTGGTTTCACTACTATGGCACAGGTGAAAAAGTATCATTCCAGGAAATCATACTATGACATTTGTATATTCTGTCCAAGCACAGAGAAGAGGTGCACGAAGATGGAAATTTAAGCGCATGGTTTGAAAATATGAGCTGTACACTTAAAGTTGATCATATACCATACGAAAATTGATTTTAGTGCCAACAATCAAGTTAAGAAATCAACATATGATCCCGATAAATGCTGCTTACTCACATGCTCAACCCACTAAATCAATCAAAAGCAAGTAACAGAAATGCAAGTTATTAAATCTTTTAAACAAGGGAGAGACTTTTCAAATGAGTTTGAGCACACCTTTGACATAACATCTAAACAATTGTGAGTAATCTATGAGGAAGTTTGTCGGATACCTTGTTTCTCACTCATAAAACCTCCTGCCCCCAACATCATTGTGCTCAGAAACACCTATACTTTGCCACAACACGAAGACCTGCAGCCTTGAAGATTATCCCTCGTTTATATACGAGAAAGCCTGTCTGATTATGAAGATGTAAAATGGACAGAGGTTCTGTATAGTGCATCTATCGATGAGGCTGGCATTTTTTCTTTATAATTATTAACTTCAAGTTTAAACTTATTATCGTGCAGTCTCTTCAACGGGAACACATGGTTTTCCCCTCTTTTTCCATCATATTTTCTTCTTTCCTTTTTTCTCCTCCATTTTCCATTTTCTTTTACTCCTTTCCATTTTCTTCTTTTTTCATCATGTGCATATATATTCATACTTAAATTTGATCATGTTGTAATCTTTATTTTCTTTTTATTTGGTGAGTTGTTTGTGGCGTTGGTTTCTGTTGGTTGTTTGTTGGCTGTTTGTCAAAAGACTTCCCAGTCATAGCAAAATTTAGCTTAGTAGAAAGGGGGTATCGATGAATGTTGAAACTTTTTAGAACACAAAACTGCTTATTTGCATACATTTCATGATGCACATAGATCAAGGGAATAGTGTGGTTCAAAATTTTGGGAGTCCTATATAGTTTGGTAGGTAGGTACAAACTCAACCTTTCACACACAGGAAATGTTAGTGTTGCTCATACTTTCATAGGCAATAAAGATAGACCAATAGCAAAAGAGGGAAAATGTAGGATTGAGGTTGACAAGTGTAAATGGAAAATGCATGTTTGGTGAATCTACCACTTGAATTAGGCTCAATCAGTTAACAAACAAGCCGAATACAGTAGGTTCTCCATGTTCAATTTCCAGCAAGATAAGCTTTATGTTTATCTAGATATTATTGTGGGTGTTATTTGATATATCACCCTCAAAGATTCATTATTCATCAATAAACATTCCCCAAATTTCATTATTTCTGAACAACCTTGGTTTGCTTAATTCATTCCTCGTGCAAGCTGAATGTCTAGTTCCTAGTGCTTAAATTGCTTAAGTGGCAGCCTAGGCCCCTAGGTAGCCATCTAGTTAAATGCCCATTTGAACAACTTTTCACTATTCTTTACTTACATTAGCAAATTATGTTAGGATCATTTTACTTGGTCGTTTTGACAATTAAACGCATTCATCGTCGTTTCATCAACGCACGGCCTCGTAACACGTCCGCTCCATTCCAACCTCAACTTATCATGTCCTAAATCCGTTCAATCCTAGGAAATACTTCCCTCCTCTTACGGTTTGACCACCCCCATCGTCTTTGTCATTGATACCAGAGAATCAAAGCTTTCCACATAATATGTTGTCAACCAAGACATGTTCCAAGATGGTTGTCGCAACATGTTCTATGCTTATTCTTCCGGTGTTTGAATAAATGCTCTCAACACCCGATCAATCAGCGACAATAGTTGTTATGTATGACAACTTCTTATCAATTGAGTCACTCCCCTAATTTAATCAAAAGTTACAAAAGCTACAAGTTGCAGCCAATATAACAGTGGGATCAACTTAGGGGAATGGTTTAACTGATGAAAGTTGTTGTTCGTATAACAGCAGGTACTGCCGCTTATTGCACAGCTGTTGATGCTGGAGATATTTTCCTTTTCATTTGCTCCTTTTCCATTTTCTTCCTTTTTATCATGTGCATGTATGCTCATATTTAGGATTGGTCATGTTATTTTCCTTTTTTCCTTTCTTTGTGTGAATGGTTTAAGGCACTGTTGGTAGTTTGTAAAAGAACTTTCCAATTATAGCAAAATTTAGCTCCCCATCAAAACAAATGGGGGCTTTGATGAATGTTGAAGCTTTTAAAACATATAACTATTCATTTGTATGCACTTCATGATGCACATATATCAAGGGAATAGCTTGGTTCGAAATTTTGGGAGTCCTACTATATAGTTTGGTAAGAAAATACAAACTCAATCTTCTGCACAAAAGAAAAGAAAGTGCTGCTCATATTCTCATAGGCAATAAAGATAAACCAACAGCAAAAGAGAGGAATAAGGATGTAGGATTGAAATGAGACAAGTGTAAATGAAAAATTTATGTCTGGTTAATCTTTAGCTTGAATTAGGCTTAGTCAATTAACAGAAAAGCCAAACTACAACAGTTCTTCATGTTCATTTTCATCAAGATATGTTCATCTAGATATTGGTGTGGGGGTTATTCGATATATCATCGAAGATTCATTATTTATAAAATAAAACATTCACCAAATTTCATTATTTCTAAAAATCATCCTTGATTTGTTAAATCCTTCATTATTTAATGTAAACTGATCCAAACAATTGGTCACTGTTTAAAAAAATGCTAGGCAAGCCTAACGCCCACGGGAATATCTAGTTCCTAGTGCCTTATGCTTAAACTTGATTAAGTAGTACTCTAGGCCCCCCAAAGTAATCATCTAGTTAAAGCACCTTGAAATTGTATTGCATAACAGTTGGTTAAACGCCCATTTGAACAGCTTTTTACTATTCTAGGCTCACATTCTTGATTGTTATGACCATTAAATCCCCTCCTTTTCTTCTACAACCCTAAGTCATAACTAACAACTAGATGACCCCTCTTGATCTTTCATCCCAGCTATCCTCCCATCCTTCCTTACCCTTACCCTATATTTTCCTCTCTCCCTCCCAAACTTACACGTTCCTTGTGGCTACGCGCTAACTTGTAAGATTGTATAAGCTTCAAATGCAATATGTTTAAAGAGTCGATAAACATGATAAAAAATTTCTTATGTCTTATTCACTAAGTCTCTCAATAACATAGTCAATTTCCTTTTTCTATCTATCACCAAACAATCCACAATTTGTTCATTGCATAACACATCAATATTGAACTATACTATAAAGAAACAACCTTCCACAAAGAAGACTAATTTTTGAAGCCACTAATCGTCTGATTATCCAAAAGAGCAATAAACATCTTGAAGATCACTTTCAGTAACAAAACTCACTTGACGTCCAGATGAAGATAATATATGCAAAGATCCTAGATTGGAGAAAAGGATTAATCCTAAAATAACAAAGATCTTGAGTTCGCAAATACGAAATAATATCAGTAACTTGATAGCTAAAAATGATAGTAAATTAGCATTAAAAATGATAACATAAACTAGTTGTCATCGACATATCATAATAAACCAAATTAATTAAATATGTCTAGATTGTACACTAGTACTACATATGTAGCAAGAACCAAAGGGATACAGAACAAAGAAAAAAATTAATACAACGAAGATATAAAGAAAGGCAAGAAATTTCACTTAAAAACCAATATGTAGACTAAATGAATTATGAGCAGTCAAAATTCAATGCTTAATACTTTGATGTTTTCTTTTCTTTTTAGCTCATCAATACCAACCAAAAGAAAATGGGACTTAATCCAACCTCTCTAAACCAGTTGCTCTGCATGTGTATATGACATGTATGTAGTAATTCCTTTATTTTTAATTTTTCATTTCGTATATTAGTATCTCAAATTTTGTCCCCTTCTCTAGCACTAGCCAAACACAATAAACTAGCATTATTCCTAGCAAATAGATAGACAAAGAATGGCTTTTATCCAACAAATAGGATATAGAGGTGACAACTGAAAATCTTTCATGCATGTATAATTTGGATCAGAAGACTGTTACCCCCTCTATTTAGTAAACCTTAGTTTTCACATTTTCTTTACCCCAGTTGCATTCTTGTAGTAAACTAGTAACCTACAATAACATCAACTATGATGCGCGTTGGCCCATCAACTATGATGCGCATTGGCCTATTACTATTCACGAGTTTTGCTTGCTCAACTTTACGAAGCGCCGCCTAATTTATTAACACCTCTCTATGCCTTTTGCATTATCTTATGCTTTTCTAATTCCAACATTATCATGCACATAGTGAATCAACCATCACGTCTCGGGGCTATGAGCCTATTAACGTGATATATGCTATAGTACCCACTAAGTTTAACTCATTTGGCTCAATCCACCTCAAAAATGCCTAACCAATATTGTACTTGACTCTCATGACTTACAGGTTGTTTGACAACCCACCAAAACTAGGCCAGGTTCAAGCCTAGCGTAGTTTTAACCTATTTTCCGTTTGGGAAAAGCTATGCCAGTTTTAACCTATTTTTTGTTTGGGAAAAGCTAGATCAATTCTGGCCTAACTTTTTTTTAGGTCATTTCAAACCCCTTAAACCAAGCCAGAATTGATCCACCCCCTAGCTGGATCAACTCTAGCCTAGTTAAGAGAGTATACATAGTTGGTCTTGTCTTTGTTGGATTTGCCAAACAAACCCTTCACTCGTAAACCTTCACACACTCTCAATCCAGCCCAAGTTTAGTCACACATCAGAAATCGAAGTGTAGGAGGAATATATGCTAAGTCATGCAAGTCAAGTGTAACATTAGGTAGTCATTTTTGGCGGTGGCTTGGGCCAAAAATCATGGTGCTCTCAGTAGGTCCTTAGGTTTATATCGCACGAACGAGCTTGCGGGCCTGAGGCATGAGGAATGGCATCAAAGCCAGGGTAGCTAGCCGAAAGTGTAAAATTAAATGCTACACGGCCTAACTGTTATGTCGCATGAGTCCAATGAAAGCCAGCTCTAGAATCCACGTCGTCTGATGGAGATCTTGTCAGTGTTTTAAAGGCGATGCTCCTTAACGCCTTAGGTACTCAAGCGGAGATCATGTTAGTGTTTTAAAGGCGATGCATCTTAGCGCCTTAGGCACTTGGGCGAGGTGAACTTCTAACTTAGCGCCTTACGTATTGTCTGGCGATCAGGATTACTAGACGAGCACCTTTTAGCACCTCATGATTTTGCCTTGGCGCCTCAGGCTCGACACTTTCCTAAGACATGCGATGCAAAATGCGCGGTGTTTGTCTCTGTTTCAAAATTGAGGGTGTGAAAGGTGTCTAATAAAGTTTCTGTTACTGAATTTTTGTGTTTCTTTTTTTTTTGTCTATTTTTTGCCACTCTTTTGTTGTAATGTACTTTATTACCTATATCATTTTGAGGACATGCCACAATTTGAATCTTAAAGTTTAAAGTTTGCTACTTAATAATTTATGTTAGCACTACTTGTTAATATTACTATTTAAGTTACTTAGTACTTCATATGAATGGTTTATAAATTATTAGATTAGTGACTTTAAAATTTTAGCACTGATTAATTTGTCTTGTTGCTATTTATTGATATTTGCAAATTATTTATAATGCTTATGAATTTTTCAAATATTTATCACCTTGGTTCACTCAAATGATTGCCTTTTTATTGCCCCTCGCCTCAGGCAATGTATGACCTTATTGCCTTGACTTCACCTTTTGCTCTTAAAACGCCAGATCTTGTGATGCACCGCTATCATTCGTGATGAAGACGTTATGTATATAAGGTGGGGTTATTGTTATACCCCAAATATAGTCTCGCATCAAATAGGTAGTCATATAGATTAGTTTAAATAGTAATTCATGGGAGTCAAGTTGTAATAATAGTTATCCATTTTTTGTTGTGCATTGAGCCAAACTACATGTTGCACTAAGTAGGTCCTAGGGCTTACATCGCGCTATTGGGCTCATGGGCCAGAGGCATGACATTGACTTGTATCCGACGAGTGAAGTGAAATAGGAGGAATGTCAATAGGGGTTTACCCGCCCATAGTATTAAAAAATAGACGTCATCACTTTTTGGACTTCTCTTAAAAAGGCAATAATGTTTTGAAAAAAAAAACTATAGATAAGCCCTCATCTATACTTTTAATAGCTTTATCACCCCTCAACTAGTTTATAAGAACTTAACGCCCTAAGGATAGCGTTTTAAGAAGGATAAATTGCAGATAAGCCCCCACTTCCCCCAGCGAATTGAGGGGAGAGATGCTACTGAAGATTTATATTAGGAAGGTTTGTTGCAATTTATCGCAACATTCATACCATCTGATACAGCTAAATGATAGAAATAAAAGCATAAATAGATTTTGCTATATTCTATTATTACATACTAAATTACCTTATATGCGGAGTAAGCTTCCATAATATATTGATATCAATTATGAGCCGTTTGGCTACACCGGAAAGCTTTTTCTACCTATCTTTGAGGAAATGAACACATCATAGGTAATAAAAGGATGTGATATCAATAATCTCAGTCCTACAAACTGCAAAATATTGTCAATGTAAGTCTGAGAAAGAAAGAACCTCCATGTTGACAACATTTTCCAGAGATCTCATAATTTCTTTTGTTCCAATGTTAAAACTTCTGTTGTTCAATTTTCGGTAAATCTCGCTGGTAATTCCAATAAATTATCAACTTGCAACATGAATAGACAGCTCGAGGATCAATACACCAAATTAGGATTTCAAGGCTGGTCATAACAATAGAACAGGTTCTCAATATTTTATACTCCTTTGGTATTTCACATAGCATACAAGTTGTACGATAAGACAGGCCCATTAGTAGCAACATTGTCATTAAAAATTAGCAACCCCCTTGAACTTCAAGAAGATGCAAAAACTGAGATACCCTTTTCTAAAACATAAATCCCATCTCTCAATAAAATCATAAATAAACTCCTCCCCAGTTCCCCCCTCCCTCTATTCCCCATCAAATTCTAGAATTGAATTTTCTCCAGACATAAAGCGGAGCCTCAGTGGATTTTGGTGAAACTCTTCGAAGTTTAGGCGTTTTCTCTAATCTTAAAAGCCACCAACAACGCAGAATTCAAGTTTAATTTTCAATATAGCCGAATACAAACAAAAAGCAACATAGGCAGTGATCTTGCCTTGCGAGACGAGTATAAAACAACTTCTTAGAGAGATCCCGGCACTTCTCAACAGTGGGCGGATCAACGACATACTGCTTGTTGTTCTCAAGCAGCTGCTTGTAATAAGCGGTCCCGTGCTTCGCCACGAATTTCGAAGCCTGGCAAGCCTTCGATTGAAGCTGGGCAAGCTTAGATGCCATTTTCTGACGGGGAAAAAGAAAATCCAAGAAATTAAGAGGAATTAGTATCAAATTTGATAAACCCTAATGTGAAATTTATATGTATTCGATTAGATTAATAGAGGAATCGGATAGATTTTGCGAAACCCGAATGAATGATGTGGTAAAATCCCTATAATAGTGGAAAAGATTTAAGAGGGAGGAATCGATCAGAGGAGGGATTACCCTTTTTTTTTTATAAATCGCTTTTTTTTTCCTCTGCAATTGAAGAAAGGACGGAGGAACTGCGACTGAGGGAATATATTTTAGGAGTTTTAACTATAAACGCCGCGAATCTATCCTATTTACATATTTCACCCATATCTGGATTAGTAAGGTTAGCTGTTACTTCCCACATAATGAGCAGGGTGAATTAGGCGTGGTAAACGATCGAATCGAATCGAATACTAAGGTGTTTGTATTTGACAATTTGTATTTGTATAAAATTATCGAATTCGAATGTGGATTCTAATATTCATATATCTACTTTTTTGAATTCGAACTCGAATATTTTGGTATTTGATATATATTTATGAATATTCACGAATACTTATAAAATATCAAAGTATATTTATTCCGTTAAAGAATTTAATTTTCAAATAATATTAGAATTCATAAATAAAATGTATTCCTTTATAATATATGATGTTAATCATATATATATATATATATGATATATATATATATATTATTATATATATATATATTATATTATATATGAGATTAATGGGTATCCTTGTCATGAGGAGGGATTTCTCCCTTGACGCCTCTTAAAATCATATGATTGAGCGACATTGTGGATGATCCGCTCCGTTGAACTTGATCTACATATTCTAAAACCCCAACACACCAAGTTTGGGGTGAATCCGTCGTCGTTGACCCTCCATCGAGCCATGTGAAAAGTTCTATTCATTCAAAACCGTTAAAATTGATACGAGTGGATGAAGGGTCAAACGACGACGGGTTCACCCCAAACTTGGTGTGTTGGGTTTTAGAATAGTAGATCAAGTTCAACGGAGTGGATCATCCACAATATCGCTCAATCATATGATTTTAGAGGCGTCAAGGAGAAATCCCCTCTTATGACAAGGATACCCATTAATCCTCTCTCTCTCTCTCTCTCTCTATATATATATATATATATATATATATATATATATATATATATAAATCAAAATTTTAATTAGAAAACATATTTAATATTATTTAAGTGTTAAAACCAGTATCTAAAACTTAAGTAGAAATGGTATGTGGGTTAAAATATGACACCATATGTGTAATAATACAAGTAATAAGATGTGATCAAATTTAAATGAATATTTAATAGAAAAACGAATCGAATATATATCTGGTTAAATTCTATTCATTAATAAGCTCGAATACTAAAAAAATATTTGTGTAGTGGTAAATAAACTACCGAATCGAATATGGCCGAATACTATTCGAACAATTATCGAACTATTTATTAATTATTTGGTTCACTTCCACCCCTAGTGTGAATTCTCAACTTCTTTGCTATTATTTTTCTTTTTGTTATATATAGTTTTTCTTCTTTCTCTATCTAAAATTAAGTTGAAATCTTCTAACTCTCCTTGCCTTAATCTTTTTATTTGTAATTTTCATTATGAGTACACACCGTAATACAATTCTGTGCATGGATAAAAGTTAGCTTATCATTAAGTTATTTGACGGAATAAGAATGGACAAATTTTTAAAATGAGCCATTTTTCAATTTTAAATAGCAAAACCATGTAGTTCAACCAGCAATTGAAATGTATAGGACTGCTAATCCCGTGTATTTTATTTTTTCTTTCGTATAGTCTCTGCTTTTTACTCAGGACTGATAGTCCCGAGTAAAAAGCAGAAACTTTTTCCGTCACAAACCAATTGCACGAGACTGGCAATCCCGTGCATTTCAACTGCTTTAGTCCCGTGTAGTTCGAAAAACACCACCGCTGCAAAACCGACCCTTTTCCGAAAAAAATGGTCGGTTTTACAGATTAATTTCCAATAAGGTCGGTTTTGCTATATAAAATTTAAAAAAAACCTCTTTTAAAAATTTGTCCAATAAGAATACACCTCTGATTAAAACTGTTAAATCTTAAGCAAAGAAGGAATAAAATGACGAAAATCTCACTGGCACCGAGAGAAATTCAATTTTTTTACCTATATTCATGAGGCATCCGTATAAGGTCACAAATATCTGTCATTCCCACTTGGCTCGAATGTGAAATTTCTGTTATCTCCCATTGCGTAGGCGCCAGGGATCATTCTTACATTAGCCCACACATCAGGATTGAAGAAGTAGTCAAGATAACAAAATGGTACTACAATATGACATTTCATTTGGTGTAATGTTTCAATATGCTACATAAAACCCCTTTCGGATTTAGACTGTTGCAACATGCTACGGTGAATAATTTATTTTAGCAAAGCAATATCTTTCTAAAGCAAACTCGAAGCGAGCTTTTATTACTATATTCCAGGAATAGGAAATTGGTTTGTAAGAGACTCAACCCTCCTCCTGAGCTCTGATGTTTCTTCCTTAAGAGAGAAACCTGGAGACTGTACGAAATCCATGAAGTCTTTGAGTTTTGTTCCTCGGACGCATGCTTTAGCTTTAAGCGCAATCTGCACTCCTTCATGAATTAAGTCTGCGACCATTCTGAAATCCATCTCCTTGAGTCCTCTTGTAGTCATTGCTGGTGTCCCAATACGAATTCCCCCAGGATGAGAGCAACCGAGAGATAATAGTATGCTCTTGGATAAAGCTTTTTTAACCCTCATATGAAGAAACTTGATTTATTTATTTATTTTGGCATAAATTTTGATTGTTTTTTCCTCCTTTACAGTATCTCACAAGACCCTAATATTGTATGTGAAAAGGAAGACTAATTGTCTATCCTTACTTGTTTTGAGCTACCCTAAATCAAGGTCAAAGACTCCAAAATTTAAGACTCGTAAGATAGAAGATATTTTAAAGACTATTGCTCTCTTATAGAAAGATAATAATCATATTTTAAAAGAGCTTTTAAAAGGGGCTATTTAATGAAAAATTTTGTTGTGACCTAGTAAAGTTAAAGAGGATTTACATCCATACTACATTTCTTCTCTCTTTTCTAAGTAAGAGATAAAGTTGTATTTGAGGGTTTGAATTTTGAACAGGAATTCTCGTCTCATACTCTTCCATGATTTAGAGAATTCTTCTCTTTTGCCAGCAGTTATAGGACATGGTATCGTTGTTAATATTGCCAATTGAGGTTTCTGTTACGTGCTCCAATCCAACAGCCATGATAAACTCTAGTCAAATTGTTATAAGTCAATTCCTGACATTAATAGAATAGATTGTTTCTTCCAAGTAATTAACAACCAAGCACAGAAATAAAGGGACATGAGCATACCAGAGGTCTCAGATCCACTAAAACCAAGTGATTGTCACTTCCACCAGAAACTAACTTGTACCCGAGTTCCGTCAATCTGGATGCCAGAGCTTTGCAATTAGATATAACCTGCAAAATTGTCAGTTAATATGGTGTTTCTACGAAAAATAAATAGTTATACTTGTCCAGGAGGCAGGAGAAGATGGAATACCTGACTTTGATAAGTCTTGAACTCAGGTGACTGAGCATGATGTAAACACACAGCAAGTGCACCAATTGTATGATTATGAGGACCACCCTGCAAAACAATGATCTTAATTCAAATGTTCTCCATATTATTACTTATGACATCTGTAAACACAAGTAGGAAGACTACATAGAACATGTACGGAGATTACAGAATGCACATACCTGCAAACCAGGAAAAACAGCATTATTTATAGCAGTCTCTAAATCAACACCGAGAACAGGATCCTTCTTGTAAAAGATCATGCCACCTCTAGGACCACGCAAGGACTGTTTTCAAGAGCTTAATATATCAGATCAAAAATATTGAATACACAGGGAAACCCTGCTTCCCGAAGCAAAGTACTACAAAGTAAAGTTAATGGTAACTAATTGCTAGGGCATCAATGTTCAAGTCGTCAGAGTAATCTGTTCATATGGATGCTGCAAACATTTTGCATGGTCACAGTAATCAGTCAAAATTATAGAATCCAATTGTTTCATCTACATGCGTACTTCCTAGCTGCTTGTTAATTATATCTCCTGTAAACCTCGACAAACAAACTTCCTCGAGAAGTGCATTTGCAATTCACTATAGCAATCAACTTTCTCCTCCTAGGCTCTTCATTGTCTAAAAGGAAAGATAGTTGTTGGTTTCATGTGCTTGGTTTTATGTGCTTAAATTCAAAATGAAGACTCCTGCCATTAATTATCTAGGTTTTATGGAAATATCCTCTTATGTCGACTTCTTTTTGGGGCAGGAAAAATGGAGTTGATGATGTCAAAGTAGAAGCATATACATAAAAATTTCCAATCTTCACAGCCATGTGCTCCAAACGCCTCATCACTAGAGAGGAAAAGGCCTAAATAAAGATGATAATTAAACTAATCTAAATCAAGCACCAAATTAGAAAGCCAATAACTTTTTCCCCTATTCGTCATAGAGTTTTAGAAATTATGCCATGAATAACGTTATATCTTGACTCACACTTTCCAGGTCAATGTGTACAAAATGGAAAGAAAGGTAGCAATGCTCCACCTAAAACACTACAATTACCACACTTGAGTAACATGAGTTTCAATTGCCTCGGATGGCATTTCAATCAAAAACAGGTCCTACGTACACAAAATTTGAGTCCGAATAATGGAGTTTACTGATTCTCCAACAAAACTCGACTGAGATCAATACATTTTAGTCGAAATTTCAACGCATGACCAGAATCTACTTTTTGATGCCTCTTATTTATGAGATTATTCTTACTACAAAGAGTTCAAGCACTTTAGTATCCCTAATAGGGTGTTTCTTATTAGCATTTCAATACTGTCATAAGCAATACCCATCAGAAATCTAAGAAAGAAAATAATGATGAATTTCAAACTTAAACATCTATATGATGCAACTAGTTGAACAAAAATAAAGCAAAGATAGTGTGAAAATACTGTATGCCTGTATAATAATTACTTCACACCTTGTGTGTAGTTGTAGTAACCACATCGCAGAATTCAAAAGGATCAGCAACAACTGAAGCAGCAACGAGTCCACTGATGTGAGCCATATCCATCATGAGGAATGCACCTACAGAATCTGCAATCTAGTAATTCATGATAAATTAGTATTAGAATCCTGATAAGAGGGGAACTATTAAAGCTAATCCCAATATATTTTTTTCTCAGTTGCCTGCAAGAGATTAAAATATATACCTTCCTCATTCGTGGGTAATCAAAGTCCCTAGGATATGCACTGGCACCAGCAATTATCAGTTTTGGTCGGAAAAGAATAGCTGTTTTCTCAAGCATTTCATAATCTACAAAGCCTGTTGAAAGTGAATGAAAAGACTTAAGAGAAAGGAACAAGTAAATGTGTATACTAACTATATTACCCACCAATATCAACAAAATGAGAGTATAACCTGTAGATTCATCAAGCCGATAAGGCATGGACTCAAAAAATATTGAGGTGCCTGATACCCGTCTTTTAGGTGTCATAAAGCCATGAGACAAGTGCCCTCCATGAGGTAGATCAAGGCCCTATATTATTTACAACAAAGGTTAACTCCATCGTCCGTATGGCTGTAGAAGAAAAACTAAGATGAATGAAAACAAGCAATGATGTTCACTTACCATTATTCTATCATGTGGGCTCAAGAGAGCAGTGTAAACTTCAAAATTGGCAGGAGAACCAGATAATGGCTGAACATTTACACCCCACTTATTCTCATCCAGACGATAAGTCTGCAGAGCCCTTTTCTGACAGAGGGTTTCTACTTGGTCAATGTACTCATTGCCTCCATAGTATCTCAATCAGATTCAGAAGCTAGTAAGCTTAACATTATTTGGTAAAGAGGAAACACCATAGTGACATAATCTTATCTATAAAATTTTACCTTTTACCAGGCAATCCTTCAGAATATTTATTGGTGAGACATGAACCGGATGCTTCCATCACAGCCCGAGATGTGAAATTCTCAGAAGCAATGAGTTCTAAGCAGTTAAATTGCCGCTGTTTTTCCTTCTCAATAAGTGCATGAAGCTCTGGATCTGCATCTCTCAGCGGATAGTCCACTAAGTTATTCACGTTTCCTTGAGATGTGGGACACCATGTACAAATAGCAATATTAGTGTCAGACTTATCCATCAAATATGAATTTTAATGAACATGACGTAAAAGTAAAAAAAGAATAGAAGTTGTACGAGTCAAAGGCACAATACAAGGTGTTCAATATTGACAGAAGAGAAAACATTGCACCTTTATAAGCCAAAAATACTGTAATGTCAAAATAAAGGGAAGCAATATGAAGAAACAAAGCTAGGTAAATCGCCATCATCAATGGATGATATTTGGCAAAGACCATAGTTTTATTTTGTACTCGACCATGACAGCATAACAAAGTGTATTCAGATTCATATCTCATCTGCATAGCATTATACGTATGGAAATGATATTTTTCACAGCCATATTGTCACGGCCTCTGAGAGGGGGAAAAGAAAACAAAATGATGAAAAGAAATTGAAAAAAAAGAAATAGAAAAGAGAAAAACAAAAAGAAAAAGAAAGAATATGATATATGATCATGGCAAAAACCACAAATGAATAAACTTATCAAAGCACAAAAACAGTATCAGAAAGAAAGTCAATAAAAAGACACAAAATTAACACAGTTCAATCTCTGGCCCAGGTTTGTTAGAGAATGAGCAGAGATTCACTAACACAATTTTGGGGGCTACTTCTGTCTAAACCACTCAAAATGCTAATTTCAAGTTAACGCAGCGCAGAAGTAAAACCTTGGAATCTACCAAGGGTGTTCTCTGAATCCACAAAAAACGATCTCCGAATCCACGAAGAAAATATTAAAAGAGAAATTTTATTGATGAAAAGATATGCCTCTGGGTTGGGTTGACTCCGTCTCGAAAAAATACGCGATTCTTATATATAATTCGTCTAATTCCGACTTACGGTTTGAAAGATATGACTCATTCTTCGTGGCAAGTTATTTTCCTTGACCGGGTCCGCGCTTGGGCTTGTGTTTGTCCCGCTTCTCCATAAATATATCTGTCGTGTGTTCTACATTAGTCCCCCTTGCTTGAAAAGAGCTCGACCCCAATCTTATACTTGCATGAAGAGTTGTTTCTTCTGGCGAGTAATACTCTAACAAATCTGTAACATTGAAACCAGGAGAAATAGTCAAATCTGTAGGAAAGTCAACAACATAAACATTGTCTCTAATCTTCTTCAGTCTTTTGCATGGGCCATATTTTTTATTCTTTAGCTTGTTGTAGATGCCCACTGGAAAATGCTCTTTTCATAGAAACGCCATCACCATATCTCCCTCTTCAAACACCTTCTTCCT
Organism: Asparagus officinalis; assembly: GCF_001876935.1. Classification (NCBI taxonomy): domain Eukaryota; kingdom Viridiplantae; phylum Streptophyta; class Magnoliopsida; order Asparagales; family Asparagaceae; genus Asparagus; species Asparagus officinalis. The sequence continues at coordinate 25,151,471 of NC_033799.1, read as the reverse complement.
CCTGTGTCGATCAGCATCGGTCTTATATTTAGCATTAGACTTCTCTATTTTCTCCTTCACTTCCTGTTGGATAGCATGTACCTTTTCGACCATATCATCTACAGGAATACTGTATCCTGGAAGCTTAGGCAGTGGAACTAGATCAAGATAATGATTTGAAAGCCTTCCATATACAATCACAAAGGGAGCATTGCCTGTAGTTCGACTCTTCATACAGTTATAAACAAATTCAGTATGTGTCAGAGCAAGATCCCGTTGTTTCGGACGATCGCTAGATATGAATCTAAAAAGGTTACCGAGAGTGTGATTTACCACTTCAGTTTGTCCATCCGTTTAAAGGTGGTAAGTAGTACTGAATTTAAGTGAAGTATTAAATCGCTGCTACAAGGTCCTCCAAAAGTAGGATAAGGACTTGGAATCACGATTATATGTAATGGATTTTAGCACTCCATAAAGGCGAACTATCTCCCGAAAGAAAAAATTAGCAATGTTACTAGCATCTGCTATCTTCTTGCATGGAATAAAGTGCGACATCTTTGAAAATCTGTCAACAACAAAAAAGCAGAATGCATGTCTCGTTGGATTCTAGGGAGTCCCAACACAAAATCCATCGAGATATCATGTCATGGCGCATAAGGAACATGTAAGGATATATACAATCTCGTATTTTAGGACTGTCCCTTAGCAACTTGACAAATTGAACAACGTTGTACATATTTTTCTATCCCCCTTCTTCAGCTGAGGCCAGTAATATCGCTCTTCAATGGAAGCAATCGTCTTATCACGCCCCAAATATCCTCCGAACTCGCCAGCATGAAGGTCTCATATTATCTACTCTCTTAGTGAACTCTAGGGTATGCACAACTGATCTTCATGAAATAAATAATCATCCTGGATATGAAAACCTCTGACTAACTGATTTTGTTGGCAGACATTCCAAATCTCCTTAAAGTCTTCATCTTCTACATACAGCTCCTTTAGGTATTCAAATCCAGTCACTTCTTCCTACAAAGTCACCAACAAACCAGCTCTTCGACTGAGTGCATCTACAATCTTATTCTGCTGCCCAGACTTGTGCTTCAAAACAAAGGCAAAACGCTGCAAAAACGTGATCCAACGAGCATGCATACGATTGATGGTAGTCTGACTATTGATGGACTTCAAAGCATGATGGTCAGTATTAAGCAGAAACTCTTGTAAGATCAAATAGTGCTCTCAATGCTTCAAAAACTGAACTATAGCATATAACTCTAGTTCATATGTGGTCCACTTCTATCGAACTTTGTTGAGTTTCTCGCTATAGAAAGCAATTGGAAGCCCTTCTTGGGATAGAACACACCAATTCCTATGATGGACGCATCATAATCAACTTTAAACACCTTTTAAAAATCTGAAAGAGCAAGCACTGGTGCTGTGGATAATTTCTTCTTGATTAGTGCAAAGCTACGATCCGCATCTTTCACACAATTAAACTCGTCTTTCTTCATACACTCAGTGATAGGCGCTACAATGCTGCTGAAATTTCGGATAAATCTCCTGTCGAAGTTACTAGGCCATGAAAACTACGAACTTCGCTGACAGTCTTCGACGTAGGCTAATCTCGAATAGCACGCACCTTCTCTTCATCAACATGGATGCCCTCTGCACTGACGACAAAGCCCAAGAATAATAGGCTACTGGTCATGAAGTTGCACTTCTTCAGATTGATGTGCAACTTGTTCTCCTACAAAGTCGTTAGTATCTCCCTTAAGTGGTCCAGATGCACGATCTCAGTCTGACTATAAATCAAGATATCAACGAAGTAAACTATAACAAACTTGCCAATAAAGGGTTTTAATACCTGATTCATCAACCGCATGAAAGTGCCAGGAGCATTCAAAAGACCAAAAGGCATGATCAACCATTCATACAGGCTTTCTTTTGTCTTAAAAGACAGTCTTCCACTCATCTCCTTCTCTAATCCAAATCTGATAATAACCACTCCTGAAATTTATTTTGGAGAACACTTTTGATCCATACAACATATCTAACATGTCTTCCAAGCAAGGAATAGGATCGATACTTCACGGTAATCTTATTGATAGCTCTACTATCCACACACATGTGTCACTCTCTATTCTTTGGGACTAGTATTACTGGCACGACATACGAACTCATGCTAGCTCGTATAAGGCCTTTCTAGATGAGATCATCCACATGTTTCTGCAAGATCTCTCCTTCATTCCGGCTCATCCGATAGTGTGGCAAATTCGGTAGCCGGGATCCAGGGATGAAGTCAGTCTGATATTGAATGTCTCAAAGCAATGGTAATTCGGAAGAAAGTTCAAGGGTCTGTACTTCAGGTGAAATTTTGGTGGAGGCAGAATCCTTGTTTCCTGATACAATAATAGTATAAATCTCGTCAAACTGATTCAAATCTTTTATAAATTCTTCATTGTCAACGACCAAAAAAGTCTTCTTTTCAGCAACATTTGTTTTGATTAGCCCCTTCTCTGTAAGAGGCATAAGCACAACTCGGCGACCATCCTTCTTGAAGATATAAACATTATCCTTCCCCCTGTGCATGGCATCAACATCAAACTGTCATGGTCTGCCTAACAGCATATGACAAACATCCATCTTAACTACATCACACAATGTCTCATCAACATAATTTTGACAAATAGAAAAAGATATCCAACACACCTCATTAACCTGCTCGTCATTACCTTACAAATCCAACTGATCTTATAGGGAGCGAGATGTTTCTCTGTCTTCAAACCTAATTTCTCCACCATGCGCCAAGAGACAATATTCTCGCTGTTACCACTATCAATGATAACATCACAAGTCTTTTATTTCACAGTGCATCTCGTGCAGAAGATATTATATCGTTATGGTGGTTCTTCTGTCTTTGGAGCCAATAATAGTCACCACATAACACACGAGAGTTGATCCTCATCATCAGGATTCACCCCATCACCTCCATAGTCTTCAACATCATTTTGATCTATATCCTCCTCTTCATGATCCACCATATTCAGAACGCTTCTTTTAGGGCACTGATTAGATCGATGATCAAGTTGACCACATCTATAGCGCTTGATTGGATCGGGTTTGACATATGGGTTCGGTGGTGTAGTCTTCTTTGCTGTTATTATCGTTGGGCCTGTACATTTCTTAGTTATAGCATCTTGATCAGAAGTTGTTTGAGATTGTTTATTCCCACCATGATTAAAGTTCTTACGCGACCTGTCAGAAGCTGCCCACGATCCTCTATTATTCCGTCCAAGTTGTCGCTCCACTTTTTCAGCTAGGCTAACTGTGTCTGCCAAGATATATGTCTGCTGCAAAGATACACGATCCTGAATTGCTATCATCAATCTCCCAGTATGTCGAGACATCTGTTGGGCCTCGTTCTTATTTAAATTGTTACGGAATGACAGTCGATAAAACTCATGCGTGTACTCATCAACTGTTCTTCCACCTTATTTGCAATTCTGGTATTGTCCAAATAAGACTTGTTCATAATCACCCAGCAAGAAACAGGCTTTCAGTAATTTCTTCATCTTTTCCTATATATTGACTTTCGGCTTTCCTTGACGGGATCGATTCATGCAAACTGATTCCCACCAAACTGATACTCCACCTTTTAGTCGGTAGGCCACCAATTTTACCTTATGCTCATCTGGGATCTCCATATACTCAAAGAACCTCTTCATTTCTGCAACTCAATCAAGAAATTCTTCGATATGCAGTTGCTCATTAAAAGATGGCAGATCCATCTTCATCTTGAACCCTCCCGCATCACAATTATCCCTTTGTCGACGGTCTCTGTGATCATCATCACGACGTGGGGCTTCATAGTTCTCATCGTCACTGTTGAATTCATCATATGGAGTCAGATCACGTCGCTGGCGACCATCAACGTGATTTCGAACTCCTGTATTCAGACGCTCCACTGGCGACGCAAGTCTCTTTATAGTAGTCTTCATCTGATTAACATCGGTTTTCAGCAAATCGAACTCAATTTGAAAAAAAAATGTCTTCATCACCTACCATCGGATCGGATGTACATGTCTCTGTTAGCCGCAAAATTAAAATGTTAGAATCCACCAAGGGTGTTCTCTGAATCCACAAAGAATGATCTCCAAATCCGCAAAGAAAATATTAAAAGAGAAATTTTATTGATGAAAAGATATGCCTCTAGGGCTTACAATTTCTGTTTAAATAGAAAAAAACAAGACTCCTACTATGAGTCTATGACTCAAAACTTTACCAAAAATAAAAATAACAAAACTCTTCCTAAAAAGACTCCCTAGAATTAGGAAAGTAAATAGGTCAAATTTGGGATCAAACCGGATTTGCTTCCTAATCAAAACAGATTCCTAAAACTTTACCTAAAATAGTAAAAAAAACTAACAAAAACGTTGATCTCTCAATCCGGAGAGAATTTAGCGAAACGGGCGGCAGCAAACCAAAAAACGATGGGTTTGGTTGAGTCCGTCTCAAAAAATACGCGATTTTCATATATAATTTGTTCAATTCCGACTTACGATTTGAAAGATATAACACGTTCTTCGTGACAAGTTATTTTCCTCGACCTGATCCGCGTTTGGGCTTGTGTCTATCCCGCTTTTCCATAAATATGTCCGCTGTGTGTTCTACATCACAAGTACAATCAAATCTCTTAACCAAAATACCACCAGACTCATCTCACATAATATAACAACACTGCACCAACGTATACATACGAGAAATTACAAAATAAAATAGGCCATACCCAGGGAATCATCTCCACCTCAGCCTTCCGTAAAAAAAATCCTTAAAGATTTTAGAATCAAGCCCTCAGCTAACTACACCTTTACTAAATTTTTTCTTCAAAATTACACTTTCACACCATTATTCATGTCAGCATTTCACCTTGTACAATTCAAGGCACATATAAGCTCCACTATTTGCAGAAATAATGAAAATGTCATTAGGATGCCTTACAGAAGGCCCTACATACCCATATCTGACGTAACTTCTACACAGCCTTAAATTGGGTCTCAAACATCTCCCCAGATTTCAGAGCTTCAGGTGCTACCTTAAACAAACATTTTTAAGCTATCATTTGTGCGTTTATCATAAAGAACAAACCACAGCACTGGTTATGACAACAGCATGCAATCCCTGTCCTTGCTAAGTTTAGTAACATAATTACGCATGTATACCTCTGCTCTCCGAATCTGAGGCCGAGGCAGATGAAGCTGGGCTTCCAGTAACCAAAATCCCTTTAACATTTGCAGCTCGACATCCCTGAGTAAAGCTAACCTGATTGCAATTTCGGTATTCATTCATGTTGAGAACCCTTGGAACCGTAAACAATATATTGTGATGAAGAGAACCCATCACTGCTGCACTGTATGCAGACATCTTGTTCTTCCTTTATAAACAATTATCCCTGAAAAGAAATTAGAAATTCCTTCAGATATCTTTTTAAAGTAGCAACTTTTTGGTTATTTAGAAAATTTTGGGTACTAAAAATACCAGATAATGGTAATTCTTTTGCAATAAATCAAAAGCAATAACAAAAATACAAGACGAAATTATAGAGGAGAACCCTAAAGGGCACTCCTTTAGTGGAACTGGTGACATATGGATAAATTACCACAAATTACGAAGAATTTTAACAACAAATAAGCTCTATTTTTATCTTGAGTATATCTCATCTTTGCTAGAATATCAGTTAATGATAAAAAAATCAGTAAATGATAAAGAAGGCGACTAACAAAAAATAAAGAGAAAACTCTAGTAGGGCATTTCATCAATCGATTTAGTAAAACAACAGAAGGACAATTTTATGGAGAATTTAACAAAAAGAAGCGTTCTTTACCTTGAATTTCACGATTTCCCCCCTTTTTGACTGATTTCTGTGGATTCTGCGTTATAAAGTAAAGGTAGGAGCTTTAGCGTTCAAAGCATCCGGGCTTAAACCCTAAAACCCCGCCGAAGGTTTATCGGAAAACGAATCTGGTTCTTTTCGAGAAATGGACCAGCACTCAGCCTCAGGAACAGGCCTGGTTTAGGGCCAGGTAAGGCCCACAATCAGTAAAAGAAAGATAAGGCCGGGTTTAGGGTCGCTTGCATGAGCCCAATAAGGCCGGGTTTAGGGGTGTGAAAGAACCTCTCTTCCCTATTTAACTTCCTCAAAATTTAAGGAGATTTTCTGTAATTATATTATTAAATATCAGGAGGGTCATGTGAAAATCACACTAAAGTTAAAGTTCAAGAAGGTTCTGTGAACTTTTCCCCAGTCAATAACTTCAGCAAATTCACCCTCCCCAAACATAAACAAATCATTTTGCTCGAACAAATTTCTTATGACAAGTTTTTTCTTGTGACCTGCTAATACTTTCAATAATTTTATTTTCTTCATTTTGGCTTCTTAAACAAAATATTCATCCTTATATCTGGAAACTGTGAAAATCATCACCGAGCTACCTACCCTTACCTATTCTAGCCACAATTTCTACAGTAACCACATACCTATCTACAGTACTTACAACCATAAAACCAATGCTATAAATAACCCCCCAAAGCCTTTGTTGGATATCATCCCAGAAGCAAGAACAAGAAAAGAGAGCCCCAAAGCCTTTGGCGGATCTCATCCCAGAAGCAAGAAAGAGAGAGAGAGAGAGAGAGAGAGAGAGAGAGAGAGAGAGAGAGGGAGGGGAGAGAGAGAGAGAGAGAGAGAGAGAGAGAGAGAGAGAGGGAGGGAGGGAGGGAGGGAGGGCGAAAAAAATAGTGAGTGGTTGTAAAAGAGTATAGTAGTTTGTAGTAGAGAGAGTGTAGAAGGTTGTATGACTAGAGAAATAATAATAATATATTTTTTAGTATTCACCACCCTTCTGACTTAACAAGTGAATCAGAATCATTCTCACAAATCAACAAGTGGTATCAGACCAGGCAATCAGGAAATGGTTCTCTCCTACAATGATCCTGTGAACACATGATGTTGTGGGGGCCCACCAATGTGTGAACGCATTTTTGTCGCGTGAAGAGCCCACGAACCCGACTTCTGCTGCACTAGGACTATATATATCAATCAACGTGATTTTTTTTAGGGTTGAAGGCGGTGTGCAATTGAGGGTTGCGGCTGATTTTGAGCACAGGCAGAGGTGCAAGGTTGCGGCTGATTTGTGTGCAAAAGAACAGACTTTGGCGCAGAGATTTTGGCGGCTATTCACAGAGAAAAAGCAAAGTCTTTTTGCAGTTATTCTTTGATTTGTGCATCCCATTGAGAGAGTATTAGTGTGAGGGATCTGAGAGTTTGTGTGAGGGTTTAGATTGTGTGATTATAAACCCTAGTTGTATTCTCTCCCTCTAATAGTAGATCTCCCCCTCCTTGCCCCGTGGACGTAGGCAATTTGCCGAACCACGTTAAATTTGTGTTCTTACCGTGATTTGTAATAGCTTGTAGGTTCCCTCGACAGGTCAGTCCTAGAACTGATGAGAGGAAGAGCTGATATCTCACTTTGTTGAGATATTTTGCTTTCGGTTCTTGTTTCTTTTATGAAACAGGAATTCCGTTGTGATCTTACTCTCTTGTTGTGCAGCCGAGGTGCTGCCAAAATTTCCACTGCACACAACAAGTGGTATCAGAGCTCTGGATTGGATTTGGGAGCTTGTTCGAAGGATTCTGTGAAGGATTCCTATCTGAAGAGTTAGATCGACAACATGGGAGAAGCAAGCACATCAAGTTTGTCTCTTACGAAGGCGATACAGAGTCTGAGCATCAATAACACGAAAATTGATGTTTCAAAGTTCGACGGCAAGATTAATTTCGGATTGTGGAGGTGTCAGGTGATGGACGCCTTGGATGCACAAAATTTGGAGGAGACTCTTGAGTTACAAGAGAAACTTGCTGATATGGAGGACAAGATTTGGAAGAAGATGAATAGTAGGGCTTGTGGAGTTATTCGGTCATACTTGATGCCGGATCTTATTTATGACGTAATGAACGAGACGTCGACGAAGAGAATGTGAGAAACACTCAATGAGAAGTATCTTACGAAGAGCATTGAGAATCGGCTTCACTTGAAGAAGAGGTTTTACCAATTCAAGATGAAGAGAGGAGTTTCCATCAGGGAGCATGTCAACAATTTTATGAAGCTACTTTCAGATATGGACAATGTGGATATCATGGTTGAGGATAAAGGCAATGCGATGGTACTTTTATTTTCGTTGCCCGAGGATGATTACGGTACGTTTGTTCTCACTATGATCAATGGAAGAACTACTGTTAGCTATAAGGAGGTGACCTCAGCTTTGGTGAATTATGAGTTGAGGAAGAATGATGGTGAACCCTCTGAGAAGGCATCGGGAAATGCACTACCAGATCGAGGTCGTGATTCAAACCGTCGCTAGTTCAACCGCTCAAAATTGAGGAATAGAGGTGTCCATAAGAGTGTTGGTAGGAACCAGTGTTGTTTTTGTAAAGAAGAAGGACATTGGAAGAACGACTGCCCAAAGTTGAAAGATAAAGCTGGGAAGAATAAAGGAAAAGTTGTACAAGCTTCGAAAATGAATGTTGTCAAGGCTAGTGACGACAATTCAGATACGGATTCTTCAGGCTATTCTTGCTCTGCATTACCGTCAGTTTGTTACGCTGACTCTACGGAGTGGGTGATGGATTCTGGTACTACATACCATATTTGTCCTAGAAGGGATTGGTTCTCCAGCTTTGAGGAGTTAGAAAGATGGGATGTCGTGCTCATGGGTAATGATCACATATGTCCTATTGGTGGTATTGGTACAGTACAGATCTGAATATGTGATGGGGTGACTCGGGAGCTGAAAGAAGTGAGATTCGTTCCTCAATTGACGAAGAATATTATTTCGCTTAGAACTTTGGAGGCAACTGGCTATAAGGTGATCTTGGAGAATGCGACTCTGAAGGTCACAAAGGGGTCCATGGTGGTGATGCGAGGTGTTAGGAAAAACAACATTTACTACTTGAAGGGCAAGACAGTAACAGGGGGTCTGGCAACTTCGATTACCACAGAACTACCCGCTTATGGCATATGAGATTGGGACACACTGGTGATACGTCCCTGCAGGTACTAGCGAAGCAGAGGCTATTGAAAGGTGCTAAGACCTACAAGATGGAGCTATGTGAGTACTGTGTACTTGGGAAGAAGACGAGAGTGAAGTTTGGTACCGCTATTCATAATACCCAAGGTATATTGGACTATATTCACACAGACGTTTGGGGCACTTCCAAGCATACATCACTTGGTAGGGCCAACTATTTTATCACTTTCATTGACGATTATTCTAGAAGAAATTGTATATACCCTATGAAGCATAAACATGAGGTCCTGGATATTTTTATGGAGTGAAAAAAGAAAGTAGAGCTACAGACAGGTAGAAAGGTGAAGACTCTATGTTCAGATAACGGTGGAGAGTATAAGAGTGATCAATTTCTGTAGTTTTGTCGGGATCACGACATTAGGAGACATTTCACAGTTCGAGAGACACCGTAACAGAACGGGGTGGCTGAAAGATTGAACCGTACCTTGTTGGAGAATGTGCGATGTATGATGACGCAGAGTGGATTGCCAAGATCCTTTTGGGCCGAGGCATTGGTTTATGTGAGTCATCTCGTGAATAGGTTGTCGTGCACCGCGATACATGAAAGACTCCGTTGGAGCGTTGGTCTGGTTTGGTAGATAGTGACTATGAGTCGCTTCGGATATTTGGGTATCCTGCTTATTACCATGTTAGTGATGGTAAATTGAATCTGAGGGCGAGGAAAGCAGTCTTTGTGGGATTTAGAGATAGAGTTAAAGGCTTCAAGTTATGGGATCCACATGATAAGAATATAGTTATTAGCAGGGATGTCACATTTGAGGAGACGTACATGATGAAACCTCAAGTTCCTCAGCAGGTGGAGGAAGACCAGATTCGGGAGATATCGCAGCAGGTGGAGGATGATGTGACTCCACTCACTCTAGAGAACATTGTATCCATCGAGGCTCCTACAGAGGTGACACTGGGAGGAGATGGGATGACAGCCGGGCAGATAAAAGATACAGTGGATTGTGAGACTCAGGAACAGGGTCATGTTCAAGAGTCTATTGCAGCGAATAGACCTAGAAGAGTGATTCATCGGCCAGCTAGGTATAATGATGTCATGGTCGCATATATATTATCAGTGGAGATCGTTGATGATATGGTTCCATCCACATTCAGGGAGGCAGAGTCTAGCCCCGATTTGATCAGGTGGAGGGAAGCTATGGAGGAGGAGATGCGATCTCTTCAGAAGAACGACACTTGGAAACTTGCAAAGCTACCTAAGGGTAAGAAAGCTATTGGTTGCAAGTGGGTATATGCGAAGAATGAGGGATCTTCTATTGGGGACATTCGGTTCAAAGCCAGATTGGTTGACAAGGGTTATGCACAGCTTGAGGACGTTGATTATAATAAGATATTCCCACTTGTTGTAAAGCATTCGTCGATTAGGATTCTGTTGGCGTTGGTGGCACAGCTGGATTTGGATTTGGTCCAGATGGATGTGAAGACAACCTTTTTACATAGAGATTTAGATGAGGAGATCTACATGACATAACCTTTGGGGTTCAAAGCTGCAGGAAAGGAAGAATTGGTGTGTAAGCTGAAGAAGTCTCTTTACGGATTGAAGCAATTGCCACGACAATAGTACAAGAGATTCGACGGCTTTATGATTGGTCGAGGGTACATGAGGAGCTCATATGACCCATGTGTTTACATGCACAAGCTACAGGATGGTGAGTACATCTATTTGTTACTATATGTTGATGATATGCTTATTGCCTCTAGGAATTCTTCAGCTATTCGAAAGTTGAAAAAGGAGCTGTCATCCGAGTTTGAGATGAAGGATCTTGGAGAGGCGAAGAAGATATTGGGTATGGAGATCGAGAGAGACAGGACGAAGGGGAGATTGAAGCTTATACAGAGGAGTTATCTGTAGAAGATGTTGAAGAAATTCAGCTTTGATAGAAATGCAAAGGCAGTGAGTACTCTATTGGCTCCCCACTTCAAGCTTTTAGCTAGTATATCGCTGTTTGTGTCGAAAATTGATGTATTCATTGCGGTATTCATTACAACTTTGGTCGTTACAATGAAAACAAAAAGATTGTCTTTTTATAAGACTTTTACACAATGAAAATAAAAAGTTACAACTCTCGTCAAAAACAAACGCAGAGATCGTTTATCGGTCTTCTGCTTGCGTGGGATCTTTGCATATGCCGGGGTTTATCCGTGGACGACCTTAGATCTGGATCCGGTTGATGAAAAATTCGGCAGAGCTTCGTCTTCACTGAGGAAGTATTTGATTTGAAGCACTGAGATCGACCAAGTGAAATCAGGGCTCTTCTCGAGATTAAGACCAAGCCTAATCTCAAGGGACGGACGGGAACGTGCGTCGGATCTCTCAAACTCTCCTTCTTTATGCCGAAGAACTCGCCAAGATCTGTCAACCCTCGCTGAAATTCGTGCTCTTTTGACTCCACAATCCGGCAGCACCTCCTCGTCTTGATAATCAATCGCCCCAGAAAATGGAGGCATTTGGTTCATATTTATAGGCCTCGAATGCGGTTATTTGGATGAGAACAAGTGATTTGGCTCTATCTTCAGTTAACAACAGCCTAACCACGTTTGGGGATGATATCAGGTCAGTTAGAAACCTCTGGAACGGATGCTCAGGAACGACCAAATCCCGAGAAAAACCGTCAAAAACCGAACTGGGGTCGAAACAGCGCGCGCAGGAAAAATCCGACCTGCGGTACTGTAGTGCGGGTCAGAAAATTCCGACCCGCTGTTACTGTAGCGCAGGTCGGAAAAATCCGACCCGCTGTTACTGTAGCATGGGTCGGAAAATTCCGACCCGCGGTTACTATAGCGCGGGTCGGAAAATTCCGACCCGCTGTTACTGTAGCGCGGGTCAGTTTGAGATATCTACGGTATTTTGGTCATAACTCTTTCGTACGACCTCCGATTAGGCTGATTCAAGATGTATTGGAAAGCTAACGAAGAGATCTACAACTTTTATGTTTTGAGATTTTTCAGATTCAAATCGCAGTATAGTCAAAACTTCACTTCTTTGTGCGGTCAGATCACTGTAGCGCGGTCCGACCCGTGGTTACTGTAGCAGCCAATCCGACCCGCGTTACTGTAGCAGCCAATCCGACCCGCATTACTGTAGTAGCTAATCTGATCCCGCGGTACTGTAGCACCAGTCCGACCCGCGCACTGTAGCAACCATCCGACCCGCGGTTACTGTAACAGCCTTAACTCACTCATCCGACCTCGGAATGAGGTGATTCAAGATGCGTTAGAAAGCCAACGAGGAGATCTACATGCTCCCATAATTGAATCATATTTAGAATAAATGGGACACGAAGGGTGCTCCGCCTTTTGTAAACGACATGGGGCTCCCGATCAGCTCTCGTTTCCGTTATTCCGAAGTTCTGTTGCTTCGTATGATCCGTCGACTCACTTCATGTATTTGTCGTTGTCAAACGAGCTCCTGCGACTCTAATAGCGACGTTTATCATCTTCTCTCTGTCTCGAGCTATGTGCGGACACCCATAGGCATTTTTAGACGCCTACAGATACCCCCTCCAAAGTATTTTAGACTCATTCTTTTATAAAGGAGTTTGGAATGCTTTGGATAAGATAGGCCATCTCCGCAATTTTGTAGAGTGACCTTGAACTATCTCAATCCTTAATTTCTTCAGCCTTCAATCTATTCATTGTTTCATCGAATAGATGAAGTTCTTCCGGCGTTGCGTTTATCGTCTGACCGTTGTCGAAATCTTAAACTGAGATTGGTGTGTAAGTTTCTGAACTTAGCTCGTGCCATTGAGTTGACTTTGAACTAATCCTCTCCGTCGGGAATTCATATCTGATTGTAACTGAAATCCTTGGAGTCATGTTTTGCCTTATTTTGGCAAAATTACTGATGCGTTGACCGGCATCGATCTTTACTGTAACGCGTCGACCGGCGTTTACACAGTTTATACTCGTACGTTTGCTGGAGTCTACACAGTTTAAGCTCTTAAGGCATTGGAGCGTGACGGTCCCGAATGTTGGGCTGCAGGACCAACTATTAAAGCTGATTCATCTGCATGTATGGATCTTATCCCGAAGTCGTTGGATGCTCAATTCTCGAGATCAACTAATGAAGCTGATACGTCAATGACTCACGTTTATAGAATTTTTGGCAAATTCTCAGCCATCAACGGGTTTGATAAGCCTTTACCGACTACCGTTTGAGTCGGGCTAGCATGCAGATTGTTTAGACCCGTTCTGCACGTAACGTTGTGCTAAAAGAGTTAACTCTTTTAGTGCTACGATATTGAATACGTAGACTTCATCTTTCTCACGTGAAAAGACTAAACGGCGACGCGTATTAAGCGTAGACTTTAAGGTTTTTGGCAAACCCTCAGCCTTCAATGGATTTGACGTACCTTTACCGATTACCGTTTGAATCGGGCTTGCATGCGAATTGTTTAAGTCCGTTCCGCATGTGACGTTGTGCTAAGAGAGTTAACTCTCTTAGTGCTACGATATTGAATACGTAGACTTTGTCTTTCTTACGGAAATAGACTACCCGGCAACGCGTGTTAGGCGTTGACTTATCCATACTCAGGATTCAAGATAAAATTCCTCATGCATAAAAGGCATGAATTTTTGTTGCTACGATGCTGAATATGTAGACTCGATCGTTTTCATGGGAACGAACCACCCAGCAGCACAGGTTAAGCGCTGACTTATCCCTACTTAGGCTTCGGGATAAAATACCCCAGACTAGATTCTGGCGTCTTTTTCAATCGGTGAAAGACTAAACCGGCAACACGTGTTAGGCGTTGACTTATCCCTACTCAGGCTTCGGGATAAAATTCCACATGCATAAAAGGCATGGATTTTTGTTGCTACGATGCTGAATACGTAGACTCGGTCGTTTTTATGGGAATGAACCACCCAGCAACGCGGGTTAAGCGTTGACTTATCCCTACTTAGGTTTCGGGATAAAATGCCCCAGACTGGATTCTGGTGTCTTTTTCGATCGGTGAAAGACTAAACCGGCAACGCGTGTTAGGCGTTGACTTATCCCTACTCAGGATTCGGGATAAAATTCCCCGTGCGTGTGAGGCATGGATTTTAGAAGTTTGAAAAAGCGGAGTCTTCTCTTGGGGCAAAGACGAACCCGATGCGGGAGAGGAAGAATTTTACATTCTATCTCCCAAAGCTGAAGAGGAAGAATTTTATATTCTATCTCCAGTTGGAAAGGAGACTCGAGGTGGGATCTCCACCCCCAGAATCTGGAAAGATAAAACTAGGTGTGGGATCTCCACTCCGAGAATCGGAAAGATTCAAGTAACCCTAACTTTTATAGGATTGGTTGCTTGATCCAAGAAAAGAGTTCCTCATTTATTGAGGGGAAATTCCGATTTCGACCCTAACTTTTATAGGTTTGGCTGAAAAAAGGAAAAGATGAAAATCTTTCGTTTATCGAAACGGATAACTCAATCTTAGTCCTAACTATCTGTAGGTTTGACTAAGTGAAGCTGGAGACAATCTTAACTTTTATAAGTTTGATTGCTCAATTTGAATGTGGACCTCTCGTTCATAGAAGGAATCGAGAGGGGAATCTGGCTTTGGCCCTAACTTTTATAGGTTTGACCTGAAAGCAAAGGGAATGGAATACAAGTAACAGTAGAAATACTGGTTTGTACTAGCCACTCGATGGAGGATTTTGATGTTAAGTGATCAGGACTTAACACGTCAAGCTTTGAAAATTGCCATGAACTGGCGGATAGAAATCTTAGTGGACCCACCGTCAATTGATTTGACTAGTGAGGGATTTTGTGAGGAAATGTTGATCTGTCGTCAAACACCAATAGGAGTTTTGTGAGAGAAGATTGATCCACCGAAGCAATCGAATCTCATCTCAGCAAAAGAGTGTTCGGAAATCACAATGGGGGTTTAGTGTTTATCACTTTATTTGTAATGATCGGGTTATCCCTAAGAAAATTACATATAGTATTCTTCCGGAAACTCCCCGTTACATGAATCATCCACTCCCAGGTTCTTCACGAAACTGGGTTTATCATTGCATTCGGTTACATGATCGGGTTATCCTTAAGAATATTACATATAAAAATTCTCCAGGAACTTCCCGTCAATGGTAGGAAACAGTTTAGACTCATATACCAATTGGAGTATCAGGGAGCAGTTTAACCTCTTATACCGGTAGGAGGATTAAGAAGCAGTTTATACTCTTATACTTGTCAGAGTGTTCATTCGGCTCAATTGAGCGATATAACGCCGGCTTCAACCAAGGTTTGGATGCTATTCTTAAGAGCGAAGCAAGCCTTGGTAGGATGAGGGATTCTCCTGTGGTACGCACAGTACTTCGGATCCGCAGTATTATCAGCTTCCTCCTGATCTGGGATAGGTGGTAGCTTGATCTTGTTATTTTCAAGGAGGGACTCGAAAATAGCCGGAACATCTTCATCCTTGAAGGAGTACTCTTTTTGGGGTCTTGAACTCGAAGTCTTCTGCTGTCTTCGGGGTTGCTGTTGCGATGTCTGATTGGCGTCAACAGTTGCTGCAGGTGTTTTCCCTTTACTATGGGAGGCGAAGTTTGAGTTCGGAAGATTCGCTGTCGGTTGGCTCCTCTCGGCTAGGGGTGGAAATGAACCAAATAATTAATAAATGGTTCGATAATTGTTCAAATAACTATTCGGTCATATTCGATTCGATAGTTCATTTATCACTAAACAAATATTTTTTAGTATTCGAGTTTATTAACGAATAGAATTTAACCAGATGTATATTCGATTCGTTTGTCTATTAAATATTCGTTTAAAATTTGATCACAGCTTATTATTTGTATTATTGCACATATGATGTCATATTTTTAACCCACTTACCATTTCTACTTAAGTTTTATATATAGATTTTAAGACTTAAATAATCTTAAATCTGTTTTCTAATTAAAATTTTGATTTAAATATATATACATCATATATTATAAAGAAATAATTTTAATTTATAAATTTTAATACTATTTGAAAATTAAACTCTTTAGCGAAATAAATATACTTTGATATTCGATAAGTATTCGTGAATATTCATGAATATTTATCAAATACCAAGTATTCGAGTTCGAATTCGAAAAACTAGATATATGAATAATAGAGTCCGCATTCGAATTCGATAATTTTAAACAAATACAAATATGAACACATTAGTATTCGATTCGATTCGATCATTTACCACCCCTACTCTCGGCTTTCTTCCTTCAGAGGAAGCGTTCGGCCCGCTCTCCGCGCATCTTCAACTCTTTCCAAGTGTTGGACGGTGCGACTCCCATAACTTCTAATATCTCAATAGATAGGTTGTTATGACATGTCTGGAGGATGAAGTCCTCCGTGATCGGATATCGGCAGTTCATTGCTTTATTCCGAAAGCGCTTGACGAAGTCGTCGACTATCTCGTCATCTTCTTGTTTCTCATCGAAAAGTGTCCTGATGGATACCTCGTCGTCGTCATCAAAGAAGTTACCAAGGAATGAGTTCTCCATATCGTCCCAGTTGTTAATACTTCCGGGCTTGAGACGGCGGTACCAATCGAAGGCCGGCCCGCGAAGGGTGCCAACGAATGACCGAACCATCAAGGCTTCATTGCCGGAGATCATACCCAAGTGGGACTTGAAGTAGATCAGATGTTGAGTGGGTGAACCCTTCCCGTCAAACAGCGTGAAGTTAATCAAGTTGAACTTCGCCGGATACGGGATCGAATCCCATTCTCATGGATAGGGACATGGAATGCCTGTCCTTTTCACCTCTCGAGCAGACATTAGAGCGTTGATTTTGCTCTCGAGATCTTTTATTTTCTCATCCTCGCTCGTATCGGGCCTAGGATGATTCTTAAGAGGAATAACGGGTCCACCCCCAATGTTGTCGTTTTTAGTAAGACCACCCCCAGCGTTTTGGTCAACGGGAGGGTCATCAGCATTGAGACGTTCATCTACATCTGAATCGCTATTTGCTTGGTTAGCAGTGTTGCGATGGCTGGATTCACCAATTTGATTCGACAAAGCTCGGATTTGTTGGTCATGTTCTTCCCTCATCCGCCGCATAGCCGTTTCCATTTCGAACTTGAATGCCTCTTTCTGCTTGGTTAGAGCATCCTCGAGAATTTTGGCGATCTGCTCGGTGTTGATCATGAACACTTCGCGAGATTGTCCCGGACTGGATACCGTATTATCAGAAGCGATTGCCGAGTTAGCATCTGATGCTTCATCATCCGATGATAAACCTCTCTGCATTCTCTGGTAGTCCCTACGTCTAGTGGTCCCTACGCGTAGCCGAGTCAGACGATGCGATACGAGAGTGTCAGAACTAGAATGTCGAATCGACTTTCCCTTATCAGCCATGTTAATTATGACTTTTGGAAGTTCGTTATCATGAACAGCCGATCGCTTCTTACGGAGACGCTTTGGTTTGGACTTAGCTATTCCGTTGGAGATCCTCCCAAATACCGAGACCCTCTGTGGAGCGGTCTTGGGGCAACTACATGCTGATAATACTGTCCTGATTATCTTAGCGCACGGGCAGTGAGACTCCAATTCCCGGGTACTTCTCTTCCGAGACTTGTTCATACCCCCAGCCCGATAGTACAACTCATCGACGTTGCCGTCGGAGTAACCTATCGACTGTTTACATGAATCCTCAGGTATAATGCGTTCGTTTATCTTACGCGTTTTCTTCTGAGTATGCAACTCCTTGTTGGCGTTCTCAAGAGTCACGCGTTTAGAGTCACGCATTTGTAAGCGTGAACTTTTGACGGGCTATTGGATTTTAATACACACCCCCAGGTGGGTAAAAACTGGACTTTTCCCTTTATACGAAGGCTTGAAATTGTTGCGAGGGCGTGTGCGACCCCCAGCTCGACGAGTCGCTCGGGGTTCAGTCACCGGACCCAAGCATTCTTCGATCAGAACTTTGCCTCGATCCTCGTGCAAAGGACCCAGACGATCGACTATCCTCACCTTGAATCGGGACAAATCCACGCTGTCACGGTGCCCCGCCGGAGGTACGGAACTCACAGGGATCGACGAAACAGGTGTAGAACATCTTCTGCCTTGACTCTGGCGCGGGTCAGATTTAAGTGACCGACGGGTTGGAGGGTCGGATTCAAGTGACCCGCGATTTGGAAGGTCGGATCCAAGTGACCCGCGAAGTGGAGGGTCGGATCCAAGTGACCCGCAAAGTGGAGGGTCGGATCCAAGTGACATGCGATTTGAAAGGTCGGATCCAAGTGACCTGCAAAGTGGAAGGTCGAATCCAAGTGACCTGCGAAGTGGAAGGTCGGATCCAAGTGACCTGCGATTTGGAAGGTCGGATCCAAGTGACCAGCGATTTGGAAGGTCGGATCCAAGTGACCTGGGCCAAATTGGCGGGTCGGATTTGAGTGACCCGCGATTTGGCGGGTCGGATTTGAGTGACCCGCAGACCGGCGGGTCGGATTTGAGTGACCCGCATTTTTCGATCTTTTCGGCCGCCGTCTTGGACTTTGGCCTCCAAACTTTGTGCAGTTTTGGTGGCTTCTTTTCCACTTCTTCCCTCTGCAATCTTTTGACCTCTTGCGCAAGAATTAGCGCGCGCGCAAGCAGTACGCGACGGTTTTTGATCCGCTCTTCAAGAGTTGAACGGGTCCTTTTGACTTGTACCCATTCACTTGTTGGTGATTTGGAGGAGAGGGCATTTTTCCGCTGTTGGGGCGCTTGACGTTGCCTAATTTTCAGATCCGCCTCATAACGGATTCCGTCTATTGACTCCAAGGCTCTAGCGAGTTGGCGCGCACAGCGTTGGCGCTGCCTTTGACGAGTTCTCTTTGATAAAATAGGCGTGCCTTCTGTACTCAACTCCTTGATTGAGGAGGAGTTCAGATCTGCAGATCCGGATTCATTGGAGGCCGGAAGGGCGTTGTAAGGTTCAGCTACCGCAATAACGGGGGCGTTGATCTTCCTTCGCTTGCGAGAGGTGGATGATCTGGAGGAGGAGGACGACAGATATTCCTCGAACTTCAGTTGGTCGAACTCGTACTCGACCACTTCTTCAACCGGGATGCAGATCCGAGGTTGCGACACGACAGCTCCGGCAGTGAAGCTGTTGGCTCCCACTGTGGTCGCCAGTTTGTTTCCGTCGAAAGTTACCTTAGTCATTGATTTCATTAAACTTTAAGCGTTACAAATGAATTCAAATAACAAAAGAATAAAAGATTACAACTTTCTTGAAAATAAACACAATATCCGTTTATCGGCTCTTTGCTTTCGTGGGTTCTTTGTCGGTGCCGGGGTTAATCCGTGGATGACCGCGAATCAGATCCGGTTGTAGGAAAATTCGGCAGAGCTTCGCCTTCACCGAGGTAGTGTTTGATTTGAAGCACTGAGATCGACCAAGCGAAATCAGAACTCTTCTCGAGATTAAGACCAAGCCTAATCTCAAGGGACGGAAGGATGGGGTTCAGATCCTTCGAATAGCTCCTTCTTTATGCCGAAGTTCGCCGGGATCTGATTTGCCTTCGCTGAAATTCGTGCTCCTTGACTCCTCAATCCGGCAGCACCTCCACGTCTTGATAATAACTCCGCCTCCCAGAAATGAGCACCCGAGCTCGTATTTATAAACTTCAGAAGCGGTTATTTGGATAAGAATAAGTGATTTGGCTCTATCTTTAGTTAATAACTGATTAACCATGCTAGGGGATGATATCAAGTCAGTTTGGATGCTCAGGAACGACCAAATCCCGAGAAAAACCGTCAAAAACCGAACTGGGGTCGAAACAGCGCGCGCAGGAAAAACCCGACCCGCGGTTACTGTAGCGCGGTTTTGAGATTTTTCAGATTCAAATCGCAGCATAGTCAAAACTTTACTTCTTTGTGCGGTCAGATCACTGTAGCGCGGTCCGACCCGTGGTTACTGTAGCAGCCAATCCGACCCGCGTTACTGTAGCAGCTAATCCGACCCTCGTTACTGTAGTAGCTAATCTGACCCTGCGGTACTGTAGCACCAGTCCGACCCGTGCACTGTAGCAACCATCCGACCCGCGGTTACTGTAACAGCCTTAACTCACTCATCCGACCTCGGAATGAGGTGATTCAAGATGCGTTGGAAAGCCAACGAGGAGATCTACAGGCTCCCATAATTGAATCATATTTGGAATAAATGGGACACGAGGGGTGCTCCGCCTTTTGTAAACGACGTGGGGCTCCCGATCAGCTCTCGTTTCCGTTATTCCGAAGTTCCGTTGCTTCGTATGATCCGTCGAATCACTTCATGTATTTGTCGTTGTCAAACGAGCTCCTGCGACTCTAATAGCGACGTTTATCATCTTCTCTTTGTCTCGAGCTGTGTGCGGACACCCATAGGCATTTTTAGACGCCTACAATCGCCTGTTTCAGTTGAGGACATAGATTATATATCGAAGGTCCCATATACCAGTGCAGTAGGTAGCTTGATGTATGCTATAGTGTGTACGAGGCTAGATTTGTCACAGGCCGTGAGCATGGTATCGAGGTACATTCACGACCCCGGGAAGGATCATTGGGAGGTTGTGAAGTGGATTCTATGGTATGTTAAAGGCATCGTGGATGTTGGATTGATTTTTCAGAAGGATGAGAAGAATGGGCAGGATTGTATTGGTTACATGGATTCAGATTATACTGGAGATCTTGACAAGCGCCGGTCTACTTCAGGATATGTGTTTACACTGGCAGAAGCACCGGTATGTTAGAGATGTACACTTCAGTCTATAGTGACTCTCTACTACAGAGGCGAGGTATATGGCGGTGACTGAAGCTGTTAAGGAGGCTTTGTGGTTGCATGGATTATTAGAAAACTTGGGGATTGCATAGGAGACCCTTCGGGTATATTGTGATGGCATGTCAGCTATCTATTTGGCGAAGAACCAGGTTTATCATGCGCACACGAAGCACATCGATGTCAGATTTCACTTTGTTCGTGACGTTTTGGATAATGGAGACGTCATATTGGAGAAGGTCCACACGAAGGACAACCCTATAGATATGTTGACCAAAGTTGTTTCAGGTGTGAAGTTTGGTCATTGTTTGGAACTTTTGAACATTCTTCGGTGTTGAGGTCTTTGGAGGCCATTTGGGTGAACTACGTTCGGCTTGATTCCTTGGGCAAGAGGATAAGTAGGCAGTCTTTACGATGCAGCCGGTTTTGGATTAGTTAATTTTGATGGGGGTGAGATTGTTTGGACTCTCGTTCGGGTTCTCAACTTGTTGTGGATTGAGTCCGTTGTCGTGAATTAACTTCACGGCGTACTAGACACAATAAGTGGGGCATTTAGATGCTTTGGTGTCGGCTTAGTTTTGGGAAAACTTTATCGAGGTGGAGAATTGTGAACAGGTGATGTTATGGGGGCCCACCAGTGTGTGAACGCGTTTTCTCCGCGTGAAGAGCCCACGAACCCGACTTCTGGTGCACTAGGACTATATATATCAATCAACGCGATTTTTTTGAGGGTTGAAGGTGGTGTGCAATTGAGGGCTGCGGCTGATTTTGAGCGCATGCAGAGGTTCAAGGCTGTGGCTGATTTGTGTGCAAAAAAACAGAGACTTTGGCGCAAAGATTTTGGCGGCTATTCACAGAGAAAAAGCAAAGTCTTTTTGCAGCTGTTCTTTGATTTGTGCATCCCTTTGAGAGAGTATTTGTGTGAGGGATCTGAGAGTTTGTGTGAGGGTTTAGATTGTGTGATTGTAAACCCTAGTTGTATTCTCTTCCTCTAATAGTAGATCTCCTCCTTCTTGCCCCGTGGACGTAGGAAATTTGCCGAACCACGTTAAATTTGTGTTCTTGCCATGATTTGTAATAGCTTGTAGGTTCACTCGACAGGTCAGTCCTAGAACTGATGAGAGGAAGAGCTGATATCTCACTTTGTTGAGATATTTTGCTTTCGGTTCTTGTTTCCTTTGTGAAACAGGAAATTCCATTGTGATCTTACTCTCTTGGTGTGTAGCCGAGGTGCTACCAAAATTTCCGCTGCGCACAACAGATCTTATTGGCGTTATTAAAGGCTGAAGTTCGTGCTCAGCCGGAGAGCGTGAAGTTGGTTGGTCAGGGACCAAACTTGCGTGGAGATACTGAAGCAATATCATGTCACAATGTCGGATCTAACAAGTATTATTACTACACTTAAGAAACTTAACAGCAATAACTATAGCTACTAGGAGATTTGTATGAAGTCCTGTTTATAAGGACAATACCTCTATGAGGTCATCGGGGGTGCCGAAACTACATCACCTTGGGAAGCTGGCGAAGCTCTAAGAAAATAGAACATCAAAGCCGGCAAAGTTGTGTATGTAGTGAAGATGACAGTAGAAGAAGATCTCGTAGACTATATGCTAGATGCCAGAACTCTGAATGAGGCATGGAATACGCTTGCCACACTCTTCTCGAAGAAGAACGATGCTTGACTTCAGCTCCTTGAGAATCATCTTATGACCTTGTAATAGAAGGATCTGACAATCAGTCAGTGGTTCAAGCAAGTAAAATCACTTTGTTCAGATATTGCTTAGTTAGATCCTGGTTCTAGAGTGTTGGATTCAAGGATGCAAAGAATAATCATCCACAGTTTAAGACCGGAGCACCATGGGCTCATTGGTGCTACACGCGGCTGGCCGACTCAACCAACACTATTAGAGTTAGAGAGTTTGCTCGTACACAGGAGACCTTAGCTAAACAAATGGTCAACATTTCAATAAAAAGTGAAGATAAAGCATTCTTTAGCAATAAGAAGAGAGGCAAACTAAGAGGCGCGAGCAAAGAGGAGTATGTTGTGCGCGGCGCGGAAGCGAGACAACCAAACGAGTGTGCATTGAGAACCAAATCAAACAAACGTCGAGACAAAGGCCAAACAAATCTAAATAACGGCACAAATCCAAACACAATAGTTTACGTGATTCGGTAAATTTGCCTACGTCTACGGGGCAAGAAGGGGATTGGGTTTTAACTAATAGAGAAGAAGAGTACAAACTGAGATTACAAAACGCTCGAAGGAATAAACTAATATCACCAACAAATCTATTAATCTCTCCAAAATAAACCCTCAAATAATTGCTCAGAAAAACTCTCCTTTTTCTGTGCTCCAATATCCCCAAACCAATCTCAAATCAAAGCCAAAGAAACTCTAATTCGTATGTTGGTATTTATAGCAAACACCAAACCCAAACTGAACAGGAAACTCAAACTGGGCCCTGACCCGATTGGCGGTCGACCGCCCAAAGCTCGCGGTCGACCGTGATCCAGCGACAGAGACCAAAAAGTCCTACAGGGTCTCGCGGTCTACCGTGACGGTCGACCGCGCCAAGTCTAGGCACAAATCCTGGATCTGTGCATGATCGCGGTCGACCGGCCTTACGTCGCGGTCGACCGCGCAACTCCCAAACAGACTCCTACGCTTCCAAAACCTGTTCTTTACCAAAATTCATCGCAGTTTCTTTATTTCTCCACCCCGGCGAAGTTTCTACCAAAACTGAGCCGACACCAACCAAGCCAAATGTCTCACTTGCTACGTCCAGTATGAAGTGAAATGATCCACAACAACGGACTCAATCCACAACAAGTCGAGACCCAAACGGGAGTACGAACACTCACCCAAACGTCGGTATCTACTCACCAAATCGGCCGCATCATAAAGACTGCCTACGTATCCTCTTGCCTAAGGAATCAAGCATTCACGTAGTTCACCCAAATAGCCTCCAAAGGCACTCAAACAAATAGAAAAGTCTGCAACTCTTCACCAATATTATTTGCATCCAAATCCAATAATCCCCAATCTGTGTCACCTCAGCTGGAATCCCAAACGATGCAGTATGATCTGGAGTATGTGGAGTAAACTCCATCCAACGTGGAGTAGCATCACCCTCCACCTGCTGTGATATCCAAACGACCTGATCAATACTCTCTACCTGCCGAGAGTCCAATGTGACATACCTGCTCAGAACAAAATCAGAAGCTCCCAACATATTATCAAATAAGCCTCTGAATCCCAAACGCGCAATCGGATCAAATTTCACATCCTCGATGTGACCAAATACTGGGTAACTAAATATCCGACACCAACCAAAATCTGAAGCAGCTCCACCAATCCAAAATCTCTAAACGCAACAGTCTGCAACCTATGCATAAGATGACTCAAACATGTCGAAACTCCAAAACTAGAACCCAATGTTTGACAACCAACGCCGATCCCCCTCCAGAAAGGAACGACCAATCACAACTGTCATCTCATCTCGTCGCCCCAATATTTCCACACCAATGAAGTGTCTCCAATTGCCGTGAGCTCGGTACAAACGCAGAAATAGGTCCCTCTTGTACCTCCCGCTAAAATCAGAATGAAGTACCTTCACCTTCTGCCAATACACTTCTTCAACTGTTGTTGACTACTAGGACTTCAAAACCAACGGGACTTGGTTGTAACCCACAAATGCCTAGTACAATCCCCAACATAGGAAACTAAAATACCAATTTACCTTCTAATGATGCCTCCTTGGAAGACCCCTAAATGCCTGAATGAACACCAAATAGAAGACCCCTCAATCATCGAATAGAAGTGCCAAACTCCACCTCGGTCTCCTTTCTCATATCAACGTGCTCAAAGGACTTTAATATGTAGGTCAATGGCACTTCTCAATAATCCAATACACCGTATCAACAAACAAATAAACCAGTCTCAAATCCTTCTATCTCGACCAACTATCTCAAAGCACCAACAAATGAAGAATAGATCCAAACTGATAAAGCAAAGAATTTTACCTCCAATTGAAACCCTAACAAGAGTATCCAAACGATCTCACCCCGCACGACGGCAACGAGATCCACAAATAGGAAAAATCCTACCTTTATCTCCAAATGAAGTCCTCGAAGAGCCTCCAAAGCGATCTACTCCTCCAAATAGCCCAAACACCAACAAACCAATGAGGAACAAATGAAGAATAGATCCAAACTGAAAAAGATAGAGTCTTTACCAAAAAGATCCCACCTTTCTCACGAAACGAAGCCCTAGCCGAACTTTCAAATTGATCTACTCCTCCAACCAAGACAAAACCCTAGATCTAGAATATGGAGCTCTGATACCAATTGTTGTGCGCAGTGCGGAAGCGAGACAACCAAACGGGCGTGCTTCGAGAACCAAATCAAACAAACGTCGAGACAAAGGCCAAACAAATCAAAATAACGACACAAATCCAAACACAATAGTTTTACGTGGTTCGGCAAATTGCCTACGTCCACGAGGTAAGAAGGAGATTGGGTTTTCACTAATAGAGAAGAAGAGTACAAACTGAGATTACAAAATGCTCGAAGGAATAAACTAATCTCACCAACAAATCTCTTAATCTCTCCAAAATAAACCCTCAAACAATAGCTCAGAAAAACTCTTATTTTTCTGTGCTCCAATATCCCCAAACCAATCTCCAATCCAAGCTAAAGAAACCCTAATTTGTATGTTGGTATTTATAGCAAACACCAAACCCAAACTGAACAGGAAACTCAAACTGGGCCCTGACCCGATTGGCGGTCGACCGCCCAAAGCTCGCGGTCGACCGTGATCCAGCAACAGAGACCAAAAAATCCTACAGGGTCTCACGGTCGACCGTGACGGTCGACCGTGCCAAGTCCAGGCACAAATCATGGATCCGTGCACGATCGTGGTCGACCGGCCTTGCGTCGCGGTCGACCTCGCAGCTCCCAAACAGACTCCTGCGCTTCCAAAACCTGTTCTTTACCAAAACTCATCGCGGTTTCTTCAGAGTATGGAAAGGTTAGCTCAAGGAGGCAGTCAGGATGACCATACACTAGCAGAAAACAATAGAGTGAGGAGCAAGGTGATTGTCAAGCAAGGTGATTTGACTGTAGCTGCTACAACTATGGGAAGAAAGGACACTTTGCCAGAGACTGATGCTGCAAGAGAATACCTGCAGAGAGCAATGTTGCAATATCGCGCAGATGTCAAGATGATGACGAAGAATGGAATGCTCAAGCATCTACGGCCATCATTGAAGATGTATTAGTTGACGAAGAAGAGGTCATTGATATGACAATAACCTTGATTGTGGAGGAATCTGAGTCCACACTTACAACGGCTTCAGATCGAGAAGAAATTAGCTATAGTAAAGATTGGATCGTCGGTTCTAGCTGTTCCAATCACATAACAGAAGACAATGTGAAGTTTGTCAATATGAAGGAGTATAAAGGCGTCCGAGAAGTTGTGATAGCGAATAATTCAAGATTGCCTATCACACACATCGAAAAAAATTGTATTACACCGCGCTACAACCCGAATCGGATACAACTACGAGATGTATGAAGGGTTGTACTACTAGAGAAATAATAATAAGATATTTCTTAGTGTCCACCACCCTTCTCGACTCAACAAGTGGTATCAGAACCATTTTGACAAATCAACATAGTATGTGTCGTTTTTATTTTTTAATAAGAAAGAAAAAGCAGCAAAGTACGTAAAATGTTTACGTACATAGAAATAGCTTGACGACGACGAACATGCATGCAAAATTATATTTTCCAATCAAAATGTACAAACCAAAACTCAGTTACATGATCCTCTTCTTCCTTCCCTCTGGACAAAAGTACGTTATAGTACTATGTTTTCGGGTTCTTAAAAAAACATTCACGCTTATTAATTATACACCGAAAAACAGTACAGAGCTCAAGAAAATCATCCAATCAACAGAACCCTTCAAATGCATTTGGTCTTCGAGCAGCTCCTGGCCATTCTGGGCATCTAAATCTCCAATTTGCTATCTCGAAGAAGAAGGCAGCAACCAGCAGAGAGTCATCATGAACTCTACATCGATGAAGGGAACCATCGCTTCCGTGCTTGCATTGTACTGGCTACTTCGACGATTGCTTTCGATGCATATCACTAGTAGAAAATCAGTCAAACTAGACGGAACAACCTAGACGGAATATAATTCCGTCTAGTTTGAGGTAAACTAGACGGAATTATTTCCGTCTAGACTGTTCCGTTTGGATTGCCTCGTCCTAGACGGAAAATTCCGTCTAGGTTGGTATTCTGGACGGAATGCCTCCGATATTTTGGTTTTGAGACCCAGCGCCACAATTTCCCCCTATCTTTTCATTTCCCGCTATGTAAAAACCCTAAAAACTATTCAGATCCCCAATTCTTCATCCTCCTCCGCTCAAACTTCCGGCACATCTCCACGCCGACCTCGACATTGTCGAGATCCCCCCTCCTCCGCATCTCCTTAATAGCCCCATCCTCCTCCATGGTCGGCCTCAGATTCGCTCTGCTCCATGATTGGATTCGGTTCCCTCATCGTCAA
Source organism: Asparagus officinalis (assembly GCF_001876935.1). NCBI lineage: Eukaryota > Viridiplantae > Streptophyta > Magnoliopsida > Asparagales > Asparagaceae > Asparagus > Asparagus officinalis. Next base: position 25,124,062 of record NC_033799.1, on the reverse strand, counting down.
ATCGGCAGACTCTCTCTCTCTAGACGAAGACAATGACGATGTTTTTTGAACTGAACACCGGCGCTAAGGACCCGGTGGTTGGTCTGGGGACGTGGCAAGCAGATGCCGGAGGCATCCGAGGTGTTGTGATTGCTGTCGTCAAGGTTCGATCTTTGGAATTTTAAGGGGGTTTTCTCAATTTTTTGGCCCACAATTTTAATCTTTGGGATCTTGATGTTCGAGCGATGGTTGTCTCGATTATGTATATGATGCTTTTTTATTGCTCTGTATTTTTCTCTGTTAGTTTCACATCATGACATTGTACATAAGTATCAGAAAGTTGCCACCATCGTCAATCCACGAGCTCCTCCCAGACTCCGTCAAATCCTTCTCCGTCTCCTCCAACGGCCACTTCACCGTCAACCTCCAATCCCCCTGCTACATCCACTTCGATTACCTTGTCCACTACGCCGACACCATCACCGGCGTCATCAAGTATGGATCGACCGACGAGCTGAAGGGGATCAAGGTCAGAAAGTTCCTTGTTTGGTTTGAATTTTTTTTGGTTGTTTATTAAGGAGCTATCACTTTCTATTTCTATACTCAGTGAGAATTTCCTCTCGATTTTTTTTTGGTTAATTTTGTGGACTTGATGAATTTTTTAAGTTATTGTGTATTTTTTAAGGCAGAGGAGGAATTCGAGCTGGTTGCGGGCCATCGATTCGCCGACGAAGGCAGAGGAGGGATTCACGCCGTTCTTCCTTTCGATCTGGGTTTTTGTTTATTTTCGTATTTGAGAAATTGTACTTAGTTTCTTAATGAGTTTTTTTTCTGGAATTGGGATATATTGATATTATTTGGCACTCATTTTGTTGGGATTTTGAGTAATTGTTGATGGTTGTTGCAGGGGATTGGGGTTCGGTTGGCAATGGGCGAGCTCTGCGCTGAAACTTGGTTTTTGTTGTAAGTATTTGTCAGTTAGATGTATGTTGTTTCTATAGATAAGTGGAATCAAATTGGTCAGATGTTCATATTGTATTCTCATTTGTGTGTTGTCAGAATACAATCTGGGGCCTTTTCTGTGACAACTCGTGTTATTATATAATCTTTCTCATGTTTTAAGAGTTTTAGTGTACGATTCACTGACTATATACATCTTTAGATAGTAATTAACCAGTTACATTAATTTAAGAGTTTTAGTGTACGATTCACTGACTATATACATCTTTAGATAGTAATTAACCAGTTACATTAAATTTCTTGATGGCTTCTTCATTTGATCATAGAGCTTCTTCTTTGTTTTCAACTTTGTTTCTTGAAATTAGGTCCCTTGTTGACATCTGCAATCTTTACTCGTAATTGGAATTGTTTGATTTACTATGTGAGGACTTGACGGGGATACAAATGTATAGTTGCCTTTTGCAATCTTTTCCATAGACCTGAACCTTGTGTGGGCTTTAAAGGGAGAATCAGGGGGTTTCTACCAGAGATGGAATGTTCTATTGCTTTGCTTATTTTGAAAGTTTACAGGTTGCTATTGGCTCTTGCATTCCTATCATTTTATTATGCATTATTGAAGATTTTTTGCACCATATGATTGTGATGATTTGATTATTATAAGCATTAGCATGCACAGTCATGATTTAAAGATGATATGGAAGATAAGTTTGATTTTTAGCAACAGATAAATCGATTGAAGTTGAGAGCTTTTTATTTACCTGTTATTTGGATAGTGAGGAACAGCTGAAATAACTTTTTTGAGTTTATTTTACCTAATTTGTACTTTGTTTGAAAGCAGCTGAAACATTTTTGAGTTTATGTTTCTTTACGTACTGTTTTAAGGTGAAGCATATTGAGAATAGATCGGATTCCCTTCAAGGTATGTGTGAATGATGCAAATTTAATATCTTTTATTCACTTATAACAATTCTGCTCCAAATTGTATTTTCTCATGATTTCTTTAGGATATATAATATACTGCATGTTTCTTTTTCTTAATAATCTACCACTTATCATGTGAATTTATGTACTTTGCTATTTAGTTGGTTTGTAATTCTTCTTTGTGGACACTAGGCCTTTTGTGAAATCATATTGGAATGACACACAGTTTCACAATGATTGGAGGGAAGTTGCTCCTCCACAAAAATTTTATCACGTTATTTTTCTCATTAGTATGCTCTTATCACAATCTGTAAGCATGTAGGAGTCCTGTTTGAAGTTAGCATTTTAATTTATGTATTCAATGTAAAACTTGTCATTATTATACCTTTAGTTACGGAGGTGCATAGCGATTGTTCCAAACTCATTTAGTAAACAACTTGGAGTTTTCTTTATATGTAACTGACATTTCATTTTAATATGGTTTGATAGGGAGGCATACTCAATGCATTTCGATACTATAGCAAAGTTGCTGTACATGGATTGCTCTCAATGTTGTTGTTAGTCCAGTAACCAATATTTTGATTTCTCTATTAGTTTTTTTGAAAAGTTAATGCTTTCTAAGTGTATTTCAGGCATGGACTAATTGATGTTGAATTTTGTATAATGTAGGATCAAGGAGGAGGAAACATGATGCTTCAACAACTTGGAGGAGTAAATGCAATTGGATTCTATAAATTATGCAAAGTTCATCAAGTTATGTAAACAATTGTATTCTTTATAATCTATGTAAAAATTTTATGTATCTTTCTAGTTTTTTGGTGAATGTATTATTTGAATATAATTATATTTGACATTGAAATATAATTAGATTGATTATGTTGGATATGAATATGATTTGGTGTTGTACAATATTGTGTACATGTGATATCATATAGCATGCAACGTAGATTCTGCAAAAAATTTAAAAAAAAAAAAAAAAAAAAAAAAAAAAAAAAAAAAAAAAAAACTGTAGCTGATCAACCTAGACGGAAATCCGTCTAGGTTGCTACAGTAGCAACCTAGATAGATTTCCGTCTAGCTTGATGCAACCTAGACGGAATTCCTTCTAGGTTGGCAACCTAGACGGATTTCTTATTTCCGTCTAGGTTGCTTTCCGTCTAGGTTGTCAATCTAGACGGAATTCCGTCTAGTTTGTCCCAACCTAGACGGAAATATACTAGACGGAACAAACTAGACGGATTTCCGTCTAGGTGAACCAACCTAGACGGAAACACGAGCAATCTAGACGGAAATTTCCGTCTAGATTGCTCGTTTTTCTACTAGTGATCGATCCTCTTCACTCGATCAGGACTAATTAAGGATGCGTGTACTGTTGATATCACTTGTTCGTTGCTAATTAAGTACATCCCGGGCCCGAAAGAGCTAATTAAGGAAGACTGCTTTAGTTTTCTTCTTCCCTAGCTAGCTAGTTTCCTTGCATGCTCATAACAATTTATCATGTCTCATTTTTGGTCTTAGCAGATACTCTCCCTGACTGACTGATACTATAAATGACCTGTTAGCTAGAAATATCACGTGCAAGATGGGATGGCAACTGTTCTTTTTCTTTTTCTTTTCCTTTTTTTTGGTGATAAAGAAAAATTACTTGAGAGTGTTTAGAAACTTGGCTTATAATTAGGGGTGCTTTCGGTCTGGATACGGCTTGGATATGATACTTACCATATCCATACCCGCTTATACATCTCGGATACGGATACGGATATACCTCAGTAAGGAAATTTTATAACCATATCCGCTAAAATCGGATACGGTTATGCACATACATGCGGATATATAAACGGATATGCATGCGGATACAAAACAGATATGAGAAAACTAGATAGTATTGAGAAAAACATAGTTCTGTGACATAAAAGAGTTCATTAATATGTCTGTTATAACTGAAAAGCTAAGATTAGACATCTTGATCATCAAAATAAAACCACAAATCCATAATGTAAGAATCGAAACTATCGTAAGAGTATGACTAATATGTATTCAGATATTTCGGATACGGATACAGATATTTCACTACAAAACCATATCTGTAACCATATCCTATCGGTTATAGATTTGAGTAACCATATTCGTATCCTAACGGATACGGTTACTAGTGCCACTAGGAAGGAAGGGGGGGGGGGGGGGGGGTGAATAGGGTTTATGCTAATCTAATCTGATTTTATGTTAATTAAAAATCTTACTAGCAAATATGATATGCAACAAGATATATATGCAATGATAAGTAATATAGACAAGTGTAAACAAAACAGTTGACAAAATAAACAAATAGACAATGACTAAATAAGATGAACAAAAATAGTGCGTCAATGCAAACTCAAACAAGCAATATAATCACGGAGTTCGGACCTTCCGTCCTACGTCTCTGCTCCCCACTCCCGAGGAGAAATCTAGTATCACACCGGGTTTTCGAAGCTCACCCAAAAACGTTTACACCTCACACTTAGTTTTCTAGCTCACCGAAAACTTTACAATCAACACTCTTGCAATCCCACTCTACACCCTCTAAGTGTTGGTCTCTAGCCCGTGTCTCCCTCAAAAACTCGGATTTATAATATTTTCCTAGGCTTTACTACCGACACCACTCCTCTTGGGACGATACCGTCTCTCACCACACACTCCACTCGGTGTACAAGTGTATTACAAAGTGATCTCACAATTAAAGCTCGAATACAACAAATTTGTTCTCTACAATGGATGAGAACACAATGTAGGCTCACTCTCTAAGTCACACAAACCCACAACTCAATTATACAATGTATGCAAATACAATAAGCTCAATGGTTGTGTGTGTAAGCAAAGAGTAAAACAATTATAAACTCAATATAAAATCTAGCTTATGGAAATTAAGATAAAAAACAATAAATAGCTAGAATTGAGTTTAAGGAAACTTCTCTATAATGACAAGAATTAAGATAAAAAACAATAAATAGCTAGAATTGAGTTTAAGGAAACTTCTCTATAATGACAAGAGAGAAAGAGAGGGAGATGAGTTGAATGCCCAAACACCAAAGATTATCTCCTCAAGCTCTTGTGAAAATTTCTTCACAAACTAAACTCTTAAACACACTGTAGGCAATAAAAATTACCTTTAAATCCTTATCAGAGAAGTTCAGAACAAAACTGCTAAAAACCTCGCTCGAAATAGCAAAAAGGGGAAAACGCAGATATCTCCCAAACCGTAAGGAATTTGACGAAACGGAGGAAGCGAACCAAAACCTTCGGCTTGGTTCGGATGGCTCCATCTCGTCAAGATAGGTGATTTTCATATATAGTTCGTCCAATTCCGACTTACGGTTTGAAAGTTACGGCCTATTCTTCGATCCATGCTCAGGAGCTCGCCTGCAGCTCGAATTTCGCCTGCACGATCAAGACCCAAGTCTGCCTGCACACCTGAGCTCGCCTGCAGACCCAGTTCGCCTGCAAGCTCGCCTGCAGACCCAAGTTTGCCTGCAGTCACAAGCTCGCCTGCAGACCCAAGCTGCAGACTCGCCAGCTCATTGTCAACTGCCCACTTGGAGTATGGGAACAGTTACATCAGTGGTCAAATCCCACAAATCAAGGGAGAAGGCACAGTACCCCAAGACCCACAAATCAAGGGAGAAATCATGGCGCTCCTCACCTAGCAAGAATTGGGCGGCTGACAGGACCCCCTAAGTGGTCACATCCCACAGCTAGGGCGGCTGGCTCCCTCACCTCCATCAGTAGTGGTCAAACACAAATCAAGGGAGAAAGCATGACGCTCCTCACCTAGCAAGAATAGGGCGGCTGACAGGACCCCCTAAGTGGTCACATCCCACAGCTAGGACAGCTGGCTCCCTCACCTCTATTAGTGGTCAAATCCCACGAATCAAGGGATGGCCCATGCCATTCCTTGCCTATTAAAACCCATCTTCAGCCAGCATGAAGGGGGGATTAGCTGTTGCATATTCTGCTGGCTAATCTCCCAAAGGTTGAACCTGGACCTTTGCCAAAGGCTCCCTCATTTGAGAACTGAAGCTCCGGTAACAACTTCGATCGGATCGTCCAAGGAAAGCAGACTCGGCACGAGCACCGAGCGAGGCGTCCTATCGCCACCGAAGAACCCACATTAAGCAAGGAGGGCTTTCCCTCCGCTTCTGTTGTAAACATTTGATTATTAGTTTGTAATAAGCTGTTCTTATCAATACAAACGAAGTTTCCTGTTTTCGGGAGATCAAAATTTACACCTACACACACTTTTAAAACCCTTAAACAAACTTATAAAACTCTTTAAAAAAATTCTCTTGCTTGGTGGGAGAGATAAATGCTATGGGGTATTTATAACAACCCAAGACATCAGCCAAAACCCTAAGGAAATGACCAAAAACCTACACAAAAACAAAATCTGAAAATAGTCATTGCTGTGCAACGGTCATATTGACGGTCGATCGCAGCACCATGGCCGGTCGACCACGAAAGGCTAAAAAACAAAGCAAAGTCTCTGGACAATTGGCGGTCGACCGCCGCGACCACTCCAGTCGACCGCGGACTGATATTTCTGATACCCAGGCTGAAAACTAAAAATCTGATTTTTAAACTCGATTTAAAAATAGTAAACAAATTCAGAAAAATGTAAAACTTTGGGGAATGATTATAAACATAAAAATAAACATGTTATAAAAACTGGTTTTCAAATAGCACCTCCCAAATGAGAAATCTCTTTATTTTACAAAATAGTCTAAAACATGAAAACGAAATACATAAAATTTGACATTTTGACTAAACCATGTTTTGGAACTCTACAAAATGATTTTATAAACTTAATAAAAGATGTATATAGTGATATTGAAGTCTATAAACTAATAAAACAATATTTTCACAAAAACACCTATATTTTGATAAAATCAACAAATACGTGTGTGTGATTAATATGAGCTTGAAGTATTAACACACAAATATAAACCTATATACTATAAACAGTATAAACTATATACCCAAGCTTGATGAAGGTCTTCAATGAGTTCGACTTGGTAAATTTGCGGATGAAGCTTGATCTTGGATCTTTAACTTAAATTGCATTGCTTCACTCCACTATTCCGCCAACCTCCATTGGATATCATCGTGAAAGCTCTAGTCCATCCATCCTCCATTTGATTGTTTGTCTAGAATAAATAGGAAAACACAAACACTAGACAAACAATATTAGTTGTAAATTGTTTTTAAAAACATCATCAAAATAAGAAGGCCAACACGGATATGGTTACAGGCATTTCCTCGAATACATATACGGTTTAGCATCCCTACTTATAATCCATTTGTGGATTATGAGCTAAATAGATTATAATCCAAAGTGTTTGGTAAAAAAATGGATTATAAGCCACTTCCAATAAGGGAGTGTTTAGCAAATGGATGGAATATTACAATCCACTATTGTTGTCAAAATAACCAAAAAAGAAACGACTAAATTTAAGGATACTAGTATATAGAGTGCACATGCGTTGCACGTGGACATATTTGTTTTATGTTGTAAAAATCATAGCAGAGTGTTAATTATTGATTCTCTAGTTCTTTTAGTTAATTTACATAATTTATCATCCTAAAATTCACAACGTTGAGCCCATAAGATTTGATGGCTAGTATACAAGGGAGTGGTTTGGTAATGAGTGTTAAACCGATGAAATTTGATAACTAGAACTCTCCTTTCTCTCTTAGAAATTGGTTTCGTTTGGATACCATGGTGTTTTTCTTGTTGTGTTTTTGTAAAAAAACACCATAGTGTTGTGTTTTTCCCTTAAAATATTTTCAAAACACCATGTTAAGTATTTTTTGTCAACACTAGTTTGACCCATTATAACATTAGTATTAAACATATTATTAATATATTATATATTAACTATAATAAAATATATTGTAAATAAAATATTATAATATTTAGTTTACATTATTATAATATTATAAGTATTAAATGTAATGCAATATAATATTGTATAGTGTATTATAATATTATATTATACTTTAATGAGTTATATTATATTATAACTATTACATATTATTTTCAAATAATTATAAATTTAATTATTTTGTTATATCAAATTGTTATTGTTATATATTATATTAATATTTTTATAATAATGTTATTTTATTATTAATATAATATTATACTATTATTCATATAATATAATATTATTAATAATGTTTACAATAAATTATATTATTTATTACATAATATAATAATATTTTATATATTATATTATATTTACTATACAACATGTTATTATAATAATATTATTATATTGTTATGTTATTATTAAATACGTTACTATTACATAATATTTAATAATTTATATATTAAAAAGTTTATAATATTATAGCGATTATACTATTGTATAGTATATTATTATATCATTATTATATTATTATTTATTATCAATAGCTTTTTTATTATTTTTTATTTTTTTATTATTTTATTTGTACTTTATTATTATGTAATACATTTTTAACATATTAAATATTGGTATTTAATATGTTATTATATTATTATATAAGATATTTTATTTATGATATTTTTATATTATTTAATATATATATGACTAATATATTAAATTAACTATAATAGTATAGTATAATATAATATAATAAGCATATTGATAATAACTCTATATTAATTATATTTAATATATTATATTAGATATTATATTAACACATTCTCAAACTCAAAATCAAAACATCAAACTTAAAACACCTAAAAGGTGTTTTTAAATAAGTGGTGTGTTTTTTGTTTGAGGATGATTTAGCTCAAAAAACACCATGGTTTCCAAGCGCATGGTGTTTTGTTTTTGACAAAAACATCATGGAAACAAGTAAAACACCATGATATCCAAACGGATCCTAGTTATCTGTTTGTCTTTTAGGCTTTCTGCATTGTCCCCTTTGTTTAATTTTATCAATTAATAAAAACAAATAAAACTAACTTTATCATCAAGTAATTCAATTAAAGTTGTCACGTTATCCTATTAAATTAATCATGAGTTATAGGGTCGGATTAATTTTAAGGGGCTGTTTGGTTCGTTTCCTTGATATAGAGAAATGCAATTCCATGCAAAAAAACACAAGTTTTGAGTTTTTCAAACATTTCCAAGAAATAGATTGTTTTGCTTTGGTTCGCACATAAAAAATGGTGGGAAACCAATGTATTTATTTTTCTTGTGTTTGGTTCGCATAGAAAAAAAGGAAAACTTTTGTAAACAAAGTAGAGAAGGAAAAAAAATCTGACGTGGCAGAGTTTTCATCAATTTTACTTGGTTGGAGAAGGAAATCAGAGAGGGAAAAAATCTTAGTTGGTGGCGATTTCAGCAGAGTTTCCCCTCTTCCATTCGAGCGAACCAAAACGGCACAAAGAAATGGACGGAAACAAAAATACTGACGTGGAGGGCTAAAAATCTGACGTGGAGAGGTTTTCTGAGTTTTCCACCCCTTATAATAGCGAACCAAACAGCCCCTAAATGGATAAAAGAACGTTTTCATGTGCTTACGAAGATTAAAAAACCATTCATCGAGAAAATTAAATTAAGGATAAAAAGGTTAAAAGTTCAATGCTAATTAGATAATGCATGAGTCGGTGAAATTGGGCTAAACATGTGATGGGATAATTAAACGCAATCAAAAAATTTAAATAGCATCAGAACCCACAGACTAGGCACACCAATCATAACAATCATAAAATATGTCTATATTATCAATGAGTAAATATAGGTAAGTAAGAAGTACCAGGATTACATGGGATATCGAAACAAATCCAAACAGTTGTCTGATCTTGATCATAACCCGAGTAGTATAGAGACCCCCTAGCCATTAGCTTCCTCCCTCATTTCCAGTCTCTACAGAACTAAGGGTTAGTTTGGTATTGTTTTTTCAGGATGCTTCTGCTTAGTTTTTAAAAGAAATAGTCAATAATAATGTTTGGTGAAAACTTTTTACGCATGCTTAGTGTTTTAAAATAGTATTCCCTTAATCTTACATAATTTGAATCTAGTCCCTCAAATCATTGAAAATTCTAATGGCTTCCTAAATTCTAAATTTATTCCGAATTAATCCCTCAAATCACTAAAATTGCTAAGGTCCTCTAATTCTCATTAAGTTTTCCAAATTAATCTTTCTAATTGCTACTTCTACCCTTTGATTAGAGGGATTAATTTCAAATCAACTTAAGAACTAAAGGACCTAATAGCAATTTTAGTGATTTGAGCGACCAATTCTAAATAACTTAAAAATTGTGCGACCTAATAGTAATTTTAATAATGTGGGGGATTAGTTTAAAAATATGAAATATTTGAGGGACATATGAAAAAAACTCTTCTACATTTTGAAGTAGGTGGGTTTCAAATAAACAGTGCAAAACTTTAGGTTTATATGTAAAAGACAAAAAAAATTAAAATGTTGATGAAGATAGTTTCAAGTTAACCTAAGAACTAAAGGACCTAATAACAATTTTAGTGATTTGAGGGACCAACTCTAAATAATTTAAGAATTGTAGGACCTAATATAAATTTTAATAATTTGAGGGATTAATTCTAAAATATGAAATAATTAAGGGACATATGAAACTCTTTCTCTTTGAAGTAGGTGGGTTTCAAATGACCGGTGTAAACAAGGTCGACTGAAGGCATAGGCCACTAAGACATAGGATTGGGATCCTCTACTAATGAAAATCTCCTAATATCTCCTAATAAGGAAATCCTAGCCTTTCATTTTCATCATGACCTTTTATTTTTTCACCCATCCTTGTGGGTCCCCCTCCTAACTCTTCACAATTCTCATTAGGAAATATTAATATTAGTAGAGAATCCAACTTCTAAGGTATATGCCTAGGGCCTCCATTTTATTGGGGCCCCCAAAAATTTTATTCTCCTCTCTCTCTCTCTCTCTCTCTCTCTATATATATATATATAGGATTATAAATTATTTTTAATTGATCATTTATTGTTAGATAATTATCTTTATCTTTGGAAAAGAATACTAATAAAGTTTAATTGTAACTTTTTATATTGGGAAAAATGTGTCGGGGCCCCAAAAGCAGAAACTTCATGTACTGCAGCCCCTCCTAGCTTCCCTCATGTTGTTCAGCTCCTTGAAGTGTGATATTTTGTGTTGCAGCTCTTTTTTAGCAATTATTACATGCCAGCTAAGCTAAAATGCCCAAAACATCCTTATCCCCTCTCCTCAATCCCTCAGACCCATCACTCATAACATCTCTCTCTCATCTCCTCTCTCTCGCTCCTCTCTCTCTCTAAAACCAATGGTTTTCTTAAGCTCGTCACCCTGGCTCTCGCCCTCCTTGCCGTCGCCGCCTCCACCCAGGCCCTCAAGCCTCCCCTCGAGTTCGTCGTCGCCTCTCCTCCTCTCCTCCGCCCGACCTCGTCACCGTAGCTCGCCGCCGA
>NC_033799.1:25029801-25112733 GCF_001876935.1 Asparagus officinalis | reverse complement strand
CCCTAGAGTTTACTGTCGCCTCCTCTCCGCCCGACCTTCGAGTTCAGCCTTTCCCCTTCCTTGAGTTCAGCCTTAAGTTCAGCCTCCAATACTCCACTTTGAATTCAGCCACCTTGATCTCATCGATTCCCTTTTCTTAAATCATTCACCTAGATCTGAGCGCTCTCCAAAGGAACTTGCCATCGCAACGAGGATCTAAATCTTCAATCTTTTAGAGGTCAGTCATGTGAGAAATGGCGAATCTTTTCTTTCCTTAAGAAAAGATTTCTTTTTTAATTGAATCCGCGCTCATTTTCGTTAAATTCTGATTCTTGTACACATTGGCTATTAATGTATGAAAAAACATGAGAATTTCTGGAGCGATCGAGGATGTGGAAGTGAGCGAGAAGACGTTAAAACTAGAACTAACACGCCGCGGGTTAGAACTAACACTCTCAACATGTTAGAACTAACACACTCAGCGTTTTTGAGCGATCGAGGATGTGGAAGTGAGAGAGAAGGCGTTAAAACTAGAACTAACACACCGCGTGTGAACTAACACGCCGCGTGTTAGAACTAACACGCCGCGTGTTAGGACTAACACACTCAGCGTTTTGGAGCAATCGAGGATGTGGAAGTGAGCGAGAAGGCATTCTCGGTTCTTTCGAACCGAGTTGGATCGCCGGAGGGGTGGGCACCTTTGCGTAGACACAGGGAGGCTATCCCGATTTTGTTTGATGCGCTCAGCTGGTGTGATTCACCTGGATGCCAGGTGATTATATATACTTGAGTGAAAAAATGCTAGCTATAGCTGATTCATCCTCTACAAGATTATATATTGGTGATTGTGGAGGAGGATGGAATTCAGAGCGCCATCGCTCACTGTAAGCGCTCCTTCAGTTGGGGTAACCTCACCGGATTCGAATCAGAATACCCCGTCGCTGTAATTAATTAGAAATTAATTATTTCTTTATGATATTAATGAACGCGTTTTGTTTTGTGCAGGTTGTGATTTGGGTCTGGTGCGGTCGAGGAGCGATCCCGGCACCGAGCGATGTGATTAATTGAGGAGAAACTAAGTAGAAGTCGAAAAACTGTTCTTTTTCTTTATCATGAGACCTGTAATTAAATCCATCATTTCGCAATATTCTTAATCTCGAGATCAATGTAGGGGCCAATCATGAGACCTATAATTAAATCCATCCATCTTTGATTAGTCTCCGAGGCGGTGAGTTAGGACTAACACAAAAGTCCAAGAGCCATAAATTAGAACTAGAACTAACACACGGTGTATTAGAACTAACACGCCGTAGGTTAGAACTAACACGTGGTGAGTTAGGACTAACACAAGAAAGGCTGTTACTTAAAAAAAAAAGAACAAGCATAAATTTTGCAATTCACTAGAATTTTAGTGGTATCACTTCCAATCTCGCCGGCATTTCTACATGTTTACAACGTCATTAACTTGCTTAGTTTGATTCAATTTATCAAAGAAGTTCTATTCTTTTAAAATGCTTGCTGACGGTTGCGCAACAAAAGCTCAAATGGATAATACTCTTCCAATATGCAAGTATTAATTTAAGTTGTGAGCGGGACCAAACGCTGTTCAATGTCATCCAACTGCTAAGATTCACTGGATTTTGATTCTTCTTCACTCTTGTTACCTTTCACTGCGGGTTAGTTCTAACTCACCGCGGGTTAGTTCTAACTCACTGCGTGTTAGTTCTAGTTCTAATTCATGATTTTTGGGCTCTTGTGTTAGTTCTAACTCACCGCGTGTTAGTTCTAATCTACGGTGTATTAGTTCTAACTCACCATATGTTAGTTCTAACCCACGGCGTGTTAGTTCAACCAATATTCTCTCTCTATCTAAAGCAAATACTTAATAGGTATCAAAAACTATAACTGTTTGATTCAATTACAGAGGTTCTTTTACTCCTTAGACAAGGGTATGAGCACAAAAACAAACAAACACAATAATCTACATTATCATCAATTGATGACTTTCCCTTCCTCCATAAAAAAACATTTAACCATTCAAAATGAAGCTAAAGAAGCCTTCAACTCCTCTAACATCTTCTTCAGTGCTGGTTGATTCAATGTCATATTTCCAAATTCAATGCTCGAGTATTTCTTGTACACTGCTCTCAATTTACTCTCAGGTGTAGCTGAGTGAGACTTAAGCAAAAATGCTCGAGTATTTCTTGTACACTGCTCTCAATTTACTCTCAGGTGTAGCTGAGTGAGACTTAAGCAAAATTTGAGAGCAATCCCTGCACAATGGCTCTCAATTTACTCTCAGGTGTAGCTGAGTGAGACTTAAGCAAAATTTGAGAGCAATCCCTGCACAATGTAGCAAAATTGTATTAAAAAAAATTTGCAGAACATAATTTGGACTTATACAAGTTGTTAAGAAAAATTACAGCAATTGGGGCTCAAAGAAGCCAGTATAGTGCTTGAGGGATTCGGTCAAAAGAGGACTCTTCTTTAATGTGCATCGAGCTACATAGACTGCTGAAGCCACAACCATTGAAGGAGAATACATGATCATAGAGTACTGTATCAGACCCAACTCAGCAAAGAAGTAGACCATATGCTCCATCTATGACAATAAATTGAAAAGCAAATGAGTAATTTTAGCACTTCAAACTAAATTGAAGATTGAAGATGAAGAATATGATAGGCGTTAATTTTTACCTCTTTATCGCACGTCGCAGCTTTTATGAAGCGAACAAGGAACACATACAGAGTAGGAACAATGAGACTCCATTCAAGCCTGTTGAGAATTGATTTCTCCATGGCCAAGATCTGTTCTTGGCTGTAAGCTCGGTCTGATATGCATATGAAATCCTCTACCTATATGCCAATAAAATGCACAGTTTGTTTATCAGCTAGATGAAAATATAACAACAATTTGCAAGGAAAAAGCACAACAAATTTACATTGCATGGTAGAAAAAAATCAGGTATAGAGTATAAGTGATTAATAGTGTTGGGTGGAAAATTTGTAGTAAAAAGAAAAATTAAAAGAAATATATTTAATTTGTATTCTCTCAATCTCAATTACAATTTGGATTTTGATTATAAAATAGAGGAGAATTTATCTGAATTCTCCCTTTTGTTTAATTCTGGGTTTTTCACGGTGGCGATGGAATGCCTCCCTCGAATGCTCGCGTCGAGTTTGCTTTCCGTTGGCGATCCGAACGTCTTGTTTCACTGGAACGTGGTTGATTCCTCTTGATTAATATTGAGGATGACTTGCATGGTAAGTTTGAAAATAACTCTTAACGAGTTTTAGAACTCAGAGCGAGTTTAAACTCTGTAACAGAGTTGATTTGAACCGAAAATCGATTAATAAGCCAAGGATAAAAGCTCCATGGAATGCTCTAGAGATTGAGCGAAGACCCCCTTTTCTGATCTCCAGATCCGAGAAATCTCTAAGATCCAAAGATGATCTTCTCAAAAGATTACTGATCTCTCCTTTTGCGATCTGTTTTTGATACTAAAAGCTGATCCCTTAACTCAATTGAGTTTCTGATATTTATAAGGGATTAAGGGTGGTAACTACCCCCTTAATCCGCTCCTAAGTGGGGCGAAAATCCCTCAAATCGTGGGAAAAACGGTTCCTGGAACTGTTCAGTTTGTGTTTGAACGAGTCAAACACCGAAAATGGCGTTCTGGGCTCGAACTCTGCGTTTTAGACATCAAACACAGAGTTGGGTCTGTTTTAGGCTGAAAACGCACAGGTCGCGCAGCGTTGTGAACTCTGAAACGCAGAGTTGGGCTCTGTATGAACTCTGTATTTTTGACCTGGGACGCAAGGTTGGGCTCTGCATGAACTCTGTGTTTTGAGTCCACGAACTCTGCGTTTTGACTCTGGAATGTAGCCACGACCTCTGCGTTTTGAATCTCAAATGTGGTCACAACCTCTGCGTTTTGAGTTTAGAACGCAGGCATGACCTCTGCGTTTTGAATCTTGGATATAGAGGTAAGCCTCAGGCGGACTCGGTGAGCTTCAGGCTAAGTCTAATGTTCAGGCGAAGTGCAATCTCACAGACGGACTTCAGAACATAACTTGCCGCGAAGAACATGTCATAACTTTCAAACCGTAAGTCGGAATAAAACGAATTATATATGAAAATCGGCTATCTCGACGAGACGGAGCCGACCAAACTAACCACATAGGGTTTGGTTTACTTCCTCCATTTTGCCAAATTCCTTCCGGTTTGAGAGATATCTCGCATTTTGATATGAAAAAACCGTCAATTTGTAGTCTCTTTTGCTAGAGCGTTGCAAAGATCGTCACCTTAATTGTAACATTCGTCTTTGTTCCTTGAAAATATGAGAGTCATCAGATTGTAACTCCCGATGTTGATTGTGAAGGCTGTTGAATTAGAGCTTTCATTGGTTGTTGTAAAGGTCGTCAGATTGTAACCTTCTATCATTGGTGTTTGATGAGGATCAGCTATATGTTGTAATTTTTAGACAGCCTACAAATAGTGCCATAGAATCAGTGAACCAGAGGAACAATTTACTGACAGTTATAGAGTAATCTATAAAGTAATATAAGTGCAACAAATTTACATATGCATAAAATTATCAGGTATAATTAATGGGGAAAAGTTTGAGATAACTACAATAATCTAAGATTCATATTACAATAGAATCAACCAACCAGAAGAAATACACAGTACACTTTACTGGCAGTCGTGGGCTTATTTATACTGTAAAATAGTGATAGCAATAACTTGTTAGTTCTAACATCGCTCCAAAACGCTGAGCATGTTAGTTCTAACACGCGGCATGTTAGTTCTAGTTTTAACACATTCTCGCTCACTTCCACATCCTTGATCGCTCCAAAACGTTGAGTGTGTTAGTTCTAACACGCTAAGTGTGTTAGTTCTAACCCGCAACTTGTTAGTTCTAACATGTGGCATGTTAGTTCTAGTTTTAACACATTCTCACTCACTTCCACATCCTCGGTCGCTCAAGAAATTCTCATGTTTTTTATACATTAATAGCCAACGCGTACAAGAATCAGAATTTAACGAAAATGAGCACGGATTCAATTAAAAAAGAAATCTTTTCTCAAGGAAAGAAAAGATTTGTCATTTCTCATAGGACTGACCTCTAAAAGATTGAAGATTTAGATCCCCGTTGTGATGGCGAGTTCCTTTGGAGAGCACTTAGATCTAGGTGAAGGATTTAAGAGAAGGGAATCGATGAGATCGAGGTGGTCAAATTCAAAGTGGAGTCTTGGAGGCTGAAGTTAAGGCTGAACTCAAGGAGGGGTGTAAGGACCGTGAAATTTTGATACTAGTTAAAATAATTTTCTGGTATTTTAAAATATTTAATTATGATTTTAAAAGAGTATTTGTATTTTTTTTGAATTTCTATAATTTTCTATGATTTAAAGTCTAAGTTTTATATTTATTTAAATGATATTAATATTTATTAATTTATTTTATGCGGTGAAAATTTATGAAAATTATTTGTTACATTATCGGTATTATTACGTATCACTTTGAATAATACGTTGTATTATTTTTTATTATCACGTATATTTTTGTATAATACGTTGTATTATTAATTACGTATTATTTGTATAATTTGCTGTATTATTTCTACTGTTACATATTATCTGTCGTATTAGTATAACGAATACGTTTTACTGTGTATATAATTATCCCATAATTATTGGATTTTAAATGTAAGTAATTATATTTTATTTATTAATTATTTTCTGTTTAATTGTACAATATGAGTATATTTTGACTATTTTGTTTTAACTGTTGTAATAGCATAACATGTACGTTTTTAATTGTAGATAATTATTATGTAATTAGTCTAATTTTTAAATACCCGTAACTATTTTATTTTAATTATTTTTGTTATTTAAATGGGAAAAATATGTCCAGGCCCCAAAAGTGGGAACTTCGTGTGACTATCCCCCCTGTACTTTGCCCCATGTGGAATAGCCCCAAAAGTTAAGCTTTAATGTTTTAAGCTCCCTCCATGTCAGCTTTATACTAAAAGCAGATCGTATTTTGCAAAAAAACCGAAACTGCCCTTCTCTTTCTTCCCCAGACGAGTCCTGGTCCCGAACAACAGAAGTCACTTCTCATTAATGCGATATGATGGGGAAAATGGAGGGAAATTTTCCCCTTTTTTTACTCCATCATGAGCAATAACTAGTTAGTTCTCCATTACTCCTCCTCCTCAGACCAAAATTCTCTTCATAACTCTCTCCATTACTCTTACTATCCCTTCAAAATGGCTGAAAAGGACATCATCTGCATTATCTCTTCGCAGTATAAAGCGGTATTCTTAAAGATTAATTCTTCAACCACCATCTTGGATCTCAAGTTTGATGCGGCAGAGAGGTTAGATCTTCCATACGAGTCATTAATTTTGGCATACGAAGATCAAACAGTTGGAAGCTTAAAATTTCTCATTGAGAACGATGGTGATCTGACGTCTATGGTGGAGCATTGCCACAATCTTGGACTGAAAGAGGTTCACGTGCAAGCTTTTAAAGAAGGAGATGATTCTTCGAATAAACAGGAAAACGAGCAAGTCCGACAAGACATGTAGGTTAACTGTAAAATCAATTAACTTAAGTTCTAATCGTCTTCTTGTTAGTTCTATACTAGGTTTAACTGGACTTCAGTTCTAATGTTTTATTTGTCATTAAGCAGTTCTTTGTTATGCTCCATACTAGAGTTCTAATGTTTCATTTGTTAGTTCTAATCACTATTTTGTTAGTTCTACTAGAGTTATTGCTAGTTCCACTATAGTTCCCATATTGTTAGTCCTAATTGTTATAAATTAGATATAACATGGTATAAATTAGACAATGTAGGTATAAAATAGAACTAACAAGCCATCAGTTAGAACTGACACTAACACACAACTAACCTTTAATGGCTATATTGTTTGTTCTAATAGCTATTATGTCAGTTCTAATCAAGGCACTGTTATCTCTAATGGTTATATTATTAGTTCTTTCTAGTTCTAATTGATTCTAACAACAAGCAATTGTCGTTTTTGCTTTTTAGCTTTTGCTATTATCTGTTGATACTTCTACTATTTGTGCAGTTTGAACTCAAAAAGTGTAGACTGTGGCCCGTCGGCGTTGTGGACCACAAGTGTTCCAGATAAGAATCCCAATGACAATCCTTCCGGAGATGATGTCATGACGATTGATGACATGATTAGCAGATCAGAGAGGATTCCTGCTTGGTGGCACACAGCTTTAACCGGTGAGGGACAACGATTTGAAAGTGCGAAGGAGTTAAGATTGGCCTTGCTATACTACTCCATGGCAAAAAAATTCGAATACGAGTTTGGGAAGAATGAACCGAAGCGTATTCGAGTGTTTTGTCGGTTTAAGGCAGCAAAAAATTGTCCGTGGATGTTATTTGCCTCTCCACCGAAAAATGATAATAGACTTGAAATCAAAAGGTTTGTGGACAATCACAGTTGTGGGCAGCATGGCAATAATGCTGGTCAATCTAGAGCCTCAAGGCGATTCATTGCTACCCAATTACAACCCACGTTAAAGGTTCGACCGGATATACGGCCTATTGACGTTCAAAAGGAGTTTCTAAGCTCGTATGAGATTAGGGTCGATTATAGTAAGATTTGGTGGGGTAAAGAAAGAGCACAAGAGAAATTATATGGTGATGCCCGTGAGTCCTACGATCAATTACGATGGTAAATAGAAGTTAATATCTAACAAAAGACAAACTAATTTCCTTTATGTGACGTTGATTATACTAATTTTTTAATGTTGGTACTAACGCTTAATCTTCAATTTTCTAGGTATGTAGAAGAGGTTAAGAAGACAAACCCAGGTAGCTATATTCATGTTGAACAACATGAGGGGAGGTTTACAAGGTTATTCATATGCTACGCCGCCTGCATAAATGGTTTTTTATACGGCTGTAGACCACTCTTATTTTTGGATGGTACCTTTCTTAAAGATCGATTCAAAGGCATACTCCTAAGTGCCGTAGCATATGATGGAAATCAGGGGATATTTCCATTGGCGTACTGTATATGCGATCAGGAAAATAACGTTAACTGGAAGTGGTTCTTACAAGGTTAGTTTTATCCTTAGCTATGTTAGTTCTATTGCAGGTTATGATAATTCTAGCTCATTCATTGCTAACTCTATAATTCGTGTATGGTAACCACAACTCTTTGTAGGTTTGTGGTCTATTCTCTATGAAAGGCCAGATCCATACAACCCTCCATACAAGCTAGTGATAATTTCAGATGCGGATAAGGGGATCAGAGAAGCAGTTAGAGAATTTTTTTCCAGATTCTATACACTCTCGATGTGTGTTGCATCTAGTTGAGAACTTCAGGACAAAGTTGAAGGATTTGGGATTCAAATCAAAAGATACTCAGATCTTGGGTAATCTATTGCAATCAGCATGTTACAAATATACTAGAGCAGAATGGAACGATTACATGGACGACATTAGACTGGTTGACGAAAGAGCTTACAATATTGTGATGAACTACGCTCCAGAAAACTGGGCCAATGCGTTTTTCCCTGGAGTTAGGTAAGTTATAAGCTATTTCATTACATGACTATTATAAGCCGCTTAACGAATTCCCTATTATATTTCAGATATGGTCACGTTACATCAAATGTTGCAGAGTCATTCAACAAATGGATACATGAGGCTATGATACTACGGATACTTCAACTGGTAGAGCACATACGTAAACAGATTATGGTTCGTATGAATGAGCGACGAACCATGGCTGAAAGCTGGAATCAATTTCTTTGCCCCAAAGCTGAACTTGCTCTCAAAGAGAACATGGAAAATGGCCGTCCATTGGAGGTTCGTCAGTCCCACACAGGATTATTTGAGGTACAATCCCATAGATCTTGTCAAGTGGATCTAGACAATAAAACATGCACTTGCCGTGGGTGGGATGTAACCCGTGTCCCTTGCAAACATGCATGCGCATCCATTATGTTTATGAAAAGGGATGTCTACCAGTTCTGTGACTGGTTTATGACGGTTGAAGCCTTTAAAAAGAGCTACGAGCCAATCCTCTACCCTATCCCTGACTTTGAGAAGCGCATCGTGCCAAGGGATGAGATACAGATCCTACCTCCACTTACAACAAAAAGGAAAGGGAGAAATAAAACCAGGCGTATCAACAACAGAACTGTTTACACGCGGCCAGTAAAATGTTCTCGATGTCATATGGAAGGTCATAACCGTAAAACATGTAATGAATCTATAGCTGACTAAGTGTTTGATATGTTGAAGTGTTTTCGTCCCAGTATGCAACAAATATTTTGGTTTTTTCCGATTGAATGTTTATTCTTGCTAATCGGGAACTAACATCAGCTTACACTAGATAAAAAGTTGTAAGTAACAAAACAACTATCATATTAGGCCTAACACGCTTAAAAGAATAGAACTAACATCTCAGTTATTCGATGCGCTCGAGGGGCTAGGAGTAACAAGCCAAAGAATAGAACTAACTTGGTATCAGATAGTACTAACATGTGCAGAAGCAGAACTGACTTGGATCGGAACAGATTACAGAATAGAACTAACACTCTACAGGATAGCACTAACACTCTACAGACTTGAACTAACACTGTGCAGAATAGAACTAACACTCTACAGAATAGAACTAACACTGTGCAGATTAGAACTAACACTCTACAGAATAGAACTAATACTGTGCAGATTAGAACTAACACTCTACAGAACAGAACTAACTTGGTATAAATTAGAACTAACACTCTACAGATTAGAACTAACACTGTGCAGATTAGAACTAACACTCTACAGAACAGAAATAACTTGGTATAAATTAGAACTAACTTGGTATAAATTAGAACTAACTTGGTATAAATTAGAACTAACTTGGTATAAATTAGAACTAACTTGGTATAAATTAGAACTAACTTGGTATAAATTAGAACTAACTTGGTATAAAATGAGAACAAACTTGGTATAAAATAGAACTAACTTTGTATAAATTAGATCTAACATTGTATAAAATAGAACTAACTTGGTATAAATTAGGTTTATAACGTTGTAAAAAATAGAACTATCTTGGTATAAATTAGAGCTAACGTGGTATAAATTAGATATAACGTGGTATAAATTAGGTTTATAACGTGGTATAAAATAGAACTAACTTGGTTTAAATTAGTAAATTAGATCTAACGTGGTATAAATGAGATATAACGTGGTATAAATTAGGTTTATAACTTGGTATAAAATAGAACTAACATAAATTAGATATAACGTGGTATAAATTAGATATAACGTGTAATAAAATAGAACTAACAAGCCATCACACGCTACAGAATAGAACTAACACTGTGCAGAATAGAACTAACACTCTACAGAACAGAACTAACACTGTGCAGATTAGAACTAACACTCTACAGAATAGAACTAACACTGTGCAGATTAGAACTAACACTCTACAGAATAGAACTAACACTGTGCAGATTAGAACTAACACTCTACAGAATAGAACTAACACTGTGCAGAATAGAACTAACACTCTACAGAATAGAACTAACATGTTATAATATATAACTAAAAGGGTGCAGATTGGAACTAACACAACATTAGTTATACTAATATATAAGAACTAACACGGTTCTCTGTATTTGGGTTAAGATTTGTATCAGACTGTGGTGGATAAGCAAAATTTAACAAGAAAAAACACGCAATGATTCCAGGTCTTCATTTGTTGCTGCCCTCGCTGGATCGGTTTGGGTCTAATAAACCCTTTTCGCTGTCACTCGCCTTCCTTTTCGAAGGTCCTGGCTTACTGCGCTTTGAGGAAGGAGAACTGGATTCCGCTGAGCCACTGTAGGAGACGATGGGGTTTAAAGGGAGAGGAACATTGCCGGTAGGGAGAGACCTCGGAGAATTGGCACCCCCGACCCCTTGGTTATGGAGAAACAGCTGCCATTGGTCTCTCTCGACCGTCATGTGGACGCCACCCCAACTAATCTCAATTAACTCGGGGTCGGTCCTAAAGGGATGCGCACGCTGGGGCCCTAAGTTGAGTCGTGTGGATACCTGAGCCCTCTCCAAATTCCCCCCGCATTGGACCTGCGTGATGGCGTATCCTTCCCTGGCGTTACCGTCCACCGGCGAGATGTAACGGAACCCAAGCCTCTTAGGGATTTCAGATAAATCCCTAACCTTGAGTAGAACTCTACAGTCTTTGAAGTTAGAATGTGTTATGACGTCCCTGGAGCACATGACACATTCACCGATACCAATGAGCAGAGATTGAAGAAATTCAAAATTCCAGAGGTGGTATGGGAGATTGAATAGGCGAATCCATACTAGAAAGGGTTGAGGCAACGTTGTTAGCCTCAGATCCTCTTTCCAACGGCGAAATCTGCCCTTAAATGTGCCCATATCTATCAAACCGAGTTCAATAGCTTGGGCAAGAACTTCATCGGATGGAAACTGTACCATGAAGCTGTTCCCTGCCGCCTCCTTGATTTGATGGGGCCATGACCTAAGATTGAAGCGGTAGGCCAGCATTTCTCGGAGCTCCTGCACCGATGGACGGCCTCTATCAAGATTGAAGATGGCGAAAGCAGAAAGATGCCGTATGGTGCTGGAGGTGTTGGCCGGGACGGTAAGCATCCTCGGAGGGGCACTTGCGGTAATTCCATGATGACAATCTCGAGTGTTGTGTCCTGTCCCATGGCAGTGTACACAAGAAGGATCCCCAGCCATTTGTGAGGGTATACGATGAAAATAGATGACGCTGGGTTGAGGTTTTTAGCAGGGGGAGGGGTTTGCAGAGGCGCCTACGCTGGGGCCAGTAGAAGAAAGGTGGTGACCGTACCTATCGATGGAAGTTCGTATTAGGTATTTAAGTTAATTAATTTATTTAACTGACTTGGGAACACGCGAATATATGATGTGACATGTTTGTGTGATGGAACCGTCGCTTCGAAAGAAGTGAGCAGCTGGAGGTCTGAAGATAACTTAAATAATTAAAAAATTAGAACTGGCTCTGAGATAGAACTAACGAGCATGGTACAGAATAGAACTAACGTTGAATGAGTTAGAACTAACGAGCATCACTAGAACGAACATGGTACAGATAGAACAATACATCTGATAACAATCATTTTCAATTACTTAAATATACATACATTATTGTATTTGTATGAACATATCATTCATCACTGTACACTGTTTCTTCTTTATGTCTTTGTTCAAAACCAGCCAGTAATAATTGTGCGGCAAGTCTTGCTCGCATAGCTTCAGGGATATCGTTCGGAGGATTAACCAGCAATGTTGATCGTCCTTCAATTATGGATTTTACAAAGAGGTAGACGAACACACCACAGTCAAAGCTGCAACATAGAGTGAGTTCATTAGACATTTTCGGTCCGTTCGAATACTATAACACAAATTAACACAATATAGACATCGGAACTAACCGTCCTCTTTGTTGCTCGCATTTGATGGCTTGATATCTAAATATTTTGCGCACATTATCTTCAATAAAATCAGCATGATGGGCATCAAAGAAGTTTATGATTTTATTAACAGGCTCCATCCAAGCTTCGTGCCCAGCGGAGTTGTAATGCTTGATGACTTTATCTTTAAGATCAACTTCTACAAGATGCCAATGATCGTGCCTGACCAAAGGGATCAAGAGATGCTCCATACGGAATGCAGTATATTTGTCAATGAATGACAAATATAGCTCGTAATTGTTCGCCTCCAAGCTATAGAGTGAGTGCTGCAAACACATCATGTTTGAGTTGAAATTAAAACAAACATGAGATGCGAAGGCTAACTAACACCGTATTAATTAGAACTAACACGCTACAGAATAGAACTAACAGTGTGCAGAATAGAACTAACACGCTACAGAATAGAACTAACACTCTACAGAATAGAACTAACACTGTGCAGACTAGAACTAACACTGTGCAGATTAGAACTAACACTCTACATAATAGATCTAACACTGTGCAGATTAGAACTAACACTCTACAGAATAGAACTAACACTGTGCAGATTAGAACTAACACTCTACAGAATAGAACTAATACTGTGCAGATTAGAACTAACGCTCTACAGAATAGAACTAACACTGTGCAGATTAGAACTAATACTCTACAGAATGGACCTAACATGACTTATGGTAGGTCTAAATTGATGCTAACTAGAACTAACGTGACTCATGGTATAACTAGCATGGATTACACAAGATCTAACATGAATTTCAATCAAAACTAACGTGGTGAAATTAGGAATAGCATGTTCTTACAAGAAAGAACACCGATACCACTCCATATCCTTTGCCGTATGCCTCCTGGCTAATCGTGTCCAAAACTGCTTCTTCCACCTGTAATTGTTATGAAACATTAAAATTCAATTTAAACAATATAATTTGAATTATTAAGGAAGTATATGTTAACCTTGTCGTCAAGGCGGCCACCACGAAGCACATATAACAACTCTTCCCTGTTAATACTGCTGTTGGTTGTTACTATAACATTATATCTCCTGGTATAAATTAGAAGTAACATGAATTAGAACTAATATGTGGAGAATTAGCATATAAATAGTCAACTGAAACTTACCTGTGAATCTTCTGAGAAAAAAATTTGGTTAGGCTCTCAATTTGAGCTTTGTCGAGTCTTTCTGCTACGGGAGATATTATCTTTAAATTATGTACAAAAGCACCTGCGCTATCTATTATGCGTAAGTTAAACAATGTAGGGTCTGGAAGCTCATTATTCAGCTCTACCAATAGAGCTTCCTCTTCATCTGTCATTGGTTTCAAACTCAACGCATCAAAAGTGGCGATTTGATTACCGGGGTAAAAATGAGTAACTTTTTCAGCTAGTTTTATTTTTGATTCAGGACTTTCAAGTATATCTATACTAATTTTTTCCTTTTTCTTTCTTTTGCCTTCAGTATATGGTGTCCTCTTCCATTTAGATCTCCTGCTTACCCTTCTTGGCTGTGGTCTACGCTTTGCTTCCACATTGGTCGCTAGAACTTCTACAAGTTTGTCCACATCATGTTTAATTTTTTCCTCATGTTCTTCCAACTTATCTACATTCTCCTTCTCTTTATCTACAATACCTTCCTCCTTATCTACACCATCAACAGGATCCTCATCAAAACCTTTGTTATCTACAATAAAATTTTCATTTTTCATATGCTCCTCTTCCTTATCTACCATATGCTCCTCTTCCTTATCTACAATATCTTCCATATGCTCCTCTTCCTTATCTACCATATGCTCCTCTTCCTTATCTACAATATCTTCCATATGCTCCTCTTCCTTATTTACACTATCCTCAACCTTAGTATCTACAGTCTGTTCAAACTTACTATATACCCCCTCCATTGGAGAAGTAACATGCTCCTCTTCTATTGCCTCATCGTCAGCAGGCTGCATCACATCCTCTTCAACAATCTTATGTACATGTTCTGCATCACATCCTCTTCAACAATCTTATGTACATGTTCTTGCATGGTGGGCTCTTCCTTATATACACTGCTTGATTTGGACTTCTGTTCCTCTTGAGATGGCCGTCGCTTCTTCCTAATTTCATTTGTAATTTTATGTTTGATATTTGACTTAAGCAGCACCGGGTCTATAACCCCACCATGTCTTTCACATTTTTCAATTATCATGTTAAGCTTGTTGATCTCAATCATGAATTCTTTACAATATTTTCTCTTGGTCTGCTTTGTAGCAACAAGAAGTCGCTTGAGAAATTTAGCAGAATTTCTCCAAAATGTGAGTTGCTGCTTAATGGGAAGAACATTGATCTCCTCTTCATCGTCAAAAGCAACGTCAATATGCTTTGCCATGATCTGTTATTGATACAAGATTATAATTTTAAGTAGGATTAAACATAATTAGGATATTCTTTGCAGTTAGTGTGAAATGAGTACGACTTAACATAACAGGATACTTACGTAACCTATTGAGAAGTTCTTAGTAGTTTCTTCCTGCAAAGTCTTCCTCTTTGCCTGACGCTTTTGCTGAAGAACTTCACCCCTCTGTACAGCGGGACCTTCATCCCTCTGTTCAGCGGGAAGTGAATGAACATGACCAGGAGAAGCGACCTCCGCAATAGGCCTATGGACAAATGTTATTGACGCTGACTTAGCCTTTGAAATAATTGTCGGCATCCTCATAGATGCGATTCTCTCCTCCCCTGATGCCTAATTTGTCATTGGAGGTCTGGAGGTGTCTAAGAGGGCATATTTCTTTATGCCTGTCATCTCGTAGTACCAAAGCTGTACCAAATAATATATTTACCATTAACATTTAATACTAGACTAGACCAAAGAGAATAAAATATGGCTGCATCTAGAACTAACATGGTGTAAATTAGTACGTGGTACGACATGAATTATGATAGAACTAACATGACCTATGATTTAGTTCTATTCTGCAGAGTGTTAGTTCTAATCTGCACAGTGTTAGTTCTAATCTGCACAGTGTTAGTTCTATTCTGTAGAGTGTTAGTTCTATTCTGCACAGTATTAGTTCTATTCTGCAGCGTGTTAGTTCTAATCTGTCTGTAGCGTGTGAGTTCTAATCTGCAGATTAGAACTAACACTCTACAGAACGGAACTAACACTGTGCAGATTAGAAATAACACGCTACAGAATAGAACTAACATAGAATAAGTTAGAACTAACAATGCATAGGTACGAACTAGAATGAAACAAGATCAATAAAATATGAAACTTACACACAATAGTGTCATGCAACCTGGGACATATGCGACCCTTTGCTTCTTCTTTCCCTCCAAAGCAACTCCAATGCCCCTGATAATTTCATTATAAAAGAACGGGGCCCATGCAACAGAATTGACCCTCTGAATGCTATCCAGGTACCTGAGTAAGGGTCTAGGGATACCTTCCCCTGCTATGGGACTCCATATCATAGAGCATTTGTACAAAATTTGTAGCAGAACAAAGTCCTCGATATCCCGCTTTTTGGTAGATTCAACAAGCCGTTCAAGTAGCCCTTCAAGATGTTTACGTTGGCTGGTTTCTGCTTTTTTTAACTTCTTACCCTCTTCAGAAATGAAAAGCTTAGAGAAGTATTCCAGCCATATTCTGCTTCTTGAGTCCCTATTGTTCCTTATGTCCTCTCCATAAATTGGGAAATAAGTATGGTTATGGACCCATTACAAATCAAAACTAACATTTTTCATACCCCCACTTTTTGAATCATGTATAGAAAAGGTGTTATTATCTCTGTCGAAAAAGCTCAGCAGCAGCTCAAGGGTGGGCTGATCAGGCGCAGGAGCCCCAAATAAAATGTAGTGTTGAAATATAGAACCGCAGTATGCATCCCTATGCCACTGACGGATCTTCGGGGCAATGCGCTTCATAAATCCCCAATAAGCCCCGATATTGGCCGTTAACCTTAGTGTTTCTGCTGAGCCTGTTAGAGCAATTTTTTCCCTGTAAAAAGTTTTCGAATTTGTAAGTTCAGTAAGACATATGAACTCATATTAGACCTAGCACTAACGGGAACAAAATAGAGCTAACACGTAATATTATAGAACTAACATTGGACTCATATTAGAACTAACATTGGACTTAAACTAGATCTAACGTTGGTATAAATTTAGAACTAACATTGGACAAAGCCTAGAACTAACAATATTGGGTTAATCTGCATTGTCTCTTCGCAGTATAACATAAGCCTAGAACTAACAATATTGGGTTAATCTGCATTGTCTGTTCGCAGTATAACATAACACTTACTGTTTTTTTGAGGGGGGTTTGTTGGTACGACCAGCCATTGTCGTCCTCCTTTTCTGGTCTCGCCATTGTAATGCATCCTTTTGCATTTCGATTAGGGTTTTCGTAGCTTCCGTAGCTTCCTCCGCGCTGCCACCCGCAGATGAAGCGCCTTTTCCTTCCAACTCGGCTCGGTGCCCGACCTCGTAGTCGTTACTGGATTCTTCCGTAGACGACGACATTTTTCCGGCGAAAACCCTAGAAACGTTGAAATTCGTACAGAAATTAGGAAGATGAAGAGTTCTTGATGACGGTGCTAGGTGGAAGAGAGAGAAAGAGAGGGAGAGTACTTGTAAAGGTGAGGGGCACATTAACCCAGCTCAGTCCCATCAGAGGGCAAGATAGTAACTTCCGCTGGGCTTTTTCTGAAAAGAGTCAATTCGGGGCCTCGTCGCAAATACTATGCGTATTTGGGGCTATTCCACATGGGGCAAAGTAAGGGGGGCTAGTCACACGAAGTTCCCACTTTTGGGGCCTGGACACATTTTTCCCAAATTAAAATGATATAAAATAATTATAGAATATATAGAAACAAACAAAATTAAAAATAATTATAGAATTCAAAGAGCCTAAGGTCCAATCGAAGACATATATTTAAATACAAACCCTCTCTCGTTTCATTCTTATCGTAGCCACCACCTTCCCTTATTTATCTTCGCATCAGTTGTTATCCCTAAATAATTTCTAACTTTCGCCTTAATCCCATCTATCACTAATGTATCACCGTAATAATCTCTCTCTCTCTCTTCTCTCTCTCGTCTCCTCTCTCGTCTCTCCTCCTCCTCTCTCCTCCTCTCTCTCTCTCTCTTCTCTCCTGTGGTATAGCCGACAAACACACCCGCTTGCCCTCAATTTTCATACGCCGCCTAACCTATTCTTCTCTCACCCCTCTCTCGTTCTCTCTCTCTTGCAGCACAAACCCAAAGAACAACTCGCCTGCGCGTCCTTCGCTCATACCAGCTCCTCTACAACCCACCGTCGTTGCCGATGCAACTCCGACGCAATCAGCGAACGCCCACCAACTCCCGTGCTCTGACCAGCCGCGCCGAGTCCACCACACAATCCTCCCGCCGCCTCCTCCGCTCTCAGCCTCCCCCAGCCTTCCGCCGCGCTCACGGTGTCTCCGCCTCCAAGACCGCCGCCAGCGCCTGCACCTGAGCTCCGAACCATCGCCCAGCCCTCGGCGGCCTCCTCCAAACCGAGCACAGCCACCCTCAAACCTTCAACCGGCACCCCACAGCAGCCCGCTGCGCCGCCGGTCCAAGCTCCACCCACCCGCGCCGCGCCACGCCACAAGCAGCAAGCCACCGCCTCTCCGACGTCTCCGCCACTCGTCGCCCAACCCAAGCCCCGTCGAGCCCTTCATCAGCAACTCCGAGTCGCGGTCGACCCTGAGCTGACCTCCGCCTAAGACTCAGCCCACCAGCCTGCCTCTGACAGCCCTCCAGCGCGACGCACCGACGCAGCCCAGAGCCCGAGCCTGACAGATCCGACCGCCCTCCTGCCGGCAGCCCGCTCGACAGATCCGTCTCGTTGTTATAATTGTCGCAAAGTAATTATGTGCAAGATTTCGTTGCTCAGCTTGTCACTTATTATAATTTTATGACTGTTATAAATTATCTGCCAATATTAAGCTGTGGTATAATTATCTGTGTATGATGTTATGATAAGTAATTTAAAAGAAAATTTTTTTGTGTAAAAATGGTTATTTTAAGATGTTTTTAGAATTATTATGATGAGAGAATGAACTAATGGGAAATTTTGTGTAAAAATGGTTATTTTAAGATGTTTTTAGAATTATTATGATGAGAGAATGAACTAATGGGAAAATGAGTTAGTTTCGAATAATTATTAAAATAGATAATTTAAAATTAATTATTTTGGAAAAGGGGTCATTTTGAGTTGTTAAATTATTTTCGGCAAAAGTATTATATTTTTAATAATTATGATGATTTAAAAGAATTTATTTAAAATAAAAAGAATTATTTATTTTGGATAACAAGATATTGATGAAACCAGACTGTATGCATGTTTTACTGATTCAGGATTACATTTCATGTTTTACGATTATTGTACTATATTTGACATGTCTACTTTTATTGTTTCTGGTTGTTGTGAGAACCCTTAAGTAGTTCATGACTTAGTGGTCTCGTGCGTCATGAACAGACTTAGTGACATGTGTGGGTGTGTTGACTGAGTTAGGTGGTGAACCCGAGTTTCAATGAGGATTATGGTTGATTTAGAAAAACAAGAGAGTTGGGATGGGGAAGTTAATGTTCATGTGATCGGATAAGGCTGTTGATGTATCTTCCAGACTCATACCAGAGACCTGTTTCGTCCTGGGGTTGGTTTGTTGGACAAAGTGGCCTGTTTCGTCACTTTGATCCGTGACTTGTTTCGTCACCTGAGCTTTGCCTGAGTTCGGACCGGGCCGAGATCGGATTGCGTGTAGTCCTCTAGCCGCCTGTTTCGCGGGATTGGATGCGCGTAGGGGATTTGTGAACAGTCAGTTATCCGGTGATAGGAGCATTGACTCTGTGTGAGATGTGACCAGTGACCTGTTATAGGATGGCTAGTTACTTGACCTCGTTTCTAGGCTAGGTATGACTTTTTGTGAGATACGGATCAGTTGTATTATCTTTTCATACATAGATCGGGATTAATATTTAATTATCTACAATTTGAGACATATGGTATATACATGAGGGTTTCCTTGTTTGGATTATTTCGCTCGACGTACTACGTCTCTTGTTATAGATTTTTAAGTATTAATTCTATCTATTTGTATGACATGGTGACTTGGATGATTATTCTGATCGCTAGCTGCATGATTTCATTACCAATTGATTTACGGATTCTTATGATTATCATGTTTTGGTAGTGGATTTCATGTTGATTTTGTTGGATTACCAGTTGCACGTTCTTTTGTTGTTTCTGTTATCGTATCGTTTTTCGCATTGGATTTCCGTTCATTCTATTTTCTTTTGTGGGGTCTTGTCGTGCGCCATGCACCTGACGTACACCTGTTTTCTCTGGTGTACGTCAGACTTAGAGGAAGAACAAGTTCAGCTGGAAGATCGCTAGGAGCCAGAGGATTCTTAGCTGAGTACTTAGAAGACCGAGCTGAAAAAGCCGAAGCGTAGTTATTCCCTCTAGTTGTTCGATGATCCTAGTTTACTTTTGTAGCATTTCTTTCCGCCTGATCATTATATTTTATATTCTCCAGTATCTCATTCAGATAGTTTGTATAAGGGTATGTTGGACCCGTATCATTATGTCTTGGATGATATTTATTTGTGATATGATATGTATTCTTTTATTCTGAGTTTGTCTATTATATTCTTGCTGATTGTGATCGGGGACCTGTGACTTCGCGTTGTATTTATTTCCAGACGCTTAGCGTATTGGATTGAGAAGAAAAGAAAGAGAAAAAAATAGTAGTGTATATTTCTTCTCAATCTAATACGTCGCGGGCTTGTTCACGTCCCGATTCCCGGGTATTTTGGGAAGCGGGGCGTGACAGGGGGGAAGGTTGAACTCGAAGGTCAGGCGAAGAGGAGGCGACAGTGAACTCGAGGGCGAGGGCCAGTGCGACGAACTTGAGAAAGCTCTTGGTTTTAGAGAGAGAGAGAGAAAGAGAGGAGATGAGAGAGAGAGAGAGAGAGAGAGAGAGAGAGAGAGAGAGAGAGAGAGAGAGATGATATGAGTGTTGGGTCTGAGGGATTAAGAAGAGTGGATAAGGATATTTCGGGAATTTTAGCTTAGCTGACATGTAATAATTACTAAAAATGGGCTACAGCACAAAATGTCACACTTCAAGGGGCTGAACCACATGGGAGAAACTAGGAGGGGCTGCAGCATATGAAGTTTCTACTTTTGGGGTCCCGACACATTTTTCCTTTTTATATTTTATTTCTATAATTAATTAGATTGTAACGGTAAAAAAAGAGAGAGAAAAAACACATATTAAATACTCATTCTCGTTTATGCATAGTTTATGCGTTTTTTCTCTTGCTAACTTCCTTTATTCTCTTCTCATTCACTCATCTTTCATATTTGTTTAATCTTTGATACCCAACATACATAATTGCAATTCTAATTAAGAAGGCCCCAAAATAAAAGGCAAGCTTGTTGGTTTTTATTTATTTTAATAAATTTACATTCATTCTCCTCATATATATATATATATATTTTGTTATGTATTTTGTGTTTCTATTTTTTTTATATCTTTTATTCAACTAAATTGATTAGATTTTAATCCTTACATGATTTGTGCTAAAGAGATTGCCAATTAAATGAACGTAGAACCAAAATTTTGTGAAAAACATGTAATTAGAAGAAAGAAAAAATTTGATGAGAATGAAACTAATGAGGTGAGACTTTCACCTAAAGAATCTTTTAAAATTAATTATTTCAACTATATAGTTGATAATGCCATTTCTTCACTTCAAATTAGGTTTGAACGGTTTAAGATATATGCAGATAATTTTGGCTTTTTGTATGATGTAGAAAAATTAAAATGATTGGTGATGATTTTCTAAAAGAAAATTGTTTGGATCTTGAATTTTTTTTTTAAACCTTGACGCCTATGTGGCACAATCCCCGCCATCCTCATAAAGTAGGCACAAATCCCCACCAACTCACACACTCTCTCCTACTTTATGAGAATGGTAGGGATTGTGCCACATAGGCGTCAAGGAGGAAATCCACTCCTATGACAAGAATACTCATTAATCTCATATATATATATATATATACATATATCGGTTTTGTTCTGTATTTTGTGTTTTTGTTTTTTTCTTTTATATCTTTTATTCAACTAAATTGATTAGATTTTAATCCTTACATGGTGTTTTTAATTTGGGCCAATTATTCTCCTAGATGCTTATTCTAATTAATCTAAATAAAAATTAATATTTGTTTGTTCTTTTTATCATATTCATGCAGGTAACCATGTCAGACTTTAAAGTATGATCAAATTAAAAGTCGCCTTGAAAGTGTTAAAGCAATAAAATATCAAGCTCCACAAATAAGAGATGTTTTATATTAACTAGCAGAAGCTAGTGATGATCCTAAAACAAAAAGTGAAGCAATTTCTTTAGCAACATATGAGATTGAAATTTTTAAATTTTTATTAGGTATGATATATTGTTTGCAGTTACCACTGTTAGTAAATTTTTACAATATAAAGATATAAATATTGCCATTGCATTATATCAACTAAAAGAACTTGTTTCATTTTTTAATGACTATAGAGAAAACGGGTTCACATCTGCTATGATTTGTGTTAAAGAGATTGCCAATGAAATGAATGCAGAACCAAAATTTCGTAAAAAACGTGTAATTAGAAGAAAGAAATTTTTTGATGAGAATGAAACTAATGAGGTGAGATTTTCACCTGAAGAATCTTTTAAAATTAATTATTTCAACTATATAGTTGATCATGTCATTTCTTTATTTCAAATTAGGTTTGAACAGTTTAATATATATGAAGATAATTTGGTTTTTTTGTATGATGTAGAGAAATTAAAATTGCTTGGTGATGATTTTCTAAAAGAAAACTGTTTGCATGTTGAAATTTTTTTAAAACATGACATGTTATCTGATATTGATGGCTTAGATTTACTTTCAGAACTAAAAGTTTTAAAAGAAATAATAAATCATGAATTAAAAACAACACTTGAGATACTAAAACTTATAAAAAATTTTAAATTCTTTTCCCAATGCATGGATAACTTATAGAATACTACTGACAATACCTGTTAGTATAGCTTCAATAGAAAGAAGTTTTTCAAAATTAAAATTAATAAAATCTTATTTACGCTCAATAACTTTTCAAGAAAGATTAAATAATTTGACAATTTTATCAATTAAAAATGATTTATTATCAAAGCTTGAATATAAAAATTTAATTAGTAACTTTGCATCCAATTTTATCAATTAAAAATGATTTATTATCAAAGCTTGAATATAAAAATTTAATTAGTAACTTTGCATCTCAAAAAGCCAGAAAATTAATAAAAATTTAATTAGTAACTTTGCATCTCAAAAAGCCAGAAAATTAAATTTTATATAAAATCTATTTTTGAAAAACTAATATTTAACTTTTTTAAAAAATATTAAGGCCCCAAATATTTTTCTGTGCCTAGAACCTAAAAAATGCTTGAGACGGTCCTGGATGTAAGACGTTAGGTTTATATGTAAAAGACAAAAAATTTGATAAAATGTTGATGAATAGAATTAAACGAGCAACCATTTCTATTTCTATCAAAAGTCGAAAGTCATACGTCATATTCACAAACTTTTAATATATCCTAGATTATTAGAAATATTAGTGTGAAAATATTGTTCATCTTCAGTAACTTTAGTATATACAAGTGAAATTGATCCAGGTGATGCCGCAATATTAGTGTAAAAATATTAAGAATTAATGGTCTGCGCATTTGATTTAAAACACATCATGTACCTGACCACATAAAAAAATATTATATCAAAATACGTCAACATACCTCATAGACTAGACTGCTATAATACGAAATGAGGTTAACTTTTTATGAATAGTTCACAATGTCACGGTATTATAGTGTAAAAAAAGCACAACGAATAATTAAATATTTGTTCAAAACATCGTATATCTAACCACTTAAATATCATATAATAAACTGCTGAAATACAAATAGGGATTAAAATTTATTTTGTAGGATTTTTTGAGTCTATGAGTGATTTTGGAAGTGGATGGATTTGAAAGTAAATGGGGGTAAAACTTGGGGTTTATAAGAGAAATGTTTTTTTGAGAAGCGGTGGGTTTAAAAATAAAAAGGGATAAAATGAGTTTGTAAACAAAAAATCCTTCTGCAAGTGCGTGGAGTTTAAATTAAATTTGAGGCAAAATTTTGTGTTCCTAGGGGGGGATCAAGAAAATGACCGATGAATCAATAACTTTTCATTAGAACTAAACTAATTCTGTCAATTGATTTTTTCTTACCGTCGTATCCGAAAAAATTGAAACTTAGGTAAGTGTTTTATCAACATATGTAGCAAAAGAAGATATCTAATTTAGCTCTTTCATGCTTACTATAACTAGTTATTTTGGTTTTCTATTGGCTGCTTCAACTATAACCCCAATTTAGCTCTTTCATGCTTACTATAACTAGTTATTTTGGTTTTCTATTGGCTGCTTCAACTATAACCCTAGCTCTATTGATTGGCTTGAACAAGATACAACTTATTTGAACTGAATTGAATGAACAAATTCATAGAAAAAAATATTTCTACTTCAGGTATTCCGCGGTCCCTTCTCGTGTCAATTGTTAATTCTTGGTTATATTGGTAACTCTTGGTCATTGAGATTCGCGTATTTTTCAGATTAATATTTAGGGATAGATCTTACCTTTCTTTTTATCTCCTCAAACAAATCGAAATGATTGAAGTTCTTCTATTTGGAATCGTCTTAGGTCTAATTCCTATTACTTTAGCAGGATTATTTGTAACTGCATATTTACAATACAGACGCGGTGATCAGTTGGACCTTTGATTGACTAATAGTTTTTTTGATTGACCTCCTCCTTGTAGGAGGTCAAACTCAAGTTGCAATTCGACTGTGTTTTGTTAAGTTTTTTTTTTTGTGATTCAAAATAACCTAAACGGAATCACGCTCTGTAGGATTTGAACCTACGACATCGGGTTTTGGAGACCCGCGTTCTACCGAACTGAACTAAGAGCGCTTTCTTATGACAGACCAGAAGCTTCTCAAGCTCAAGCATTTACTTTCCTAGTTAGAGACCAACGTCTTGGGGCCAACGTGGTGGGGTGGGAAGATGTTCTGTAATACTGTGTAAGTGGGTGGTTTAAAAATCAACGGGGGTAAGACTTTGGGTTTATAAGCAAGAATTCCAACTTTGGAAGTGGGAAAGTTATAAAAGAAAAGGGGACTGAGACTTTGAGTTTATAAGCGAGAACTCCAACTTTGAAAGTGGGCAAGTCTAAAAATAAAGTGGGGGCAAAACTTTGGGTCTATAAGAATAAAAACCCTGCATACTAAAGCTTTTGTATCTTGATGACTTGAAGTGGGTGGGTCTAAAAGTAACTCGACTTAAAACTTGGGGTATACATACAAAATACCCTTGATAATAACTATTGTATTCTTTCTGTGCATTAAAGTTATCAGGATGTCTACTGTTCACTACTGTAGACATCCCACTAACTTTGGGATATATAAGCAAAATTGAGTGGCGTGTTGATGCCGGCATTATCTTGAAAAGGCTATAAAAAATGGATTTGGATCATCTCTACTATAAAAAATAGTGGAGTGGTCACTACTTTTAATCTCAGTCGTTGATTATTTAGTAGGCGGTTATGATACAATCTAAATCTAACACTTACCATACCCTCGTGTAGTACACTCATTCCTAATTTGCACTAAAAGAAAAAAATCACAACCATCAACTTGGTAATCAATGGTTGTGATTATGTAATGGTCTCTCCACTATATTTTTGTAGTGGAGAGGATCAGAATCCATAAAAAATTAGCATTTGGTTTAATAATACACCATATATTTAACCATTTGAACAAAAAATTAACAAATTACAGCACAAATACAACAACTCACACTTGATACCAAACCGAACTACTGATATTGAAAGTGGGTTTGTAGAATTAACATTTCTATTATGCTATATACCTAACCTCTTAAAAAATATAAAAAAAATTACGGAAAAACATGACAACATGCAAGGAATATCAAATTGTTGAATAAAAGCGCGATTAAAAATAATATGTTGGATATTTTGAGTGGAAGATTGACGTTGAAAGTGATTAGGGCCTAAAAATAAATGGGGGTAAAAGTCTGGATTTATTAGATAAAATTTCTCTTACGGAGTAGGTGAGTCTAAAAATTAATTGTATAAAATTCTAGATAGTGTATATTGGGTCTAAGAGATTTTAGAAGTGTGTGGACTTAGAAATAAATGGGGTGTGACTTCGGGTTTATAGCGAAAAATGGAAAACATGATAGACAAAAATGGTGGTTCGATTTGACCTCTAAAGACCTCTGATACGAGTGGTTGTGCGAGCACCTTTGATCGCGAAATTATCAAAGGTGGGTTGAGAAGAGGATGACAGAAACACAAGAATAATTCAGTATGTGGCGAAGAAAAATACCCTCTCTAGATTATGATATGAAAAGATTACAATCCCTCTCTCACAATCTTACTAGAATCGAGAACAAACTCTCAATTCTCTCTAAACCCTAATCTCTCTTGATTAGAATCTCTCTTTGATTACATCTGATTTTTCTTAGAAACCCTAAAACAATCTATTATATAGGTGTAACAACGTGGATGACAAAGTGATAAATAACCAAGCCCAAACCCCACAAGAATTCGTGCAAACAGAAACCCAAACTAACCAGGAAACCATCGATGAGTTGACTTATGTGCATATATGAGTCGACTCATGACACATGGGTCGACTCATGACAGTCATGAGTCGACCGGTCAGAAACTTCTGACAAAACTACTGGGCTTCGTGGGTCGACTCATGACAGTCATGAGTTAACTGGTAAGAAACTTCTGACATACGGCTGGGCTTCGTGAGTCGACTCATGACAGGCATGAGTCGACTCAACCTGATGAGTCGACTCATGTGCATGTATGAGTCGACTCACGAGCTGAAAAATGGACGCTTCGATTCTTCAATTCACCGTCTCGTTCCACGCTTCGTCCTGCGTTACACTGTATTGTTTTACACCTCTATTCTCAAGTTACCATGAGAATCATCTATTCTCAAGTTCCCATGAGGATCGCTAAGTTCCGAAGAGAAGATACACTCGTATCATGGTCCCCCCTTTAGGAACTTGAAGTCCCATTCAAGTTAGAACTTCAGCTGAGAAAGCTCACGAGCTCCTCCATCCTTTATGTACCACCTGGCTTTGCTAGGAACCTGATATCGACGTACAACTGAAAACGACTCCTTTGTTCCTCGCCTCATCGTAGTCGTCTTCCGCTCCAACATGCAACTCCTTTTTGATGGCTCGTCATAAAGTCTAATGCACAGCGAGACGAACTTCTTGCTTGCATTCACTAGCCTCTTCATTCGCGTCACCGTCACCAAGTTTGCCTCCCTCGGAAGAGACGCCGAACGAAATATGAACTTTTCACCATCCTTGGTGAATGTGTACTTCTGATCTCGCCTTTCGTAGATCGTGTATCTATCCCACAAGTACAGATTACCTAGTATAACCTGAAAAACATCCAATGGAACGACGTCGCACGTGACCTCGTCAATATACGACTCGTAGAGCGCAAATCTGACAGTGCATTGATCAACTACACTTAGTCCCGTCTCCTTCTGCATCCACCTTAATGGATAGGGTTTCGGATGCTTGACTGTCTTCAGACCCAGCTTCTGAACCAAGGCCTCGGATATCAAATTCTTTTCGCTGCCTGGATCAACAATGACATTAACCAAACTGGTTTTCACTTGCAACTTTAGTACAAAGAGCTGCTCTCGGGGGTCTTCATCCTCTTTCGTGGTCTGTTTTTCTGCCATAAGATTGAGACTACTGTTGGGCTCTGTCATCCCAGGAACTTCCTTCGGACCCTGTGCTATCACGTATGCCTTTTTGTCCTCTTTCTTCTTCAACACCTTTGGTTTTATACGGGGATACTTCTCCCAGCATCGATCAGCGATATGTCATGTCTTCTCGTAGTGACTACAAATCCGTTCTGCTCTCCCTGGATCACCCTTCTTCTTATCCTTATGTTTAAAACCACTAGAATCACCTCCTGTCTGTTTTGCATCTCCCTTTGTTTCGTTGCTCTTCTTTTGCTTTCCCTCGATGGCAATAGCTTTCACGCTTACCTCTGCAATAGACTCGATCGTGAATAGCTTCATCTCCTTCTGGATGTATTCGTTCAGACCCGCCATGTACTTCATAAAGATGGAGTATTCATCCGTCGCGACGTTTAGAACCATCGCCTACTGCTGGAACTCTGTTGTGTACTCTTGAACGCTCTGATTGACTCTTTAGCACTAGCCATACCACTTGTACCAACGCTCCTCAAGAAATCCCACTGGGTAGAACTGCTTCTTCAGTAGCTCATTGAATTTGTTCCACGACACCGCCTTTCGTTCCTGCTTGCAATAGGATTTCCACTATGTCAATGTATACCCCGAAAGCTTCAAAGTCGCAAACACAAGCTTCTCCTTGGATGAATATCCATAGGGGGTAAAATACGTCTCCATACACTCGATCCAATCATCAAGCCTCTCGACGTTGACACTCCCATCATAAATAGGAATCTTTACCTTGAAGTCTATCTTCAAATTCTGGTAAGAATTCTTACCCCCTTAACGCGGAACAGTTTTGACAATCTCGACCTCCCTATCAGAATCAGATTCCTTGCCTTCTCCATCAGACTCCATAAGTTTCTTCTTTCCTTTCGAAGAAGATTCCTCCTTTTTGTCCTTTTCTTGGAAGATATTGACGAGCTGTGTGAGAGTCGAACTCATTGTCTCCATCTGTTTCTCCAATGCGTCTAACCTCGCTGAACTATCTCCTTCAGTCATCTTCTCCTTCCTTAATTTCTGGACTCCTCCTAATGAAATAAGGATCTCGTTTAACTTTTTGTATTGCGATCGAGTCAGGACCATATACAGGATGCTTCATTCACAGGATCTGATCGCTCTGATTACAACTTGATACGAGTCGCCGTGCGAGCACCTTTGATTGCGGAATTATCGAATGTGGGTTGAGAAGAGAATGACAGAAATACAAGAATAATTCAGTATGTGGCGAAGAAAAATACCCTCTCTAGATTATGATATAAAAAGATTACAATCACTCTCTCACAATCTCACTAGAATCGAGAACAAACCCCCAATTCTCTCTAAACCCTAATCTCTCTTGATTAGAATCTCTCTTTGATTACATCTGATTTTCCTTAGAAACCCTAGAACAATCCCTTATATAGGTGTAACAACATGGATGGTAAAGTGGTAAATAACCAAGCACAAATCCCACGGGAATTCGTACAAACAGAAACTCAAACTAACCAGGAAACCATCGATGAGTCGACTCATGTGCATATATGAGTCGACTCATGACACATGGGTCGACTCATGACAGTTATGAGTCGACCGGTCAGAAACTTCTGACAAAACTGATGGGCTTCGTGGGTCAACTCATGATAGTCATGAGTCGACTGGTCAGAAACTTCTGACAAACGACTGGGCTTCGTGAGTCGACTCATGACAGGCATGAGTCGACTCAACCTGATGAGTCGACTCATGTGCATGTATGAGTCGACTCACGAGCTGAAAACTGGACGCTTCGATTCGCCGTCTCGTTCCATACTTTGACCTGCGTTTCACTGTATTGTTTTACACATCTATTCTCAAGTTACCATGAGAATCATCTATTCTCAAGCTCCCATGAGGATCGCTAAGTTCCAAAGAGAAGATACACCCGTATCAACCTTTCTCTCTCTCTAAAAACATCTCTTACCAGAGCGTTGCCGCGCGGCCATGTTCTGCTCAAGTTCCAAACACCGTTCTACGTAGTGAAAGTAACGGGGAACTTTGGGCTTCTATGGGAAGAACTTAATTTTTATTAGTAAATTAAAAACGTGAGTTGTGGCTAGGTAGGCCCTTTCTTTTAATTAATTAATTATATATTTTAAGGTTTTATTTTAAATCTTGAATAATAAAATTTGGGTTTGAATTTTTGATGCCGATTACCGCAAAAGGAGAGATGACAAAAGAAGATGATGTGGCTGCAAACGCCACAAAAGTAGATAATATCCTCATCGTACACGAAACGTGATAACACCACTCACAGTGTGCAACACAGAAACTAACACCTAATGCCTATCATTGTGTTTTCTTTGTTGTGTTTTTGTAAGAAAACACCATGGTGTTGTGTTTTTCTCTTAAAACGTTTTCAAAGCATCATGTTAAGTATTTTTGGTCAACACTAGTTTGATCCATTACAACATTAGTATTAAACATATTATTAATATATTATATATTAATTATAATAAAATATATTATAAATAAAATATTATAATATTTAGTTTAAATTATTATAGTATTACAAGTATTTATATAATGCAATATAAAATTGACCTTAATTATTATAATATTATATTGTATTAATTGAATTATATTATATTATAATTTATTACATACTTTAATTTTCAGAACTAATTATATATTAAATTATATTAGTATATCAACATTGTATTGTATATCATTACTATTATATTTTGTTATAATATATTATTTTATTATTAATATAATATTATACTTATATAATATATAATATGTTATTATATTATTATTCATATAAATAATTATTATAATGTTAATATTATGTTATACTGTATGTTATTAATAACATAATATTTATAAAAATATTTTTAATATATGTATATATATGTAATCGGTCTTTTTGAATATAATTTAATAATATATAATAATTTTATGATTAAATAAGATAATTATTATATTAATGAATATATATTTTTATTAATATTTAATAGCATAATATATTTATCTTATAATATATTATATATTTATATTTTATATTACATTATACTATATAATATTTATAATATATATTATTGTATTTATAATAAATTTTTAATATGTGTACTATTATATAATATTTATAATTTAATTGATTAAGGAGTTAATTTAATTAAAAGTTGGATCAATTATAACAATTATCTATTAGTGTTAGTATGTTATTATGTATTATATTTAGTTTTATTATATATTTTTATTATTTTTTATTAGTTTATTTATATATTATTATTATTTATTATTATATAATACATTGTTAACATATTAAATACTAGTATTTAATATGTTATTATATTGTTATATAAGATATTTTATTTATTATATTTTTATATTATTTAATAAATATTACTAATATATTAGATTAACTATAGTATAGTATAGTATATTATAATAAGCATGTTGATAATAACTCTATACTAATTACATTTAATATATTATGTTAGATATTATATTAACACATTCTCAAACTCAAAACCAAAACATCAAACTTAAAACACCTTTTAGGTGTTTTGAAATAAGTGTTGTGTTTTTGATTTGAGGATGATTTAGCTCAAAAAACACCATGGTTTCCAAACACATGGTGTTTTGTTTTTGACAAAAACATCATGAAAATAAGTAAAACACCATGGTATCCAAACG
This sequence comes from Asparagus officinalis, assembly GCF_001876935.1. Lineage (NCBI taxonomy): Eukaryota > Viridiplantae > Streptophyta > Magnoliopsida > Asparagales > Asparagaceae > Asparagus > Asparagus officinalis. The sequence continues at coordinate 25,081,699 of NC_033799.1, read as the reverse complement.
GAGCCAAGATATACACACAAGTACTCCGCTGATCCAAAATACAAGCGTTCTCATTGAGAGAACCGTACAAGAATAGCTGCTATCTGATAGCGAATCCCCAATATAGAACTCAGTCCAGAGACATGCACAAGCGCGATATCTTTCAGTGGGACAAAGGAGAGACTTCGTGGCTATCTCATCAATTGCAACAACGAAGCTCAGTTTATACGCTTTTATTCAAGCTCCACACGTCATAATTACTATTCATAAAGGAGCAGAAGTGATCAGTCGATGCATATCTCAACAAGATATAGAGATCTTCCTCCTGACCGTCGATGAAGAACCTGCAAGATTTCATTTGAAACCAACCTTTCATGGGCACTCGAAACATGCATCAACAGCGGTCATTGCTACGACGAACCTCCTGCAACTACGATTGCAGAAGTACACACACTGAAGTTTGGAACGAACCAAAATCAAAGAAACTCAGAGCCAGCAAACCAAAACTTTACGCACATATGCTACAAATGAGTTCAGCAAATGTGAAAATTTCTGAATCAGATCAAAATTGTCCAAGGTACAATACATCGAAGAGACCTATAAAAGAAGTAAAGAAGAATAATTAGAGATAACCATCAAGTCACACCCCAACTATCTGGGTTTGCAAGAAGGTAGCCCAATTTCATCTCCTTGCTTTTGAATACCCTTTTTTCAAAAAAAAAAATCTCATAAAAAGGTACCGCTACCTTCTTCCATGCAGAACATAAGGATTATGTGAATGATTGTGCTGTATGGATCTTTAGTAACAGTTGGCACAACAATAACTGGGATGTTGGGTATGAGCTGGCATCTCATTTAGAAAAATGGATTCGCTTGGACTGATGAGCTCGATCTGCACCGATGTGACTAGCAGGATGGCTCATGGACCAAAATCAGTAGTCAGCAAAGCTCTAGAAGGCACACGCATTCTATGTGAGGAGTATGAGGAAACATATCAACTGGTTGTACACTTTTGAGCTGGTAACATCCTTCAATGCCTTGATCGGCCTGCGTATAGTTTGTAAGAATGTAGTCCAAAAGAGGTTCATATATAAGAAATACTTGTGGAATTGAGAACATACCAGACCATGACAAAGGTAATCAAGATCCCTGGCACATGTGGCCGGATTACAAGATACATAGATGATGCGTGGTGCACGGAGCTTGAGTAGGAATTTTATTAGCTTCAAATGCATGCCTGGGCGATTCGGATCTGTAGAATTTTGAATTAATTTGCATATTAGGAGTTCTGCAATTAAGAAACAACTTGCGCAAAAACGAGTGAAGCATAAATGAGAATTTTACGATGGACTATTGGATACAATAAGAGATAAGATAATAAATAAGCTCAAGTTGCAAGGAAAAAAATAACAAGAGAACAAATAGGGAGGAAAATCATTGAGATGGTTTGAACAAAATGAAGGACACCAATTACTCCAATCAGGAGAGGTGATAAGATTATGAACAATGAAGCAAGGAGAACTAGATGTAAGAATAAAAGAACTTGATGAGAAGCAATTAAAAATTATATGAGAATGGTTAACCTAACTGCGGAGATGATAACCCCATATATAAATGAATGGAAAAATATGATTCATGTAACCGGCCTAAAAAATATGGGCTATAGACTTTGTTATTGTTGTTGTATCCATATCAATAATTCAGTGATGATTTATTTTTCAGCCAAGTTTTAGAAGAAAGGGGTAAAGTAACTGACTTAAAAAACATAATTAACTTCACCAAATCAAGAAGGATATTTGAATTTTTCTGAATAAAACAAGCACTTTAAAAACTATTTTAAATGTAAACTTATACATTATCTGTGTAGGTTTGTGCATGTGTGTAAGTAAGTTCACACTGTGCCAGCTTGTGTGTCAACGCAATCAATAAAGATTCTACAGGTTCCAGGCACCAATATATCTTCATTTAGAAATCTTTATATCAGTAAAGGACATTTCTACTCGTAAATTGAAATATAATTTTTATGTCATTTCAAATTGGTGCTTGAAGGTAATATCAAAGATTTAACTATAATCATAATGGATCAAATTAGACCAGATATAACCTGATATGACAATATCAGGTTTTGGAAAGTCACGCCCAAAATTGTCATCAATTTTGTTCAGATCTCCTTGAACAAATGTAGCATTAGAGATGTCATTGAGTTGAGCATTTTGTTGGGCATCTGCGATGGCTTCAGGCACTACTTCATATCCATATACATGCTTAGCCCTGAAAGTATCAATGATTGTATCCTCGAAATTATTTCCTTTAAAAATGAAAAGTACCTGGCTATCAAATAATACTAATTAAACAAAATTTAGCCTCTTTTGTGTGAAGCTATAGTCAGTTAATTTACCTTCTTGCAAGTGTTAAACCGATAGTTCCAGTTCCACAGAAAAGGTCAAGAACAGTTTCTGAGCCATCTCCCTTGAGATCAGCACAGTCCTCTATAAGCTTATAGAGGACTTCTGCCTAAATAAAATAATTACATCTTTAACATACTCAAGAATCTCAAAGAACATCCAACAAAACTATAAAGCATGAAAAACTGAAAGTTAATTGCACAGGAAAAAACAATGGCAATGTGCAAATGTATTATTCAGAAAAGCAACTTGCGTATTTAGCATTTCTATAAGGGATTTAGCATTTTTGGAAACGTGCAAAACTTATTCTTCTTCTCTAGAGTGCCATGAATGCAACTCACTGGAGCTCAGATGTATTCCATTATTCCAGCATATTTCGCTGATAACCAATGAGTAGTTCTCTGTCTTCAGTATGCTGATGATGACACATTGGTGTTTTATCAAACAACTAGAGATCAGCTAACTGCTTTGAAGCTTTTGCTATATCGGTATGAGTTGGCATCTGGACATCAAATTAATTTTTAAGAGTGTTTTAATTGAACTAAAGCAAAATTGCTCCATGCAACAAAATTTGGCAATCATTTCATGCGTGAGTTGTAACTTTCCTATCACATATTTGGGTGTGCCTTTAAGACAGAGCTGATTGGATGCCTATGATTACTAAGAATCTAGATTATCTTGTGGAAAAGTGAACTTTTATCCAGAGGAAGGTTGGTTTTGGTAAATTCTACATTAGCAGCCATGCCTCTTTTTTGGATGTCATTTTTCTTGTTCCCTATGTGGGTTTGTGAGAGGATTGACAAAGTTAGAAGAAGATTTCTCTTGAGTTGATCTTTAGATAATAAGAGGGCTTCCAATTTATTGAATTGGGATACTGTGTGTAGACCAAATTTCATGGGAGGTTTGTGAGTGTTGAATTTGAGAATTATGAACAAGGCTTTGTTAGGAAAATGGCTTTGGAGATTACTAGATAAGTCTAGTATATTATGGTGAAGATTTTCTGCATATTAGTAATTCCTCAAAAGTTTCACGTTTTTGTTTTTGGAGATGTATTGCTAAACAGGCAGAAGATTTTTTAACATGTACTACTGAGCTGGTGGGAGGAGAGAGAGAACTTATTTTTGGAAGGATACTTGGATAGATGATTTTACCTTAGCATCTACATATCCTGACATGTTTCAATTAGCTTTTAATCCTTTGGCTTCAGTTTAACAGAAAACTTATAGGTGCTTTAATGTTTCAGTATCTAGAGCTCCTTCATTTACTTCAAGGGGTGAATGTTATAGATGCTGAAAGAAGAACATGAACGCTGAAGGCTACTGATAGATTTACTACAACGTCATACTATAAATTTTTTATAGATGCTAGTGTGAGTTCCATATTCTGATATTTGGAAAATTCAGGCTCTTTTGAAAGTCAAATTGACGTGTCCCTTAGCTCTGTTAAGAAGTTGAATACTAAAGACATGCTGTTGAAGAAAGGCATAGAAGTGGATCCTTTATATGTGCTGTGTGGATTAGAAGATGAATCTCATAATCATCTTTTCCTGAAATGTGGGCTTACTCAATCTATCTGGAATTCTCTGTGCATTAAATTCAACATTTCTGGCCTGCCTAATGATCTGTATTCTGGATGGATTTTTTGGAAACATAATCAATCAAAAGAGGCAAGGAGAAAGCTATCATCGTATCTGTCATCTGTGAGCTTTAATTTGGTGCATCTGGTGTGAGAGAAATAGTAGTCTTCAAACACAAACACAAGCAGTCCCTGGAGGTATGGCATTCGGTTATTTACTTTGCTGGTTTCGAGCTAGGTATTATGGTTGGCGGGATGTCTGAGAGATTGATGGAGGCAATGAACAATCTGGAGATGCAGCTAGAGGCACGAGTGCAGGAGATCAATCTGATGAAGTTGGTGGTGGGTCTACTTGCCCTATTCTGTTGATGCTGCCCAAAAAAATGCACAACCTGTCCTGATTATTTTGAACTTTTTGTATATATGCTTCAGAAACTTGTTGCTGGTGCCGTGGTTATGTTTGAACTGATGTATATACAGTTATGATACCGATGGAGTACACTCTAGGGTTGGGGGTGTACTCCTTATTGTGTAACAAACCATTTTTTAGCAGTATGATAGCTGAGATCTCATGTTTTGAGGTCTCATCCTTTTTCTCACCCCAAAAACAGTCACTATTTTTTCATATAATAAAATCTCTGAATTGTTTGTTCCTTTAATTAGGTAGAGCTAACGAGTGAATATGAAGAGGCAACTTTTTTGCTTCCAGATTTTGTTATATAATGTTGAATAACTAGTTAGAGATGGTAATGATCTTTTCTTTATGTTTATCTTTTTCACTTTTTTGCTGCAATTTGGGATCATTTTTATAATTCAATTACAATCTTTTATGGATACCAATAAGTCTTGCTTCAGCCAGTATTGATACCAACCTTGTTATTTATTTTCTGTTTTGTAAGAGATGAGAGCGCATCAAGCCACATTTACAGAAGAATTTGCAAGATGAATGCAAAAACAATTAATAATAAAATGGAGAATGCGCATTACTTTAAGTTAATTTTATTGTTTATATCTTTTCTACATTCTTTGTTTCTTCTATAAATATAAATTGCAAAAATATTATCATTAACTTGTTCTCGTTTTTCTTTTAAATTAAGAAAACCACAAGAACTTTTCACAAAAACATCAGTATCTTAGGTAGCTTGTCCTCAATAAACATATCAGTTGACTTCTTATTTGCTTGGTAGGCATAAAATTGACTTCTACATGTTAATTTTTAGATAGAATTTTCTTTGGTATGTTGTTTTTTGACATGTGTTACTTTATTTGAACTTTTAGAAAGAAGAGTAAAATATAAACCTGGTGTTAATATTGTGAGGGAGTATTCTAGAAGTTATAAAAGCCATGACAATTTAATGTAGTTTCAAGGTTTCCGCAATTTAATGTGAGAGAGAGAAAATCACGATAATTTTATGCAACTTAACTAATAAAGATGTTACTGAAAGATCAAAATTCCAAGTAAAAAACTAGATACCGAGATTGTGCTCAGTCTCTTTCTTACATTGTGTTCTTGTCCTTCACAATTTTGAAAAACGTTAAAGAGAATGGACCCCTACACTTTTTTCTCTTGTTGTGTATAAATATTGTAGGAGTAATAGTGTAGTTATCACTACTCTTCACAAATAGGAATTTTATATAATCGTCTAAAAAATGAGAATTGTACTTATCCTTCAAACTTTCCTAATTGCATCTATGCTCATCACAATAAACTAAAATCATTTTTATACCTCCAAAAGGTATTGAAATTGTATCTATAATCATGATAGTACTTGTTCACATTTAAATTAAATGAGGATAATATTTCTTTCAAATTATCATATAAATGATGAAAATAAAATTTGTGATTTTGATAAACATATGTCCTAGATAAGAAACACTCAATACGACTGTAGGGACAAATTATAAAAAGATGTGTTAAAAAAGACAATATAATTTGAAATGAGATAGATTTAGAAATTGTGATAATGCATACAAACTCCTACTCTTCTAAATAGTTGAATAATTAAAGAGTTAAATAACAATTTTTGCATATCATTTAACTACAAACTAAAGCTAATTTAGTTTAATTAAAAAAAGCATGATTAATGATGTTGAGGATGTACATTTTATTTTCTGGTGGATGAATATGCAAAAATCTATTTTTAGAAACTACATATATGCATACATAAATACCAAGAATATGTGAAAGATAGGATCTCTACATATTCAGTTTTATATTTTATATATTTTTCTTTACTTTTTCTTTCCTTCCAATGAGAATCAATCACCTCCAAATTCACTCAAAAATGGTAACAAACTATCTACAATACATCTATAATTCCTAGCAAGATCAAAGAATACCAATAATCACCGGATATTTGCGAGATTGGTGAGATCGTGAGAATTTTTTTCCCTGGAAATATTACCAACAAACCTCCGTGACTTTAACTCCCAAAATCAAACGTGGGATCCTCTGTAGTTTTCTTGTTGCAACTATCCGTTTACCACTGATTAAAATTCCTTAGTCTTAGGGATTCTTTAATCAAAAATTTCTTTTAAAAATCAATCTTCTCTCCTCCCCCATCTTGGTCCCAAAACCGCAGAGGGAAAAAAACAGAAAAAACCCAACAGAGAACAAGAGAATGAGAGGGACGAGATTTGGATTTTTCTCTTGGATTTGGGGTTCATAGTCTTTTTTCGACAAATCGACAAGCATCTCTTTCCTCAATTATCTTCTAAAAATTTTTATTAGCTTATGCTTCATGCAACACCATTTTTCTTTTCCATTCTAGTTCATAGAAATAAATAGTAGGATTCATGTTTAAAATTATTAGAGATTTCATAGTTGTTTTATCTTATTCGTGGAAATAAATAATAGGATTTATAATCCTACGATCTATTTTTTTTATATCTTATTTATCTATTATATTTTTTTCCTCCATGATCTTAACATTATTGTTGCTATTAGTACTATAATTTTCACATAAAATTTCGTACAAATCAGAACTAAAATTTTGGTTTATATAATATATAAATCTATCATTCACTTATTAGAAAATATTTATTGAGGAATTTAACAGAAATCGAAATTTAACTATTACTTGCATCACCCTTGACATGAAAGATTGATGATTGTAGTGGTTAGTTGTATTTGACAATGACACAAAGGTCAGGAGTTCGAATCCCAGAGCCTTCCTTTTTCACATATATATGTATTTTGGGTCGGTTTGAACTCGAACCCGACCCGATTCAGATCCACTATTAAACCAGACCCGCTTGGGTCTAAAATACACCAATACCCAACCCATTTGGGTCTATAACTCCTCGAACCCGACCAAGTTCAGACCTATTATCAAATTCTAGACCCATTTGAGTCCATAACCCTAAATTACAAACCCGTTTAACCCAATTAGGATTCCATATCAGATTTCCGACATGTTTGGATTTATGATTCAAATTACAGACATTTAACCCAGTTAGGATCCACTACCAGATTTCAAACCCGTTTGGGTCTTTTGCTCACTAAAATCAGTTTTTACAAATTTCTATGTTGTCAAATTAAAACTATTTGGCCTGCTTTGACACTAAACAATTATGCTAATTAGTTATTTTCCGTTTATTAAAATGAATGATGATATTGTTTGATCTCTTGATGCTTATTGAATTACCTGATGTTATGTTTGATCACCTATTGACATTTAATAGGGTTGATTGTGCATGAAGACGACTTCCGTCAAGAAATATGTTTTATAAACGTGTTATCATAGCATGGCTATACTCTCGACATCGATATCCCGATGTGAGGAGTTTCTCCTGATTTTTTTACTATTATTATAATAGCATTGATTAGACGATGTACCCATCTTGATTAGACATGTTTTGGATCACGGTTATTTTTCATAAATTTTATGAAGGTTGTTCCACGGTAACTCTGTGGTTAGTGAATAATATTTCATGCACAATCACTTAAAATAAATGAATAAATGTGGGATTTATAATGGAAAATTGGACGGAGAATATAACGTATATATAAGCGGGCTCATGCGCATTCTTGATATCCAGATTTATATATATAAGAGCTAATGGTCAATCCTGACTTGAAACCGTGTTCTCGAGACGGTTTACGGGAACCCGACTTATACACATTAAAATATTCTTCTCTAATTCAAATAACGCCTAAAATAACAATAATAATGTGCTTGCGTGCCTTGCGGTAGGCCTTGTTTAATATCTACAATTAGTGTTTTTTTTCTTTATCACCTTTAATTGAGTTTTTCATCTTTTCATTATACCTGCTACTTATACTCACACGCGCACAATTCCTCCATTTTACATGCTTGTTGGGAGTTTTCTGACTCCCCTGGGGTTTGCGTACCCCAGACTCGGGGACCGTTCTTTCTTCGTAGGACTGAGAGTACTTTGAGGGTCAGGCCCAACGACAGTGATCATATTCTGTCATATCACTCTCTCAGCTTCAGTTTATTTCGGTAGTTATTTGTTTTAAACCTTTCCTTTAGCCACATGTGATTTTCCAGACTATGATGTATTTTCCTCTTTTTCTTTTTGGATAGTTGTGGACTTGTCGTAGAACTTTGTAAATTTTAGAGATTTCTTTACCTATCTATTTTTCTGTGTTGTCTTAGTTACATGCTCTATGATGTAGTTTTGATTTTATATCAATATACAGGATGATCTCGAGGTGTGAATGTGGCCGAAGGGTTGCATTATCGGCCGAGTCACGTTCCAAGTTATTATATTTTAAAACCAGGGCGTGACACGTGTCAGTTTTTTGTGCCTTTAGTAGCACCACTAATTTCTCATTGCATATAAAGGAGGGATTAAAAGTATTTCTCATTATAAATTTTTTTAATTAGAGAAATTACATTGTTAATGATGACGAGGGTATAATGTACAAATTTAATACAACCAGTGGGCCTTTTCAATGATGACGAATGTATAATATAAAAAATTTAAGATTATTCTCATATCAGACGCTAAAACTCTAATCTATTTTTGTATTACCTTCAAATCTTAATATTTTTATTTTACACCTTTAAATATATCAAGCAAAGATGTTTAAGATAACACCCCCCATATTTGTAATTTACACTCTCAGATCCATTAAGTCATTCCAAATAAGATCCCATTTCAAACAATTGTGAATATTTTGGGGATGTCATTTAAAAAGAGGATAAAATACCGATAACACCCTCTAGGATGTTAAGTACACTTGATCATATTACCCCTCAACTATTTATAGCATTTAACATTCTAGATTCACATAAAGATTCACATTTTGAGAAGGTTGCAGATAAACCCCTCTTCCCAGAGGTGTTAAGTACTAGTAAAATAACTAAGGGATGATAAATACGAGTGCAGATATAGATAAGGGGGATTATTTGCAATACGCATAAAAATATGAAGATTTGAGCTCCTAATATAAAAATAGGATAGAGTTTTAGGGTATACATGACAAAATCCAATTTTTATTTTTGCATTGAATATGTTTCTCATTTTGTGTACTTTGTGTTTGTAGGGTTGGTTGCATATGCGCTTAATGATGATGATCATTGTCATTACATTTACATTGACATACGTTGCATTGTGGATAATAAGATGTGTGCCAAGATGCATGTGCAAATGAAGGATATTTTCGGTTTGGTGGATTGTGTGTACCCGACCCAATTGTGGACTCTGCGTGTTGTTGTATTTTTGCTTTGTCCTGAAATAGCTTGGTGGTGAAACCATAGTTGAAGGGATATTATTATGGAGATCATCATATCTATGTATTTTTAATAAAAAGATTTGTTCACATTCCCTCTCACTTCGAAATTTTCTTTTCTTCTGCTTCTATTGTTATTGAATAGAAAGTAATCTTTGTCTAAAGTCATGTATTTATTGCGTGAAAGAAAGAAAAAGAAATAAGAGTATTTCATATTCTTAATTTTTACATGTTTCATGGAAATTTTGTACTTAATAATTACATTTATTTTCAGTGGATGTTTGTTAATTACTTAATTCACATTAGTTATATAGAGCTGGCGACTGGGTCAGGTTAGGCCAACCCAACCCTCTGTTTTTCTTTTTTCTTTTCTGTTTTTTTCTTTTACGTCTTTTCTTTGGACTCTTTTTGTAAAAGTTGATTTAGATGAATTTTGACCGACTAACTAGGATATTGTTGCTTCTTGAGGAATGTTTGAGCTCGACCTACCAATTCATTGCTTGAAAAACATGAACATTCCACTATGTTACTAATTTGAGGATTACTACATAGTTAATAATAGTTAGTTACTTATAAGTAATGTCAATATAGGGTTAGGTGCAGGTCAAGGCTCGATCCGAGCTAGGCCAGGTTTCCTAGCCAGGTCTAGGCCAAGGTTTCAGAAACAGATCCATACCCAACCCACTTTCCGATGAAACCAGATCAGACCTGACTCAGATGCTATCGGGCACGGTCATATCAACCGAAAACGGGCTGATTCAGTGCTGGTTATGAGTCAACCCGACCCGGTCGCTACCTTTACGTGATACACTAACTTTGTTTTACATGTATAGTGTGAAAGAAAGAAAAAGAAATAATAGTAGTATTTCACATTAATAAATTGATTTTAGGGCACCTAACTTAATAGTTGTCCTTTTGCATATAGCTAAAACAATAAAATTTCTAAACGATATAATTTTTTCTACATATAGATCATGTGGTACGTAAATTAGGATGGGCAGTGTCGATCGTTGTGTCTAATTTAATTGCACGTACATGTAAAAATACACATTTGTAAATCTTTATTGCTAATCTAGATCGTTTTTATCTATTTCAACCAATGACAATTACTTGATCACTTCAAAATTTGCAAGTTTTATGGGCAGAACACAAAATTTGTCCATTTTTATTAGTTTTGACCAAATGACAATTTACTGGTGTACTTCAAAATTTGTAATTTATTTGGGATGTAACTCACGATTTTTTTTATTTTAATTTGTTTTCGACCCAATTACAATTAAATTTTCTTGCCTTAAAATTTATCTTTTTCGTGGACTATAATCCGCAATTATGTATTATCATCTATTTTAATCCAATGTCAAATAATTCACCATTTTCATGGACTATAATCCACAATTTTGTCCATTTTTATATGTTTTGACCCAATAACAATTAATTATCATATTTTAAATTTCCTATTTTATGGACTATAACCCATAATTTTTGTATATTTTTAGTCGTTTCGACCCAATAGTAACTAAACTTTCTTTTCTAAAAATTCACCATTTTTATGTGCTATAAATCACATTTTTTCCATTTTCTTCTTATTTGACTCATCGACAATTAATTGGCATGTTTCATAATTCGCAATTATCATGGACTATAATAACCCATTATTTTTTTCTTCTTTTTATCATTTCGACACAATGGCAACTGAATTTTCAATCATGAAAATTCACTATTTTCATGTGCTATTGTAACACACAACTTTTGTCAATTTTTATCTGTTTCAACCCAATAGCAATTAATTGGTGTACTTCAAGATTCATAATTCTTCATGGCCTTAGCCAGTCATTTTTTCTATTTTTATTTGTTTCAACTAAATGATAACTAATTTTATGCGCTATATAGCCCACAACTTGTCCATTTTCATTTGCTACGACCGAATAGCAATTAAGTTTTCTTTCCTTAAAATTCACTAATTTCAACAATTGGCATATTTAAAATTCAATTTTCACAAATAATAACCCACAATTTTGATCCAAGTCATTTCGACCCACCATTAACTAAATTTTTTTCTCAAAATTTCATGTGCTATAACCCAATTCTCTTTTCATTTTCATCTCTTTCAACCCAATGATAATCAATTGATGTACTTCAAAATTCACAATTTTCATGGCCTATAACCAACATTTTTTTTCCTTTTTTATGTATTTCTACCGAATGACGATTAATTGGTGCACTTACAAAATCATAATTTTTATGCGCTATAACCTAATATTTTTGTTCATTTTTATCAATATCGACCAATGACAATTAAGTTTTCTTTCCTCAAAATTCATCATTTTATGTTGCAAAGCCTTGGCAAGATCGAGCTGGATAAGGGCTAGCAAATATTATTCCGTGTCCAACCTTTATTGAGAACCTTCATTGAGAGACGAAGAGTTAAAGAGAGTATGTGTATACGAGATTTAAAAATGAGGACCAGAGTGGATTAGAAAAGAGAGTTAAAAATAGAACGGGAACTAGAAAGGATCATACAAAGAATAGAGTCAGCGAAAGCAAATGTTCAGAAGGGCTTAAAAAGAAAAAAAGAGTTATTTGTGCTTGGAGTTTCTAACACTAAAACTTTACTGCAATTATTTTTCCTTAGGTTTTTGAATTCTCATTCATTTAGCACTTTTCCTCTACCTATAGAAATGATATATGGAAACAGGGATAATTTGGTAGAAAAAAATATTCTAATGATATTTAGATGACTAAATTCTCATACAGCATACACTGAGTGCAGATCATTGAATTAAGAAACTACAAGTGTGCAAGTGCAGAAAACATAACTCTAGGTCTTGTTCATTATTTCCACAACGTATTATGTTAAATATGATTTATCCATAAGGACCATAAGCAATAAATCTTTGATATTCTTATATACTGACATGCCAGGTTGAGCAATATTATTATGGGTTTTTTACCTATATACCTCGTTGCACTCTGTCTCAAAATTTAATTGCAAATTAATTAACTTAGTTATGAATATTAGTCATATTTTAATAACTCATCATCTCAACATGACAATGGAAATAACTGGGTACATTCCCTCACAATAAATCTGGGTGTTATATCTAAGTTGCATGGCTACATGAACGAGTACTGTTATGGGGACGAATATTAGTATTGGTCAAATTTGTAAAAGGTAGGGTACGAGGACACAGGTATAAATATGTACGTTATGCATATTTATATGTATCAAAATGAATAATTTATATAAGATCAATATTCTTTTTTTCATTTATATAAGATTAATATATTAGAAATAGCTATGAATTGTAGAATACACATCTAAGAAGTGCACGGTGAGTGTTTTAAATTAAAACATGAAGTATATAGTTGAGTATACGCCTGAACAAATATATGCATATATTCAATAAGTGTCCAAGAAGTTTGGGTAGAAGTATGGGTACGGGTACAAGTCAGGTATGGGTATAACTTCCAAATAGAAGTACCCAGGTAACATAGGTTATATCAATCTGACTCCAATGTCAATGAATTAGGGGGTACATCAGCTAATATTCTTTTTTTTTCTTTTTCTTTTTTTTTTGTTGGGGAGCGGAGGGAGGAAATCTGCAAATAGGGTGCATTTGAGCGGTGTATAGGTCAAAGTAAATACCCTAGTAGTAAACAAAATAACGAGGAGCATATTAACATAAAATGGAACTCATGCAGCTGCAAGTCATGACCTCAAAATTAAATCGTATGACACACCTGGTGTGAATTTGTCTGGAAGAAAGAGTTGGGTGAAATCTGAAACGTAAGGCCTCTCAATATCTCTGTAATTTTTGGCTTCCCATAAAGAGTGTATTCCTCCTCTCCCACAGATGTATTACCAACAGAAGAATTCACATTGTTCATGATGCTGACCTATTTAAATCAGAAGGAAAAAGGGTACGTTTCAATCATAAGAATAGTTAAAACATTCCTCGAGTAGAAACAGATAATGAAAGGAAGATGAACATAAAGAGGGTTTACTAAATTACAAAAATAAGAAACAAAAGGTCAAGAGAAATGCAAGTATAATACTTGGATGTGGGTATCCAATAAATATTGCAAGTATAATACTTGGATGTGGGTATCCAATAAATATTATGTAAGATAGCATGAGATATCCAACTGCTGGTTTTAGTTAAATTAGTGCAGAGAGCATGGTAACACCAAAACAGAAAGTAGAAGATGAATCAACCAAATGTGTCCTTAGGAACTTCTCTAGAGAAGAGGTATGAACTGATATTTTTTTCACTAAAGAGTAGAAGTCCGTCAACAGATGTAGTATAACATATGATAATTCAGATGCTAAAGAAATCAAACAAAACTGTTTCTACCTCAACTTTTTCCTTAAAAGTTTCCAGCAGTTCTCATGCTTTCTCAAAATGTTATTAAGTACTAAAGGCTCCCTGTTTCTTGTGCTAAATGCATTCTTTACTACCCATCAGTTCTGATTCCAACAAATATCTACAATGAAGCAAACAGTAAATAAATAGTTGCCTGTTGAATGCATCCTAGTGGCCACAACAATATGTGAACAATGTGAAGTAAGGCGACTAACAATACTTATTGCCTATTGTGATGATGATAGTGCAGAGGACAAGAAAAATATCACTAGCACTACATCATATACATTAGACGTTATCCATCAGCTAGAACTATTCTCCCAAGAGCTAAGGAACAAAGGAATAGATACAGAATTGGCAACAACAGTCTTCAACTCATTAAAACCCATGAATCCAGATAACAAGTTGATTAAGATGATACTACATGATATCCAGCCGCCATTCAAATCAGCAATTATCAGTAAGTGAACACTGGAAACCACCAAAATGGAAGGTGTTTTGCCTGACATTTGACTTCAAATACTTCAATTTTTATTGTTTTTACCATGATGCTGTAGGAATCACTAAAAACCAAAATAGAAAAATAATATTACCGAACACTAACACAGTATCATCACTATGCAATGCAACTAACCAGGGTCCTTTCCCTATAAATTGTTAACCATGCGAGTGATTTATAATTCAACCCACTGAGGTGATGTTTCAATTAAAACCTAAAGAAATATGTTTGACGATAATTTATGTGTTTCCAAAAATAAAAGCATATGAATTGTACAAACCACTTCAGGGATAGCTGAAATATTGTTCACAAGTGGCTCCAATAGCTCAGGCTTGTAAGATGATGTCACAAAATTAACCATTATTTCTGGACAGCCTGTCTTGATATTTCTGCCATAAAGGAGAAATCCAGTCAGTGTATAGACCTCAATGGCACAAAAAGAGCATCCCAGCAACCATAGGTAACTGAATACATACAAGGAGTTGACAATATAAAGAGGAAGGTTCAAGCAAAGGAATACGATAAAGACAAAATATATATATAAACCGGAAAAGGTAAGGACAGCCCCTGAAGAAAAGGAGACAATTCAATTGCGGTATTAAAATGTTGCACCAACTTCAGGAACTCCAAGTGTAGGCTAAATATCTAACTACTGTTATGCCAGACTGTCCGCGGGACTCACTGACAAGATTAATGATGTGCCTAAATTCATTTAATTTTGTTACCCATAGAATTCTGACATAATCACGTTTTACTTCAGTCATTATGTTCAGAATAATGTTTATGAGCCCCTATAGTATATGCCTTTCAAGATGTATGTCCTTTATAAAAGCTATTATAAAATAATTGTTGTAGCGGGGGGCTTCACAGACACAGAAAATGTCTATACAAGAGTGTAGAATAACAACACTGAATAAACACAGTGAAGACAAAGAGAACAACACACAAGAATTTAACGTGGTTCGGTCAGTATAACCTACGTCCACGGGCGAGAACAACAGAGAACTTCACTAATCACAAAAAAGAATATTACAAAGGAGAGATCACTCTCTAACCTCACTAGAGAATCACACAAAGAAAGAGATTTCTCTTTCTATCTCTCTTCTCTCTAACTCTCACTGTTCTGATCGCACTTAAACCCTTCACCACTACCCTCTATTTATAGCCTTCAAAGGTTGGTGAAATAGTGCTTTTTGGGATTGGTGGAATAGTGAAGAGGGTAGGTGGAATAGTAAAGTTAGGTGTACTTTATTTTTTCATATGCAAATTCAAAATTATACAACAAATCTCCACCTTGACTTTGAATATAAAAATCTTTTTCTTTACTCTTGCTATCTCTCTAGAAGCCTCTTACAGGCTTAACCTCCGCTTTGTTGAATTCCAAGCAATTCGAGACAATGCTCGAACTTGCGCAAAGGTACGGGCTTCATCATGTACAAGTTTTTCAACTTGAGCCATAAGCCGGTGACGATATCTTCATTGGCAACCTCCCACAGAATCTCATCGGCCAAACAGAGTTGTATGTCACTATGCACCTTCATCTCCAGTTCTTCTTTCTCACCAATTTGTTGTATATTTTTGACTTTGCATATGAAAAAATAAAGTTCACCTAACTTTACTATTCCACCTACCCTCTGCACTATTCCACCAACCCCAAAAGTATTATTCCACCAACACTTGAATGCTATAAATAGAGGGTAGTGATGAAGGGTTTAAGTACGATCGGGACAGTGAGAGTTAGAGAAAAGAAAGATTTTTCTTTCTCTCTCTCTCTCTTTCTTTTCTCTCTAATTCTGGCTCGTTGCCTGTCGATCTGAGCTCTCTCTCACCCCCCTTTTATAACCTTCAAATAATAATAATAAATCAAAAAGTGGTAGGTGAAACTAGAGCTAAGTTGCAAATTTTGAAAAACATGTCGCAAAATTAGGTAGTCGCAAATGGCTTTATTCAAGTCACTTTCATAAATCTCCACCTTGACTTGAATATGAAGATGTTCTCTTTTGTGATTAGTGAAGTTTTTTGTCCTCACCCGTGGACGTATGTTATACTGACCGAACCATTTTTTGTTGTTCTCTTGTGCTGTTCTCTGATATCAGTTTGTTGCCGCGGGGGCTTTACAGACACAGAAGATGAAAGATGTTTATACAAGAATGGAGAATAACAACACTGAATAAACACAGTGAAGACAAAGAGAACACACAAGGATTTAACGTGATTCGGTCAGTATGACCTATGTCCACGGACGAGAACAACAGAGAACTTTACTAATCACAAAAGAGAAGATCTTCATATTCAAGTCAAGGTGGTGATTTGTGAAAGTGACTTGAATAAAGTCATTTGCGACTGCTTAATTTTGCGACATGTTTTTTTCAAAATTTGCAACTTAGCTCCTGTTTCACCTACCATTTTTTAGTTTTCTATTATTATTTGAAGGTTATAAAATGAGGGTGAGAGGAGCTCAGATCAACAGGCAACGAGCCATAATTAGAGAGAAAAGATAGAGGGAGAGAGAGATAGAAAGAGAAATCTCTTTCTTTGTGTGATTCTAAGAGAGTGATCTCATTTGTAATATTCTCTTTTATGATTAGTAAAGTTCTCTGTTGTTCTCGTCCATGGACGTAGGTTGCCCTAACCGCATATGCCACAAACGTGTAGTGTCTAAATCTGAATACTGGATGACACTGCTGCAGCACCTGTCACTGTACTGCCTTTAAGGATACAGAGGGTATTTACCTTCTTTTCTTTCATCACAATGAGAGCTTTTACTAACTCTCAAAACTTCACTTTCAACCGAAAATTTAAAACCATTTGAGTCAATGGTGCCTAAAGAAATGAGGTTCTTTAACTTTGATATATGTCGGACATTACTTAATGTTCTAACAATACCATCATGGGTTTTAATCTTAATTGATCCGATACCAACAGTCTTGCAATGCATGTTATTTCCCAACAAGACATTCTCACCATCAATAGACTGATATGTGACAAACCAATCCTTATGCGAACACACATGGTAGGAACAACCTGAATCAATAACCCACTCATCATGAGAACGAGTATTAACACTAACTGAAAGAACTTCATATGTACTAGAAGTCTCTTCAGCTATAGTGGCAATTGAAGGTTTCACCTCTCCAGACTTCGATTGCGAGTTATAATTTGTTTTGAGCGCTGGACAATTAGGTTTTATATGTCTATACTCGTGACAGTAATAACATTCAACATTTTTTCTTGGATTGGACTTTGATCTAGGCATATTTTTAGATTTGCCTCTACCACTAACACTCTTTTCAGGACGACCACGAGCGAATAAGTCTTCAGCTTGATCCTCTCCTCCTATGATAAACACTTTCTACCTTAACTCTTTTGAATGTAAGCATCCTCCAAAGAAAGTGTATCTCTACTGTATAACATGCTATTGACAAAATTTTATAAGAATGAGGTATGAACATAAAAAAGATAAGGGCTTGATCATCTTCGTCGATTTTAACATCAATATTCTTTAAATCCATAAGAATAATGTTAAGTTCATCTAAGTGGTCTTTAATTCACATATATTCCTTCATGTGAAGGGTGAAGAGGCGTTGCTTCAAGTAGAGCTTGTTCGTTAGAGATTTCATCATGTACAAGCTCTCCAACTTGAGCCACAAGCCGATGATGGTATCTTCATTGGCAACCTCCCACAGAATCTCATCGGCCAAACAGAGTTGTATGGCACTATACGCCTTCATTTCCAGCTCTTTTTTCTCACCATCGGGCATAAATTCCGACAACTTGTCCTTTCTGGACAAGACTTTGAACAAGGTCATACTGACCGAATCACGTTAAATGCTTGTGTGCTGTTCTCTTTGTCTTCACTGTGTTTATTCAGTATTATTATTCTCCACTCTTATGTAGACATCTTTTGTATATGTGAAGCCCCCCACTGCAATAAACTCTGATAAAATGATATCCAGAGCTCAAACATAAAGTATCAAATCTCAAATATCTAAGTACAGGCCAAGAAAAAATTTGTTGTATATTTGACTTTGCATATGAAAAATAAATTTCACCTAACTTTACTATTCCACCTACCCCTTTACTATTCCACCAACCCCAAAAAATACTATTCCACCAACCCTTGAAGACTACAAATAGAGGGTAGTAGTGAATAGTTTAAGTGCGATCGGGACAGTGAGAGTTAGAGAGAAGAGAGATAGAAAGATAAATATCTTTTCTTTGTGTGATTCTCTAGTGAGGTTAGAGAGTGATCGCTCCTTTGTAATTCTTCTCTTTTGTAATTAGTGAAGTTCTCTGCTATTCTCGCCCGTGGATGTAGGTCATACTGATCGAATCACGTTAAATCCTTATGTGCTATTCTCTTTGTCTTCACTGTGTTTATTCAGTGTTGTTATTCTCCACTCTTGTATAGACATCTTTTGTGTCTGTGAAGCGCCCCGCTGCAATAAACTCTGATAAAATGATATCCGAAACTCAAACATGAAAGTATCAAATCTCAAATATCTAAGTACAGGCCAAGAAAAAATTTGTTGTATATTTTTGACTTTGCGTATGAAAAAATATACAACAAATTTTTTCTTAGCCTGTACTAAGATATTTGAGAGTTGATACTTTCATGTTTGAGCTCCAGATATCATTTTATCAGAGTTTATTGCAGCGGAGAGCTTCACAGATACAGAAGATGTCTATACAAGAGTAGAGAATAACAACACTAAATAAACACAGTGAAGAAAAAAATAGCACACAAAGATTTAACGTGATTCGGTCAATATGACCTATGTCCACGGACGAGAACAGTAGAGAACTTTACTAATCACAAAAAAATTACAAAGGAGAGATCACTCTCTAACCTCACTAGAGAATCACACAAAGAAAGAGATTTCTCTTTCTATCTCTCTTCTCTCTCTAACTCTCACTGTCCCGATTGCACTTAAAACCTTCACCACTACCCTCTATTTATAGCCTTTAAAGGTATGATCTGGTGCCCCTGCTAATTACTCTCTCCAGCTCGTTGATATTTTAACTCGTTGATTTCTGACATATCTTTAGCTGCAATCAACATATCATCAACATACAAAAGCAAATACACAAAAGAGTTTTCATTAAGCTTTTTATGATAACACAACTATCATATTTACTCTTAGAATAACCATGCTCTGATACCAGTTTGTTACAGCGGGGGGGCTTCACAGACACAGAAGATGTCTATACAAGAGTGGAGAATAATAACACTGAATAAACACAGTGAAGATAAAAAGAACATCACACAAGGATTTAACGTTGTTCGATCAGTGTGACCTACGTCCGCGAGCGAGAATAGCAGAGAATTTTACTAATCACAAAAAAGAAGATTACAAAGAAATCATTCTCTAACCAAAGAATCACACAAAGAAAGAGATTTCTCTTTCTATCTCTTTCTCCCTCTCTCTCTTCTCTCTCAAATTCTGACTTGCTGCCTGTCTCTTTGAGCTCTCTCTCACCCCCTTTTATAATCTTTAAATATTAATTAAAATTAACAAATGGTTAGTGGCACAGTAATATTAGGTGGGTTAGTGGAACAGTAACGGTTAGGTGAATGTTAAATTCAAAGTCACATAATAAATCTTCACATTGACTTTGAATATGAAGATATTCTCTTCACTCTTGATGTCTTGGTAGAAGCCCCTTGCGGGCTTAACCTTCGCTTTGTTGAACTCCAAGCAATTCGAGACAATACTCGAACTTGTGCGAAGGTACGAGCTTCATCATCATATCTGTTGGATTATCTGTAGTATTAATTATCTTAATCTTGATGACTTTAAATTCTCTGATAAAATAATATCCAACATCTATATGTTTGGTTCTTTCATGATACATATGATGCTTCGTCAAATGTATAGCATTCTAACTATCACAAAATACAATAGTAACACTCTTGTGTAAGCTGAGATCTTCAACCAAATCTCTTAACCAAATGGCTTCTTTCATTGCTTCTGTCACTGCCATATACTCTGCCTTTGTGGAAGACAAAACAAGTGTCGACTGTAGAGTCTCCTTCCAACTAATGACACTATCTAAAAGAGTGAACATATAACCTGTCAGGGATCGTCTCTTAGCTAAATCACCCGCATAATCTAAATCTGAATAGCTAAGTATTCTAAAATCTGAATTTGTGTTCCTGCCAAAATACAAACCAATATTAGCAAATCCTCTCAAATATCTAAGTATCAATTTCATAACCTGCTAATGAGACTTTCCAGGCTTATCCATATACCGACTCACAATACTGACTACATGTAAAATATCTGAACAAATACAGACCATAGTATACATAATGTTTCCAACTGCACTCGCATAAGAAACACAAGGCATGTACTGCTCCTCAGTTTGAGGTGACAAATCTACTGAAAGACGAAAATAAGCAGCAAGTGAAGTTTTCACAGGCTTAGCATCAAGCATGTCAAATCTCTCCAACACCTTCTTGATGTATTTATCCTGAGATAGAAATAAACTTCATTCTCGTATGTTTCTATGGATCTTCATCCTCAAAATCTTCTTCACCACTCCCAAGTCCTTCATCTCAAACTCATGTTTGAGTTAAAATTTTAACTTGTTGATTTCTGACATATCTTTAACTGCAATCAACATGTCATCAACATACAAAAGCAAATACACAAAAGAGCCATCATTGAGCTTTTTATGATAAACACAACTATCATATTTACTCCTAGAATAACCATGCTCAAACATGAAAGTATCAAATCTCAAATACCACCGTCTCGGAGACTGTTTCTTCAACCCATAAAGAGATTTCTTCAACCTGCACACATGTTCTTTCCCTTCAATAATGCAACCCTCTGGCTGATGTATAAAGATCTGCTCTTCAAGCTCGCCATGTGGAAAAGTCGTCTTTCACATCAAGTTGCTCAAGCTCCAAATTAAAATGAGCAATCATGACAAGCAACACCGGGATTAAGGTGTGTTTTACAACTGGAGAGAATACTTCATTGAAGTCTACACCTTATGTCTGACTGTAGCCTTTAGCTACCAAACGTGCCTTATACCTTACAGAATTTGTATCTGGAATTCCTTCTTTCTTCTTAAACACCCATTTACAACCAACGATTTTCTATCCTCTTAGTGGCTTCACTAATTCCCATGTCTGGTTCTTGTGAAGAGACTTTATTTCTTCAGTCATCGCAACAGTCCAATTTACAACCTCATTGTCACTAATAGCCTCTTATAGATAGAAGGCTGTGGAATCTCAATCGATTCTGCTATACTTAAAGTGTAAGCAAACATGTCTGCATAGCGTTGAGGAGGTCATATCTGCCTTTTTTTCTTCCAGTGGCAATATTATACTGTTGTTCTTACGGTGTATCAGCATCTGAAGTTGAACCTTTCGCAATATCAACTGGTTCAACATGAGTGCCATCAAGCACTCTCTTTGAAGTTGAGCTATCTAGCTCCACCTTCTTGCTAGACTCATTTTTAGTACCTATGGTATCAATAACAAACTCTTTTCTCGGGTGAAACATAGATTTCTCATCAAAAGTGATATCCCTACTAATAATAAACTTAGGTGATTTGGGATCAGAACACCACAATCTATATCCCTTTACTCCAATAGCATATCCTAGAAAAATAGCTTTCTTTACTCTAGGTTCAAGCTTATCATCATTAACATGAAAATAAGTATAACCGAATACTCTTAAATGAGAGTAATTAGCAGGGGCACCAGACCATACCTCTTCTGGAGTCTTAAAATTAATTGATATAAAAGAAGATCTGTTTATCAAATAGCAAGTTGTATTGACTGTCTCGGTCCAAAAGTCTTTTGACAAACCGGCATTAGAGAGCATGCACCGAGCTCTCTCTAAAAGTGTCATGTTCATTCTTTCTGCAGCTCCATTTTGCTATGGTGTATGTCGAACTGTACGATGTCGTATAATACATTTATTCTTGCAGAACTGGTCAAACTCTGTAAAACAAAAACTCCATCTCATTGTCGGTTCTAAGACGCTTCCCTTTCTTTCATGTTTGCTTCTAATATATATTTATTATGTGATTTTGAATTCAACACTCACATAATCGTCATTGTTCCACCAATCCTATCTAATATTATTGTGCCACCAACCATTTATTAATTTTTAATTAATATTTGAAGGTTATAAAAGGGATAGTAGAGAGCTCAGAGAGACAGGCACCAAGCCAGAATTAGAGAGAAAAGAGAGAGGGAGAAAGAGAATACTACAAAGAGGAGATCACTTTTTAACCAAAGAATCACATAAAGAAAGAGAATTTTCTTTCTATCTCTTTCTCCATCTCTCTCTTTTCTCTCTAATGCTGGCTTGCTGCTTGTCTCTCTAAGCTCTATCCCACCCCACCCTCATTTTATAACCTTCAAATATTAATTAAAAATTAACAAATGATTGGTGGCACAGTAATATTAGGTAAGTTTGGTGGAACAGTGACTGTTAGCTGAGTGTTGAATTCAAAGTCACATAATAAATCACCACTTTGACTTTGAATATGAAAATCTTCTATTCACTTTTGCTGTCTTGCTAAAAGCTCCTTACGGGCTTAACTTTCGCTTTGTTGAACTCCAAGCAATTCGAGACAATGCTCGAACTTACGTGAAAGTACGGGCTTCGTTGTGTACAAGTTTTTTTAACTTGAGCCACAAGCCGGCGATGGTATCTTCATTGGCAACCTCCCACAGAATCTCATCGGCCAAACAGAGTTGTATGGCACTATGCACCTTCATCTCCAGCTCTTCTTTCTCACCATCGGGCATAAATTCCGATAACTTGTCCTTTCTGGACAAGACTTTGAACAGAACTTGTTGTACTAGGAGAGCCCTCATTTTTACTCTTCACAAACTGAAGCTGTTTCTTCCACCGAATTTCTTCACTTTGTATTTTGCAAAAGACATCTTGAAGCTCACTAGAACAGAAACCTAAACCAGGCTCTAATACCAGTTGTTGCAGCGGGGGCTTCACAGACACAGAAAATGTCTATACAAGAGTGGAGAATAACAACACTGAATAAGCACAATGAAGACAAAGAGAACAGCACATAAGAATTTAACATGGTTCGTTCAGTATGACCTATGTTCACGGGCGAGAACAGCAGAGAACTTCACTAACCACAAAAGAAAAGATTACAAAGGAGAGATCACTCTCTAACCTCACTAGAGAATCACACAAAAAAAGAGATTTCTCTTTCTATCTCTCTTCTCTCTAACTCTCACTGTCCCGATCGCACTTAAACTCTTCACCAAAGAGATTTCTCTTTCTATCTCTCTTCTCTCTAACTCTCACTGTCCCGATCGCACTTAAACTCTTCACCACTACCCTCTATTTATAGCCTTCAAGGATCTCTAACTCTCACTGTCCCGATCGCACTTAAACTCTTCACCACTACCCTCTATTTATAGCCTTCAAGGATTAGTGGAATAGTACTTTTTGGGGTTGGTGGAATAGTGAAGGGGTAGTTGGAATACTAAAGTTAGGCGAACTTTGTTTTTTCATATGCAAAGTCAAAAATATAAACAATAATAATAATAATGAATATAAATGATCTGTCTCAAGTTTTTAACAGTATGAAGAGAAGTCATTGTAAAAAAAAGTTGTTTCAAATTGCATGGTGATCCCGAACAATTAATTACCCCAACAATTTCAATGCTCGTCAATCACTTCTTTGTTTCCAAGAAATAATGGTTAGTTCGATCCATCGTCCTTGTTCTATGGAGCAAACAAACATGCGGCAAAATATGAGGGTGTAAATTGCTGTCTCACTCTGCATAAAGATTTCTCTGAGTAGTTTCATTGTGGGCTTCCCTCTGTAAACTTTCGAAATGGAGTTTTATGGGGGTGGCCCTTTTGATGATTTCTCATGGTATTTTTTGCGTCAAAGTCTATCAAAAGTTTGAAGGATTGTACTATGTGAGGCAGAGAGAACAAGGAAATTAGCTATTTATTCCTTTGGGAAGTCACAGTCAGTTGCCCAGGGTGTCAAAGTTCACATGGAGCTATTCTGAGGTGGCTATCTGGAGATTTCTCATGGCACTTTCTTTGTCAAAATCTACAGAAAAGCTTGAATTTTTATATCTATACAACTGCAACCCTTCTATATAACTGCAGCCTTTACTATTTTCAATAAGAAAAGCTTGAAGAGTTTGTTTTATTGTATCATACTCAATAGCAAAGCTGGAAG
Organism: Asparagus officinalis; assembly: GCF_001876935.1. Classification (NCBI taxonomy): domain Eukaryota; kingdom Viridiplantae; phylum Streptophyta; class Magnoliopsida; order Asparagales; family Asparagaceae; genus Asparagus; species Asparagus officinalis. Next base: position 25,056,979 of record NC_033799.1, on the reverse strand, counting down.
ATCTCTCACTTCTTCAGTGGCCACAGAAACACGCGACTTCATCACATATTTCTTATTCCTCCTTAGCTGACTGTTTTGAAAATGTACTTAATTCTGAGGGTTTACGTGATTCAGGATTTTTCCATATTAAAAACTCAGAATGTAATCATCTTATGTGCTAGGGAAAATAATAATAATAATATTGGCCACTAAAATTTCATGCGACTATGTTTTACACAGTAGTGACAGAAAAGCATCAAAATTAGCTCCTTTTCTCAATGTTACTTTTTTTTCCTGCTTAAATAAGCAATCTTTTATCTCAATGCAATATAAAACAACCACCAAGTCAAAGTATTTTCTAAATAATTTTTTAGCATATTTTTAGTTACCAGTATCACTTTGAACGAAGATACTTATTTGATGTAAATACATGAAGACTTCAATGAGTAATGGATATTTTAACTTCTTGCCCAAAATATATGGGAAATGAGAAGAGCCTACATAAAAGTACTTATTGACTCTACTTGATTTTCAACAAGTAACAATATGTTTTACATTTTCATATATAACCATGAGAAAAGTTTAAAAAAAAAGAAAGATCTCGCTGAATTTCCTGCTTTTCAGATTAGTACACATTGGATTCTAAAATGTACCACAGGAAATATATTTGTTTGCTTTAATTGATTTCATTCTTGGCTTAAACTATCTATATGTTCCTCCACAGTCATTTTCTAATTATAAAAAGCAAAAGTTTTCAGCCTAACAATCACATACAACACTAGAAAATCTGCAAAGGTGTTAGAATAATTCAATATGGAAAACATATAGAGTTCAAGAATGACATCAGTCTAGGATGAAGTGAAACCAGCTATAGATGAATTTAGTGCTACCAAGAATGAGCCAAGAAAATGTCAAAAATTTCTAGCTAAAGCAACGTACAAGTTGCAAACAAAGTTGAAATGAGTAAAATGGGAATTGCTAAGTAGATAAGCTAATCTCTCAAGTTAATGAAATTTAATGACTCAGAACTCAACAAATTAATAGATGTACAGAGAATACAAAGGGAACAGTGGAACATGTTCCCAAAGGAATCTGTACCTTCCAGTTCTCAGCATCAGATGTTTAAGAAATCCAACATGAGATCGGCAATTGTAGGGAGTAAGGCCTAAATCTGGATCTTGCCAACTATCTTGAACAACTGCAAGAACCTATAAGATTAGCAATAATTAACTAATTGAATAGATATTCTAAATTTAAAAGAAACCACTAGTGAAGAATGGGAACAGCCGTGAAGCTTATCTGCTCAAGTGAATGCAAAAATAGCACAAAAGAAATGGAAAAATCTCCGTGTTGAATCAGATTATGGGTAACTGAAGAACTATCACCACTTCATGTGCCTAGAAATCCAAATTTTTTGACAAAAATATCATAATATCTTCTACAAGAAAGTTCCTTGTTAGGGATTAGCCAAAGGCTAAGCCCTCTACTTGTTCATTTCCTCTTTTATTTCCCTCCTTTTGTTCTATCACCTCAATAGTAATATTCATCAAATGGAGCATGTTATGCTATCTTCGCTGTAAGCAAAGAGAAGACTAAACAAAATAGAAATTGGTATAAGTGGCACGGGGTGGCCCACTATCCAAGAAAGTTTGAAACACCATCCCTCCTCCATGCCCCAAAGGCACACTGAGACACCCAAACTCTCCGCAACGAAAAAAGCAAAAGGAAAAAAAAGAAGGAAACCTCTACAACACCCTCACAAGGAAATAATGATAATAATAATAAACTTTTCCTCCTTCCATGTCAATACAATCCAGTGGAATAGCAATGAATACAGGTCAAAGAGTAAAAGGCCTACTAGATATTCAAGAGCATTTACTATTCTTGTAGGTTAAGTGTCTCATCTCTAAGAGCTCACAGCAAGAGAACACATCATCAATATAAGAACAATCATAAAATTTTCCAAACTTAAACAACCTAAGCTAAAAAGAAGGGGTTTAATCTTTGAAAAGATAACCAAACATAATACCTTATTAGCAGCTTCACTTTGTAATAAGCATTTATTCACATGGAGGACCTTATCAAAAAATCCAGGGGCATGCAACCCCAATGAGCAACCCTTCTCAGCAAGAGCTTGCTCTACCATAGCAACATCTCTCGGTACCCAGCATTGAGCACCGAATGAAAATTCCATCTACAAATAAAGAAATTAAAAACAGCAACTTAAACAATACAATAAAGAGATGAATAGCCCAAAGGAAACAGGAATACAGACCTTGTTCCGATAGTGGAATTGAATATCACACGGTACAATGGGCTTCAAAATGGTAGTACCTTTGATTGAAAACCTTCCAACATGTACAATCAAATCATGGACTTGCTGCTCCTTGGCTCTCACCTGTGCCTCATATGAAAGATTTTGTGTCTTGCAGCCTCCACAATCTGAAGCATATTCACAAGGTGCTTCTACAGAGTCATGATGTGGAGTTATTGTCTTCAACTTTGTCACCTTCAATAATATATGAATATATTAAGCAGAAACCAATATGCATAATGAGGGCGCGTACACAGCCCCCCTGATAGCTGACACTCACCCACCCACACGCCCACAGCCCAGGCCCACCCCCCACCCCAATGCACACGCATGCTTGCCCACACACAACAACAGAGAGATTACTGCTATGGAGTGAACTTGATATTAAAGTTCACTTGCAACGTGATATCGTTTCAGCCCACAGTCGAGATCAAAGTGGACCAAACTTTTTATTAATGCTAGCCAAGATCATAGAATACTTATACTACGACGAACAACTACAATAACTAACTTTACTAATTAACATGTTTCCAAAATTAGCTAACATATTTGGATAGGTCGGTTGAAATATCACCCAAATATTACCATATACCAACTGCATTTTATATTTAACACAAGTTGCGGGATCAGTAACTAAACAAGATGAAGGAAGAAATATGGTATTATAAGTCAACAAGTCAACAAACTATGCTTTGTACCAACACTACGAAAGTGAAAGGTTGCTTCTCACTCAGTATCAAAACAAAGAAACAGATTATTATGCCTCTCGTAGAGAGAATACACTCCTTGGATAAAGCTATTCTTGATTAATGAGTGTCGACCTGACAGATACAAGTTAACAAATTTAATTTTCTATAAAATGCCGCTATTAAGTGAATGTATTGTCTGCTGAGTAGCTATATGCAACCCAATAAAAGCTAGGACCTTCTGATGATGATTGCTAATGAGACAGAGTTAACAGTTGGAGGATGTTCCATAGCATTGGCCTGTTAGTTTCTGATTCATTCAGATCTTTGGCCTGTTAGTTTCTGATTCATTCAGATCTTTGGTACAAGTCAACTGTTAGGTTATCAAAATATGAGCACGTAAGTTTCATTGGCACTGAAACAACAGTCCATTAAAGAACCACATTTTGAGGGGGAAACGGCCTCAAACAAGAAAGGAATTATGTTAGGATCCATCTATGGCTTCACTTATTATAAGTGGTTTATGTATGTCTAGAAAATTGTAGATTAACAGCCAGATTTTTGGAACGAAATCTCCTAGATCTCCAAAATAATGGTATTTGAACTAGTCTTGTGATCCCCAATCGTAATCAAGCAATAGATGATTGTGTCAACATTACAGTGTTCGCTTGGAACTGGTGCTAGTGCAAAGCCAAGAATGTGTAGCTGATATTGCAGCTCGCACGGGCACTGGAAATATGGTGTATGTTGGAATGAATTTAATTTTACAATGCCTACATGGAGAGTTTCATGTCCATTTGGAGAGACTTAGGTTAGATTGTTCAATAAGTGAGTCCTCCAAGCTTGTTTGAGTCACTACAACTGCAAATATTGCAACTAGGATACTTTGCACCAGCCGGTACCTATTTGCTTCATTGTAACTAATAGATGCAATTGTGAATGCAGTTACTTCCAAGCAGAAAACAATGTTTGTTTCTCCGGAAAAACTACTTTTGCTACTTTTAAGTGTTGATGTGGCGCCTACGTGGCACCTCTATTTCCTAAATGGTTTTCCCCTTCATCGCTTGGAAATAGAGTGGAACTAGGTGATTAGTGGGGTCCACCTGAAATTGGGCTTTCAATGAGAATCACAAAGAGCGATTTTCTTAGAAGCAATCAATATATCGAAGCGATACGCTATTGCGTTTATCCTTTGTTTCCGTGTGTACGTATTTATGAACATTATCTCCCTCCTTGTTTATATTGCTTTCATATGTTATATGTCATTGTTCATCTGTCATCTGTTAGCAATGGCTTCCTCCATGTTATATTTGAGCTAAGCAAAAGAATTGGAATTGAGTTCAAAGGTTTATCCTCAATGCTACATCAAAGTAATAACCGAGCAGAGCTGATGCTTCGTTTAAATGAATTCGACAAAAGCTACTAGAGCCTGCTAATAGTTAGCAGACTCCGCAACTTCTAATTATTGGACCTCAGACACACCATTGTATTTTTTTAGTAGTTTATGAAAATGATTATTAATATATTGTTAATGAGTAAGAAAGAGAGGTAATTTCACCATGGTGTATGTAACATCTACATCTTCTAATTAGTTACTTCCTAACAATATATGCAACAAACAAAAAAAAGTACTACTTCCACTACTTCCTACTTCACAATTTTAGAAGCTTTAAGCTACTTTTTGCTTCTAATACTTCCCGTCATCCGAACGGGCCCTTATGTAGATTTGGATGTAACTTAGACTTGCAATTTTTTTCAACCACATATGAGGTTTCAGTTGCAACTCCAATCGCAACCAACCCCCCCAAAAAAAAGAATGATATCCTAAAACAAACGCCTCCAACTATGGCTACAATTACAACTACGAATCGTGGAATTTCAAAACTGAACCAAGCAACTGCAGCTGCAGCTTCGTACGACATCAATTACGGCAAATGCATTCACAAGCGTATTTGCAGCGAAGCGAACAGCCCAGGCCTCTAGAAAACGAAGCAAGAATCCACACCACACCGGTAAATTCCTTAACGAGGTCGACGTAAAAACTAAACTTACTAGAACAAACAGGGTCAAAAATTCTCGTAATTCATGGAAACCCAAATGAATTAACGACGAAGTAAAAAAAGCAGTAGCACGTCTACTAACCTCGGCGTAATTCCCCTTCTTGCGAGAGACGCGGCCGAGGAATCGCTCGCCGGGGAGAGCTCGATCGCACATGACGACGAACCCAGTGTCAGCGACCCTGCACACGCCCTTCCCTTTAAACGCCAGCGACTCGCAAACGAGCTCAACCGTCTGCCCCCGTTTCGGGAAGAACGACGACGAGAGTTCGGTTTAGGGGGTTTCGGATTCCGGAGGGCGCGGGACGAGGAGGTATAAGCAGGGGTCAAGGCGAGAGGACGCGGAGCAGCGTACCGCGACGGAGGAGGGGAGGGGTAGGAGAGGCTGGCGGACGGCGGCCAGCCTGGGAAGGCCGGTGGCAGCCGCCATAGTTGAGTTTGGTTGGGAGTGAAAATGCGAGGGGGAAAGAGGGGGGAGCGAAGGGATAAAGTTGGGGGGTTTTCCGGATTTTGTGAATTTGTTAGGGTGGATTTGTCATTTACAACATGATTATGGAAAATGTTTTGCATGTAAGACAATTTAGAAATTATAAAAGTACTGTAAAAACAAGAATAATGCTTAATTCGAATTTTGAAGCGTTTTCTGTGCAGGTGCAGCTGCTCTTGTGTTAGGGCATCTCCAACCATACCCTCCAAATTTCACCCTCCAAATTAAAATATTCTAGGAATATTCTAATTTAGATGGTGAAATTTGGAGGGTTACTCCAACTCACACTCTCTAAATATTTTTCTTTTTTTTGTCAAAAAAGCCATATAAATTAAATAATGTTGGATATAGTTTACGTTAATAATTTTATTGTTAATAATTTATTTGGGAAAAAAAATTATAACATTATAAAGGTGTCTATGAGAGCTTTAAAATGAACCCAATATTAATACTACAATACAACATATAAAAAAAAGAAATTCTGAAATAGCAGTGAAAGCATACATCGATAGAACAAGAAAGCAAATATTAACCTCTAATACAACATATCATAGGTCGCAAACATAAACCTCAAACATAAAATATGATAAGAGACAATTAAAATAAAGCAAATATTAACCTCTAATACAACATATCATAGGTCGCAAACATAAACCTCAAACATAAAATATGATAAGAGACAATTAAAATTCTGGCAGGTTAAACCTCAAACATAAAATATGATAAGAGACAATTAAAATTCTGGCAGGTCATTATCGTTATAACTACCAGGTCCATCCCGATCTCTCGAAGAACCACCATATTCATTTCTTCCTACAGAACCAGCTTCTTCCGCAAATTGAGAAAGTCCTCCTTGATTTCCAGTGGGAAATTCATATTCGTTTTGTCCTCCTATAGCTCCTACAGAACCAGCTATGCAAGAAGGATATCAAAAAGATGTAGAGCGTGCTTTTGGTGTTCTTCGGTCACGATTTGCCATTATCAAGGGACCATCACATTTTTGGGACAAGCGGAGACTATACGACATAATGACTGCTTGTATTATACTACATAACATGATCGTGGAGGATGAACGCGATGCAGAACCAGAGATTATTGTTCATGACGAAATTTCAAGACCTGAAGAGATAAATATTGTAATTTATGCTTATATTTTCTTATGGAGTAAGTTAAATAGATCCCCGTATTTAAAATTTTATGTCTGATACTTATTTATTTAATTTAAAAATTAATAATTTTATAATAATACTAAAATAAATTAATCTTAGTTTCATTTTAAAGATCTCAACGAGCCCTTTCCAAATATATAATGATTTCAAATATTAGATTAATAATTTTTTAACTATATTTATTTGAAATTAAACATCTAATTTAAATTACTAAAAGGATGGCAAAGTGGTAATTTTTAAGAAATCAAATAGTTAAAAATGATAAAATTGTAATTAATAAACCGTGAATAGTGTTATGGAGAGACCCTCCATTTTTTCTCCTTACCCTGCAAATTTGGAGGGTCAAATTTGGAGATCTCCAAATTTGAAGAGTGGTTGGAGAGGTTCCACTCTCCAAAAATTAGAGATTTTGGATATATGGAGGGTGGTTGGAGATGGTCTTACAACTGAAATGACAAACGAAACTTTTTAATACCTCTTGATTCATATTCATATTAAAAATGATGGAAATTCACAAAGAAAAATAAGATCTCAAACCATAGGTTTTTGTCATACAAAATAGAATGATTATTATGATATCCGTTCAAGTTTGATAAATTATTACAAAACTGTTGTAAATATAAATACAATGAATGTGGACATTACTAGAAGAAGACTCTTCACCTACTTGTGATACAATGAATGTGGACATTACTAGAAGAAGACTCTTCACCTACTTGTGACTTTTAGTATTCTCTTCCACGTCTTTATAATGTAATCCATGGAAGACAAAATGTATAGAGGAATGAGGAAGATGAATAAAATAAGAATTACTTTTCTCTCTATTTCTTCTCTTGTTTATTTACATTTACATTTCATGTTTGATTCTTACTTTTGATATGTGATGTATGTAGATACAACAATAAGATTACAACACATACAACAACGAGATTACAATACGTTATCAGCACGAGTGGCTCTAGCCGGTTCGTGATCATTGGCTGGCTTATGTGGCTCCTGTATCTAGAGTTGTCGGCGCAGGTAACAATTTCTTCTTGTGCCTTCCTCTAGCTAGCTGCAGAGGCTAGTCAACACAAACCATGTGCAGTTTGCCCCTGCTGCTCAGATTATGTTTCCTTTTTTGGATTACTGTTTTGTTCTAGCCTTGTTTTAATGATGTTTCTTTGGATTGGAGAAAATGATCACTAAGATTCCCTTCTGAAACTAATATGAAATTGCTAGCTCATGTCTTCTCTGAAGCTTAAGTTTTCTATATGTCTTTTTGTTTTATTATATTTCATATACCAGCAGGACTCATCTTATCTTCCATGAAAAGAAAGATAGATCGATTCATTTAAACAACTACTCTCAAGCCCATTATCATGATGTAAGATCTTTGGAGACTTGGAGTAATCTGACAGTTCAAACTGTTTATATTTTGATATCCATATGGCTTTGTGGATGGTGGTGATAGTATGTTCGAAAAAGATGTATTTGATCTATTTAAACATCTTATCTTCTAATGTCAACCAGTAGTAGAACTGATTAGTTGTGATTTGTGAATAGAGGCATCTTTTGTTTGCAGTTGCAAATTCATCTGTGTTTCATTTATTCTCCCTTCACCATAAGGTATGTGAATAATTGGAGATGAGGACGATGAATCATATGACTTATAAACATTTGCATTGTGGCAGTACCTATTATTTCCATATGACAAGTATGGCTATTATTTTCACATGACAATTACGGATGCTGTTTTGTGTATATTCATGTATGCTTATTAATTTTTTAAATCATTGATTAGGGATTCTGACACTTTCATCATCTTCTGTGACAAATTTATTATTAGTATTGTATCAATATCATACATCCTCGACATATGCATGTATTGTGTTACTGTTAAATTTGACTCATATGGAAGGCAAAACAAGGTGAGAAACATCATGCTAGTTTGCCAGAAGCAAACATTTGAAAGATAACTTTTATGAAAATCTTTAGAAAAAGGAGCTTGCTGCTTTTGGTGATTATGTGTGATCTTATTAAAATGTGAATATTTCTATTTTTTCATGCACTAATCTTTCGCCCCTATGATTAGTGTACTGTGATATATGATAGTAATTATTACTTATCTTTGGCATCGAACTTTCATTTTTTACTGGACACACCTATGATTTTTGCACGATTATATCTCTTGATTCTTTAAGTATATTTGCCTTCATTTTTTACTGGACACACCTATGATTTTTGCACGATTATATCTCTTGATTCTTTAAGTATATTTGCCCAGAAGGCAAACACTTTAAATTTTCTAAGACGTGAAAAAGTATTCACTTTTCTGGGCAATCCCTGAAGTATCACTTTGATCTATGAAAACCAATAATCTTCCCTCAAACGTAACTGGCAGACTGAATCAGAACTTTTTGGATTTCAAATACATGACTAAATATGATTCAGCTCTGTACCAAATTATCTAGCAGCTGAAACTCTGTAAGCAGAACATTACAGACAATGATAAAATTGATCGAAAAAAAATTCTTTTCCCTACTCCACGCAAGTAATATTGTACTCCAGCAGCAGTACATGACCAAGAATTGCACTGAGCATTCTGAATTGATTAGTAGTCGCAGAGAAGCACAATCAATTGATGATTAGAAATCATAATGTCAGACTAGTTGGCTTACGAGTTGTGTTTGTAGCACATGCTACAATTCAGAAAATTACTTATACGCGTGGACAAGGGGGAGGCTATGAACATAGCAGGAGATCTTATCTTGTAGCCATTTTTGGATTTTAAATCCTCGACTGAATACAATTCAACAAGTAACCTTGTACTCTTACAATAGTACAACTAGAAATTATATTAAGAATTATGAACTAATCCTTGCATTAGTAGTTGTTAAAAACACAACCAGCTATTGTGAGAAACCATAATGCAAGTTTAATTGGTTCAGTCGTAGTGCCTGAAGCACATGTCATAATTCAAACTAATATTCATAAGCTTGGACGAGGGGAAGATAATGGATCTTTTCGAACTATTTGGTTTCTTTATATTTGGATTATATACATTTGTCAGACAATTTTAATTTATCTTGATTTTGCTTTAAACTCTTGTGAACCTATGTGTTTTTTATTCATATGTGTATATTTTAGAATTTGTCTGACCTAAAATACAATATGTTGCGATAAGTTTGAGATTTAGGGAGCCAAATTCTTTTAAATTCTGGCATGAGCGATTGGGTCATCTTGGGCAAAATATGATTTGTCGGATTTCCTTAAATTAAATGGGGCATTCAAACCAAATCCGACCAACTACATATCACAATTTCCCCCCTTTATCTAATACGTGGTGTAGAAGTGAAACATTTCTCATCTGCGTATTATTTATTTGCAGTCCAAGTTTCTATATCACCACCATAGCGTACCTCTATGGGACCTCGGTGAAGGTACATACATTATTTATGAAACTCCGTTAATAATTTAGTACCTATGGCCCATGTTAGGGGATCAATTTATAATTTGGTACGCTGACTGCATTTTTATTGAAGATCAATTCTCGACATTAGGGAGAGATTAGTACCCAAAATACAAAATAATGTCAAGAAATTCTATTGGTGAAAAAGATCTTCAATATTTATATCCACGTACTAGTCGAACTGAACCAGAAGTTCACATGATAATCTGCTAAGAAAAGAGTGACTAAGCCCCATATTCATGTTGAATATATCATTGATGATTTGGTATGCCAGAAGCATATAAAACATGTTAGTGTAAAAGATAAAAGTCCGCGGCAAACTAAATTATATATATAGAAAGACAGTCACTCCCATAACCTCCAGAAGAGGTTCATCCTGAAGATGGAATCTCCAGTAAATTGCACGTGCACTAGATAATCACAATACTGGAGATGCGGAACGGCCAAATCCAAACGTTAAGGGAAATGGCGAGGATTTGGTTAACATAAAATAAGAATTAAAGTGGCCACGAATTTGTGAAAAAGGAGAAATATATAATAGAAATATAAAAGTTGTCGAAAACATAGTTGCCTCTACATTTGCTCTTACTATCTCCGAAAATAATCTGGATCCAGAACCTAAGTCGGTAGTAGAGTGCTTGAAGCACTCGGACTAGGTGAGATGGAAAGTGGCAATTGAGGCTGAGCTGAACTTCGCTAAAGTATTTTTGAACCTGTAGTTCATATATCCCTGCAGGGTATAAATGGGTCTTCGTAAGAAAAATAAATGAGAATTGTAAGGTGGTGAGATATAAAGTGAGATTCATAGCTCAATGGGTTCACGCAGAGACCCGACATCGATTTAGATGTAAAATATTCTCCTATTAGTGATTGTATTACGTTCCGCAAGTTAATACATATGGCAGAAACTATGAATTTATATATGCAGTATATGTACGTCATGACCACATTTTTATATGAGTCATTAGACGCTAATATTTTTATATGAAAGTCACTGATGGACTTACAATTTCTGAATTAAGAGAAAACAAGAATCGCAACATGTATAGCATTAAATTATAAAGGTCGTTATACGACTTGAAACAGTCGGGTAGAATATGGTATAACCGACTGAGTGAGTTCCTCCTGAAGAGGAGATATGCAAATAATGATGTTTGCCCTTGTGTGTTTATAAATAGCTTTTGTATTATATCAGTCTATATTGATGATATAAATGTTATTGGAATGCACAAGGAGCTTACAGAAGCTAGCTCATGCCTAAAGACGGAGTTTGAAATGAAAGACTTGGGAAAAACCAAGTTTTGTCTCGGCCTGCAGATCAAGTATTTCCCAGAAGGAATTTTTTCTACACCAGCCTATGTGATGAAAAAGGTTTTTGGAAAGATTTTATATGGATAAATCTCATCCACTTAGCACACCAATGGTCGTCCGGTCCCTCGAAGTGGATAAAGACCCATTTAGACCCAAAGAAGATAATGAAGAAATGTTAGGGTCAGAAGTTCCCTATCTGAGCACCATTGGAGCACTTCTTTATTTCGCAAATTGCACCAGGCCTGATATTGCATTTGCGGTGAACTTGCTAGCAAGGTATAGTGCTTATCCTACAAGGAGGCAATGGAATGTCGTTAAACATTTCCTTCGCTATCTTCAAGGTACAAAAGATCTTGGACTATTCTATAAAAGAAACCAAGATATGACATTGGTGGGCTATTAGGACGCTGGCTACATGTCTGATCCCCATAACGCCAGATCCCAGACTGGTTATGTTTTTCTCTGTGGTGGTACTGTCGTTTCTTAGAGGTCTGTTAAGCAGAACATGGTGACTACTTTTTCTAACCACTCAAAGATTATTGCTTTATATAAGGCCTCACGAGAATGTGTATGATTAAGATCGTTGATACGTCATATTTGTGGCTCGTATGGTCTAGCGAAAGATGATATTCCCTCCACTGTCCTTTATGAGGACAATGCAGCTTGTGTTGCACAAATAAGCAGTGGATATGTAAAAGGAACCATGACAAAACATATTACGCCAAAATTCTTTTATCCACATGAGCTCCAAAAGAATGGCGAAATCACCATCGAAAAAGTTCGCTCAAGTGACAATCTTGCAGATTTGTTCACTAAATCTCTGCCTACATCAACTTATGAGAAATATGTTCACAATATGCATAGACTTGAAAGACTATCTTCTTCAGGGGGAGAAAATTCTTAAAGAACAATCCTGAAGATTGGGCCCTGAAGGTCTATTATCATAATTTGCCCATTTTTCGCTAAGTTTTGTCCCACTGGGTTTTTCTTAGCATAGACTCAGAAGATTGTCATCATCAGGGGGAGCGAATTTTCAACGCAATCCCGAAGATTGTACCTTGAAGGACTATAGTTGTACTCTTTTTTCCTTTTTGCTAATGAGGCAACTAATGCAACACAAGTTTGGATCCCGAAGATCTATAGTTGTACTCTTTTTCCCTTTGCTAAGTTTTGTCCCACATGGTTTTCTTAGTTAAAGGTTTTTAATGAGGCAACTAATGCAACAAGAATCTACTAATGTCGTGTACTCTTTTTCCTCGATTAGTTTTTATCCCACCGGGTTTTTCTAGCGAGGTTTTTAACGAGGCATTGACATCATGTAGTAATGTCCAAGGGGGAGTGTTGTAATTTAACGAGGCATTGACATCATGTAGTAATGTCCAAGGGGGAGTGTTGTAAATATAAATACAATGAATGTGGACATTACTAGAAGAAGACTTTTCACCTACTTGTGACTTTTAGTATTCTCTTCCACATCTATATAATGTAATCCATGGAAGACAAAATGTATAGAGGAATGAGGAAGATGAATAAAATAAGAATTACTTTTCTCCCTATTTCTTCTCTTGTTTATTTACATTTACATTTCATGTTTGATTCTTACTTTTGATATGTGATGTATGTAGATACAACAACGAGATTACAACACATACAACAACGAGATTACAATACTCTTATTTCAATTTTTCATTACAATGCCCTTGTAGTTAAATAAACTATTAAAAGTCATTATTTTTCTTTTTCTCTATAATACCTCTTAATAGCGATTATCTTCTTTCACAAAATATTACAATACCTATTTTCCTCTCTTAAATTCAAATACATACGGCTATAATAAAGAGAAAATTAGTAAAAAATCAATATAATCTAAATTATTTGATTTTATAGACTCTATTTAGAATAACTTTCGGTTCCTAACATATATTTGCCTTTGACAGAGGAGAAATATGTTAAGATGAAGACATGATGGTTTTGAAATATAAATGGTTTTTAACGATTTAGAAAGTTTTGCACTGAAAAGATAATGTTAGGTGATTTTGTAATAAGTGACCAAACTTCAATGAAGTTTCCATAATAATAATTATATAATTATATAATTACCCTACAAAAGTACAAGTTTTGTAGTCTACTTAACTCTAAAAATAATGTGGATCATTTTTTATGTAAATTAATCTAAAATTACTTCTAACTCTTACAATTTTTTTTACTCATAGGATGTGTTTTTTGGTATATTACGGAGTCCCGTGTAAGCAAAATTGTTATGAATTTTAAAATAATAATTTATACATTAAAATTAGAGAATTATTTATATTTCCAAACATAGCATATAGTGAATACAATCATACAAGTTTTTTTTTATTATGAAATAGATACAAAATAAATAAACAATTCTACTATTGTTTCTGTTCGAGGAAAGCAAACGTTGCAAAAATAACGGTGGGTCTTCAAGTCACACATTACTGCCTCAATTTTCCAGCTCCAAAAATGTCTACACATTGCGGAAACATGTCCTTCAAGTTAGTTTACAAGTGGATTATTGCCGATTATTGAAAGTACCTGGGACATTTCTGCAATTTATTCCCAACTTCATCTCTAAAACACTATATCTGCTAAAATAAAATTTTCTCGGTTACTCATATGCATAAAGCCCAAACTAGTATATATAAGCTAGAGAGAAATTAGGGTTTTGTTTACCCCCCAAGCCGGAGCCTCCAGCATCGAAGCTCTTCCTCTACCGAAACCGTAGAAGCAGCAGCCATGGGTAAGTCCTGGATCTAGGGTTTTCTTCCCTTTGTTCGTTCTAACCCTAGGGTTTTCTCTGACCTCGCCTTCTCCCTCTTCGATCTCTGCAGGGAAAGTCCACGGATCGCTGGCTCGCGCGGGAAAAGTCAGGGGTCAGACCCCGAAGGTAGCGAAGCAGGACAAGAAGAAGAAGCCGAGGGGTAGGGCCCACAAGAGGATGCAGTACAACCGCCGCTTCGTCACCGCCGTCGTCGGCTTCGGCAAGAAGAGGGGGCCCAACTCGTCCGAGAACAAGTAGATGATGGGGATTCAGAGGAGCTAGGGTTGTGGGATCTTTGAGACTTCCGCAATGGTATTTATTTTCTTGTAATTTGTACTTCTGGACATGGTAAATGTGATTAGGTTACCCTCTTGGCTCAATTTCTTGTTTGGATAACTGAGGTTTTGCTTTGCAGTTTGATGCTGGTTACTTAATTTTTTATTGTTTAAATGCTTTCTTAGGATTTGGTATTTTGTAGAATAGAAAAATTTGTGCTTTGGGGGACTTGGGTGAGTTCTTATTGCTATCAAATGGTATCAATTTCTGCCTCAAGATTCCCAGTTGCCGTCATGCAATGCAGGTGGTGATGTTCAAAGAGTATTTATTTTCCGGTAATCTGGATTTTTGGATTTGTTCTGTTTGAACGATGAGGTGTAGCTACTTGTTCCTTTAGAGCATCTCCAACCCAGTCAAAAACCCAAATTGACGCAAATCTTTTGCCAAAACTTCCTCCAACTGAGTGGCAAGGTTAGCGCTATTTTAAAGCGCCACTACAGTGTTGCGCCATGAGTGGCGCAACAGTTTAGATACGGAGCCCCCCAGTTTGCCCTTAAAGTTTGTTAAAACAAATCAAATATTCCAACCATATCCCATTTTATTCTATTTAGTTTTTTATTTATTTTTTGGCTACAACATTAATACATGTTTTATAAGTCAAAGGTACTACAAAAGTGAACATAAATTAACCCCTACTAAGATTTTCCTCTGGAGCTAATCTTCAAATTCAGGGTCTGCAATGCCCTTATCCTTGCCAGTTGTATGACCTGTGAGTGGATTCAGAAACAATAGGGGTGAACCTAAGGCCTAATAGGTAACCATAAAATCTTGGGTACAATCCAGGGGAACGAATGAAAATGATAGACATAGATATCAAACTTGAACAACGGGGTCTCAACATTAAGTTGCCATTCTTATATCGTAATCATTGACCGAGCTTCAATGAACCCCTTCTTGACTATCCTTGAGCTCCCTCTTCTTCTTCTTCAAGGTAAGCAAGAGTTTAGGGTGAAAAAAAATGAATGAGGAAGAGGATATAGAGGATGGTTGCTGCTGGCCAGATATAGAGTGAAAGAGAGAGAGATGATAGGATTCTCTTGGAAGAGTAAGAGATGTGAAAGGTTGAGTGGTTGACTAGCATTTTCCCCATGCACTAATCTCTTGCAATAATGAGTTTTTGAGGGTTTAAAATGTAAAATACTCCCACTAACATGGCTGCCTGCGAGTGGATTCAGAAACAATAGGGGTGAGCCTAAGGCCTAATAGGTAACCATAAAAATCTCGGGTACAATCCAAGGGAACGAATGAAAATGATAGACATAGATATCAAACTTGAACAACGGGGTCTCAACATTAAGTTGCCATTCTTATATCGTAATCATTGACCGAAGTGAAATAACATGTAAAGATGAATAATCAAGGTCTAATATTCAGGATTCCAAACTCTCCAATCATAGGATAATCAATAAACCGCGCATGTCTTTATACACCCACCGATCAGCATCCTCACACAGGGCATTGTTCCACCGGGACACTATAACATTACCACCCACCGGTGAAGCTTACTTCACACAGGGCATAATCCATGAATATAAACAATCAATCATCAACAAAGAGAGGAATACTATCATTATCAATAGTTGAACCATCAAATCAATTCGAATTGTTGCAATGATATCATTCAAGGATATCGAAGGTATAAAACTGAAATAAACAACATTAGGATAGCAATGATTAACCAATCAACAACGAGCCCATGCATGAGGTGAATCAAATAGGAATATTATGAAAGTGATAAGACATACAATTAGCATGAGAAACTAACTCGCAGGAACTTCAAGAGAGTAATCAATCGAACTCTCAAAGACTTGAGAGGAAACAATAAAAGGTTACCTACCGATTATGCCGGGATCCTCTCGGCCAACGAATGGATCCAAGATTCTCTGTCCTATATATATATACCCACATGAGATTCTAGACACTATGTCTTTTAAAATTTTAACTTAAAAACTTATTTCATGGTATAAGCTACACCCTAGATGATTGCATCTAATATCTCTAATATGCACAACAACATACGTAGTGTACATGCAACAGATTTAGGTGAATGGATGGTATAACAATTGATGTCCAAAATACATGAAACTAGTCCCAAACGACTCCATTATGAGTCTAATTTTAGAATATAAAACTTTTACATCAATGCATGATGTATAGTAAGAGTTATGCTCTCAGCAAACTACACATATCAAAACTGTAGCAGAAAAACATGTTACTATCTGAAATGAATAATTCACTTCGGGTACTTAACACTATACAAATGAGCTCATATTTGGTATATAAGTGATATGATGGGTTAGATTCTAAGTCCAATTAGTTTCATCAAACTTTTAATTTTATAATGCATGTTACATGCAAAACAATACAAAGGGGTAGACTGGAATTGCCAGTACATATACTAGGTATTAGAACTAGGTTTAGACTTATCAAACGTTACTCAAAATTAATTAAAACTCACATCAACAGAAAGACAATTGAGTCTAGTTTTAGGAATAGAAAGAATTTTATGCACGTATTGTATATGTTGAGATATATGCTCTTTACAAAGGATATAACTCAGGCAGACAGTTTCAGACACATGCACTGAGTATATGTTGAGATATATGCTCTTTACAAAGGATATAACTCAGGCAGACAGTTTCAGACACATGCACTGAGTTAAACTATATTTTCAAACAAGTAATAACTCAGGCAGACAGTTTCAGACACATGCACTGAGTTAAACTATATTTTCAAACAAGTAAATGATCTCAAAATTAAACAAACAGGGTCTCAAATGAAATCCACGAAAGTGTAGTTTCTAGAACAGAAAGAATTTTTTCATTTGGATATATACAAAGGAAGTTATGATCTGTTTACTGATAGTGTATCTTGGTGAATTAAATTATATTAGATATGGAGTATTTTCACCCTAAACCCTCAAAAACTCATAATGGAGTCGTTTGGATATATATATACCTAAGTTAACCATGCTTTAAACCTTGATTAGAGATAACTAAATTATTAAATACCTAATTTGAACACTCTAATTAACATAATTGTTTAATTTTGGTCAGCCATGTTAGTGGGAGTATTTTACATTTTAAACCCTCAAAAACTCATTATTGCAAGAGATTAGTGCATGGGGAAAAAGCTAGTCAACCACTCAACCTTTCACATCTCTTACTCTTCCAAGAGAATCCTATCATATCTCTCTCTCTTTCACTCTATATCTGGCCAGCAGCAACCCTCCTCTATATCCTCTTCCTCATTCTTTTTTTTTTCACCCTAAACCCTTGCTTACCTTGAAGAAGAAGAGGGAGCTCAAGGATAGTCAAGAAGGGGTTCATTGAAGCTTGGAAAGGGAGGAAAGAGTATTCTAAGGTATAATCTCTAAAAAAAAACTTTCATTCTATCATTTAGAACTGAATTAAATCAATAATTGTAGTTATATTACACTTGTGGTCTTGCATGTAACATTTTAGGGAATGCATGTCAAATTTATCTTGAAACAGAATTTCGTGCAGAAATTTTCAGCAAGATACACTACCAGTAAACAGATCATAACTTTCTTTGTATATATCCAAATGAAGAAATTCTTTCTGTTCTAGAAACTACACTTCCATGTCTTTCATTTGAGACCCTTTTTGTTTAATTCTAAAATCATTTACTAGTTTGAAAGTATGGTTTAACTCAGTGCATGTGTCTGAAACTGTCTGCTTGAGTTATGTCCTTTGTAAAAAGCATATATCTTAACATATACCATGCATGCATGAAATTCTTTCTGTTATAGAAACTACACTTTCTTGGCTTTCATTTGAGACCCTGTTTGTTTAATTCTGAGTTAATTTACTTGTTTGAAAATATAGTTTAACTCGGTGCATGTGTCTGAAACTGTCTGCCTGAGTTATATCCTTTGTAAAGAGCATATATCTCAACATATACAATGCGTGCATAAAATTCTTTCTATTCCTAAAACTAGACTCAATTGTTTTTCTGTTTATGTGAGTTTTAATTAATTTGAGTAACGTTTGATAAGTTTAAACCTAGTTCTAATACCTAGTATATGTACTGGCAATTCCAGTCTACCCCCTTGTGTTGTTTTGCATGTAACATGCATTATAAAATTAAAAGTTTGATGAAACTAATTGGACTTGGAATCTAACCCATCATATCACTTATATACCAAATATGAGCTCATTTGTATAGTGTTAAGTACCCGAAGTGAATTATTCATTTCAGATAGTAACCTATGTTTTTCTGCTACAGTTTTGATATGTGTAGTTTGCTGAGAGCATAACTCTTACTATACACCATGCATTGATGTAAAAGTTTTATGATATGTGTAGTTTGCTGAGAGCATAACTCTTACTATACACCATGCATTGATGTAAAAGTTTTATATTTTGAAATTAGACTCATAATGGAGTCGTTTGGGACTAGTTTCATGCATTTTGGACATCAATTATTATACCATTCATTCACCTAAATCTGTTGCATGTACACTACTTGTGTTGCTGTGCATATTAGAGATATTAGATGCAATCATCTAGGGTGTAGCTTATACCATGAAATAAGTTTTAAGTTAAAATTTTAAAAGACATAGTGTCTAGAATCTCATGTGGGTATACATGTATATATAGGACAGAGAATCTTGGATTCATTCGTTGGCTCCGAGAGGATCCCGACATAATCGGTAGGTAACCTTTCATTGTTTCCTCTCAAGTCTTTGAGAGTTCGATTGATTACTTTCTTGAAATTCCTGCGAGTTAGTTTCCCATGCTAATTGTATATCTTATCATTTTCATAATATTCCTATTTGATTCACCTCATGCATGGACTCATTGTTGATTGGTTAATCATTGCTATCCTAATGTTGTTTATTTCAGTTTTATACCTTCGATATCATTGAATGATTTCATTGCAACAATTCAAATTGATTCGATGGTTCAACTATTGATAATGATAGTATTCCTCTCTTCGTTGATGATTGATTGTCTATATTCATGGATTATGCCCTGTGTGAAGTAAGCTTCACCGGTGGGTGGTAATGTTATAGTGTCCCGGTGGGACAATGCCCTGTGTGAGGACGCTCACCGGTGGGTGTATAAAAGCATGCGCGGTTTATTGATTATCCCATGATTGGGGAGTTTGGAATCCTGAATATTAGACCTTGATTATTCATCTTTACATGTTATTTCACTTCGGTCAATGATTACGATATAAGAATGGCAACTTAATGTTGAGACCCCGTTGTTCAAGTTTGATATCTATGTCTATCATTTTTATCCGTTCCCTTGGATTGTACCCGAGATTTTTTATGGTTACCTATTGGGCCTTAGGCTCACCCCTATTGTTTCTGAATCCACTCGCAGATCATACAACTGGCAAGGATAAAGGCATTGCAGACCCTGAATTTGAAGATTAGCTCCAGAGGAAAATATTTTTGCTTTTGTTTTTTATATTTGTATTAATAATATATATAATTTATATTAACTATTATAATGAAATTAGAGTATAAAATAATTATTAAAATAAAATTCAAAAAGGAAAAAATAGATTATTTAATCCGAACACTTAAAATTTCAAAATACTAGAACCAAATGAAGAAATAAGAAAAACTTACATTTAGATAAGAAAAACTTACACTTAAAATTTCATAATTATATAATTTGTTGAATATTTTAAATAGATAAAAATGTTAAAAGATAAGAATAATAAAAGGAATATTCTTTTTGGTGTAAAATTTGGAATAAATGGGTTGGAAATAGAATAGTAATTTGGTGTAAAAACTACACCAACTTGGTGTAAAAACTACATCATTTTGGGTTTTTAGGTTGGAGATGCTTTTAGCGGATATTTACATGAGTTTTAACTAATAGTTTAGTTCTAGAATTTAAAGATTATTATGTCATGGTTTTTTTAATGATTTAGTAGAAGTTGATAGTGTGGATTCGGATTCACTATCTTGTAGAATAGAAGTATTTGTGCTTTTAATGAGTATGTTTATATGGCAATATACAATTTGTAATAGACTATGGTCTGATAGCAAGTTTTCAAAGGTGAGTTCTTCTTGGCCTTTGACATGCCTTTATAGATGAGTGAATGGTTCAGTCCAACATGTTGAGACAACGCATTAGAAGCTATGTTATAGATTTCCATGCTAACAAGTCTAAGCTTACCAGATTGCAAACTGATGTGCTGTGATATTGGATGTTGGGCTATTGGGTACAAGTACAGTTTGACTATGGAATTGGTGGTTCTTGTCCATTTCATGATCTAAGATAACACATGCCATTTTTGGGGTACATAACACACGCTATTTTGATATCTATGCTTGTATATCTTGAATGACATTATACACTATTAATCGTTTGTCATTATTTGTGTTGGAGTCCCCTGTGGTTTTATGACTGTAGATGGGAATTCTGCTCTCTCATTATTAATCTAGTGGTGACGGTGTGTGACATTAAATATCAATTCAAAGATATCAACTCTTGGATCATTGGATTTTGTGATTCACGTACTAAACCAATAGTTGATATTCTATGTGTGCACATTTAATGCTATAGACCGTACCCTCACTGGATACTTTCTTGCTCTCAAATAACTAGTTTTTAATGGTGAGTTACCCTGGGGCCTGAAATGATATATGATGCTGTTAATTGTGTTGTATGTGCTGAATGACTTCTTAGCTCCTAATCCTTTTGAATTTTGGCTAAACAAAATTTTTGGCTAACATGATAAAGGGTGGTTTCTATATTTTTGACATGAATGTTTTGATTTTGTTTCCGGGCTGAGATTTGGATGTGTATCATGGCGCAGTCGTTCGTATCTATATTTGGTTACTGTTAATGGTCTTAATTTTGTTGTTCTTTTGGCCTTTTTATGTTATATATATGCCGTTATCCCACCTTGTAATAGATCATCAAAGAAGAATCTGGCAGTTTGGTACTGAATAAACCACTGCTTGATGGTGTCATCATAGATAAACTGGATTTCACAAGCTTTCCTAACTAGTTTCTCTTTCTTGGATGGAAAAGTTGACATGTCTGGTACAAGATGAACTGGTAGCATCATCAAACAATTTTCTCTAGCTCCTCGACTTCTCAACGCATGGTGCAATTGGTCTTGTTTTCAGGTTCAAAGATCCAAAAAATAACTAAACAGAGCATGGTCCGGGATCGGCATGATCTCATTTTGGCTTCAATAAAGTTTTAGCATATTTGCGTACATAAAGATAACTTTGGAGCTTTTACGCTAGAAGAGGGAAAAGTATGGGTTCATTCTCTTCAGCTAATTTTTTTAGATAGATGGCTCATCAATTGAGCTCATATTTCTCTCTTGTAGCGTAGAGTAGTATTGGAGAGACCTAGTTATTTATCATTATTCAGCCTGGGATACTTTTTATTTTCTCTATATTTAGGTTTTTTTTCCCTCAACATTGTTTGAGATCTTATATGCAACTGGACATGAACTTAGAAAACAAAAGGTCATAGTTTTTAATCCCCTCCTTCAAACAACAAAGAAGTACGACCTTTCATCCTTAGCTTCAAGCTCTCTTATCGACCATTTAATCTTTTCCTTTTTTTATATATAATTCAAATGCGTCGTTGTACACGCACAGTTATCTGATGATTTTTGGTGACAGCTCGTGAAAATAGTTGAGTGATGAGTTGAATGATCTGAAGGCGTATGTTCTAAAACCGTGAGGAATATCACACAATTCCTTTGGGTTTTTCTAATGGGTACCCATCAACACTTACAAGCACTTCGTAGGAGATGAAAGGAACAGAGAGAGCAGACAGGTAATGAGTGAAATTAGTGTAAATCAGGAAGAGTCCATGGGAGATGAAAGGAATAGAGAGAGCTGTCGGAATAGAGAGAGCACACAGGTAATGAGTGAAATTAGTGCAAATTAGGAAGGGTCCATAGGAGATGAAAGGAATAGAGAGAGCAGACAGGTAAAGAGTGAATTTAGTGCAAATCAGGAAGGGTCCATTTGATATTCATGAGCACCGGTTAGAAACTCTGGTTCTTCTCTTCTTAGTTCTATAGGGGTTGTTTGGTTGGTTTCCTAAAAATAAGAAAAGGAAAAAGGTACATGGAAATTAATAAAATATTATTTTCATCCATTTTCATCCCAAAAACTCATCATAACATCCAACAAAATATTATTTTTATCCCACAACTTATCTCATATCATCTCCTAAGGGCATGTTTGGTTATTTCCTAAAAAACCAAGAAATAGAAATGAAAACCAAGAAAACTCAAAAAGTACAATTTCATCCATTTCCATCTCTAAAACCCATCCATAACATCTAATAAAATATTATTTTTATCCAACAACTCATCCATCACATCTAATAAAATATTATTTTCATCCAACAACTCATCCACCACATCCAGCACATCTATAATAAAATATTATTTTCATCCACAACATCACTCAACTCATCTCATCTCATATTTAAAAATCACTTACATCATCCAATAAGATGGTGACAACTCATCTCATCTCATTAACATTTTATTTCCACCCATTTCCTCCCAAAAAGCTAGGAAAATAATTTCCTTAAGTGTGGGTCACATCATCCAATAATATAATGACAACTCATCTCATCTCATCTATTTTCTTAATTTTAAGAATGAACCAAACAAAAGAAAACAACCTATTACAAGAAATAGGTTTCTAATAATTCATTTCCTTATTTTTTTCGCCAACCAAACAACATCAAAACAAGTTTTCTTAAAAAATCACTCATATCATCCTATAATAAGGTGACAACTCATCTCATCTCATCTTCATTTCTTAGATTTCCTTCTTTTTTAGCAAACCAAACACTCCCAAAACAATTCTTCTTAGAAATAGTTTTCCATTTTTTGATTTACCACTTTTTTTAGACAAACAAACAGACCCTAAAAATAAACCAAACACAAGAAATATGTCACATCATCCAACTCATCTCATCTCCATCACATCTCATCTTTAAAAATAACTCACATCATCCAATAATATGGTGATAACTCATTTCATCTCATTAACATTTCATTTCCACCAATTTCCTCTAAAAAAGCTAGGAAATCAATTTTCTTAAGTGTGGGTCACATCATCCAATAATATAATAACAACTCATCTCATCTCATCTATTTTCTTATTTTTGTCACATCATCCAATAATATAATAACAACTCATCTCATCTCATCTATTTTCTTATTTTTATGAATGAACCAAACACAAGAAAAGAACCTATTACATCTCATCTCATCTATTTTCTTATTTTTATGAATGAACCAAACACAAGAAAAGAACCTATTACAGGAAACATGTTTCTTATAATTTATTTCCTTATTTTTTTAGTCAACCAAACAACCTCAAAACAATTTTTCTTAAAAAGTCACTCGCATCATCCAATAATAATGTGAAAACTCATCTCTCATCCTTTGATTTCCTTCTTTTTTTTTTTACCCAACCAAACAATCTCAAAACAATTTTTCTTAGAAATAGATTTCCTATTATTTGATTTCCATCTTTTTTTAAGCAAACAAACAGCCCCTAACATTAAAAACTCTTAGCACCTATAACAAGGCCTTACTCCCTCAATAATTTGCGCAGCCGTCATTAAGACTTCTAATTCCAAATGATACGTCATTAAGACATCTAATTCCAAACGATGCCGGATTGCAAAGTAGTCTCTTGCATCGATAAACCCCACCCGGATGCAGTCAAGAGTGTCTATAATATAAAAATGTTGTAGTTGAAGCGATTTTTTTTTTTTTAAAGAAATATTTGGCCATGCTTCATTAATTAACAAGTACTCTCGGAATCGAGAAGTTCTAGATCAATGAAAACTGAATGGTTGGAAAGGTCAATCCTAATTCCATCAGAACCCCGTAGCAAAGAAGAACTAGAAGCAGAGCCCGCACGCGGAGGCTCCCCGCAACGCAACGCGTCCGACACGCTTCACGCGCGTGACCAGCGGGCAAGCCCCCCCTCAAGATACAAACAGTTAACCAACCCCGCGTTAACGTGGGCCCTACGATACTAAACGCCCTTCAAAGCCAAGGAAACCATCTTATATATATAATATAACGACCCCGAACTCCAAAAGAACGTATATGTACTCCTCTTCATCCACGATGGTCGTCGGCAAGGTGATGAGGTGGTCGCCGTGGGCGCCGTCGTCGTCGTCGTCATCGACGAAGAAGAAGAAGGAGAAGAAGACGGAGAGGTTCGACGCGACGATGACGGTCGCCAAGGTCGAGGGGCTTGGTGCGGCGATGTTCGGAGAGGGATCGGCCGTGGCGTTTACGGTGAGGTGGAGAGGGGCAGCTGATTCGTACTGTTTGGACGCGCGAAAGACGGGCGAGGAGGACGGTGGGGTTCACCAGGGAGGCCGCGGTGAGGGCTGATGGGGTGGCGGAATTCCGCGAGGGGGATAACGGGTTCGGGCGCATCTGTTACGGGTCGGGTGGGGATTTAGAGGTCTCCTTCTGTGTGTCGCATGTAAGTGTTCCTAGCTACTACATTTTTTACTTGAACTACTAAGTTTTCAAAATTATATAAAATCCTTGCTCATATGAAAACTGATAAAAGGCCTAAATTACACGCTTATCCAAAACAAATCATGTATGAAGCATATGACAAACTTAGATTAGCAGTCATCGGTCGTGATATTTTACCCTATTTTATTATAAAATTAAAGATCTAATTTGATTTGAGATTTTGACTTTGTTTATGACTGGTCAAAGTCAAAAAGGAGAGGCGTGAGAATTGTTTAACGCGTTAATTAATTGATGTATAAAGTTTGCCTATCAAATAAGATACTTACCGGCTAATTAAGCAGGGATCTAATTGAGATAGGATTATGTTTTGCCGAGTCAGCTTTGAGCGAGTACATCTCCAAGCAATATATTGGCAAGCTGGCTCGTCTTGACGTGGTCACGCGGTTATTATAATTGGTATTTTGGAGTCAAAAGTCAGGACGATTATGTCAAAATTTGCTGAAAAATCTTAGCATAGACAAATTAATGTGAACCTGTCAAAAAAAAAAAAAAATTATATACAAAGTTGTTTGTTTGACTGTAATTACAAATTTTACAAAAATTAATGTGTGAATTTGTCAATACGGCGTATGCTTGAACTGCAGGGGACTAGGGATGAATCGAAAAGGCAGAAGGAAAAGAAGCTTGAAGAGATAGGAACAGAGACAGTAAGCTTCTCAGAATGGTTCCTGGCTTCGCAATCCACGAAGAAGAAATCCCAGTTCCAAGCTCAAAGGAAGCGAGTTCCTATTATCTTGGTGAAGGATGGCTTGACCGCGGAGGCTATACTTCACGTAAGTTTCCTCGGATTCTTCTACTGCACAATAGAAACGAAATTAGCGTATACAGATGTGGTCTTTAAGTCATTACTCTTTCGACTTCTTTCGGATTATACTCACATATGAATCACTAATGATGCCCCTCTTCATTTTGGTATGATCATTGGGCAAATTCCATGAAACTACCGTATGAATATTGGGGGTTTTGCACAGAACCACCACTAACGGTTTTTATTGGAGAAAACTATCATGACGTTTCAAATCTATAGAAAAAGATCATGAACTATTGAAAATTGTTGCTAACAAAAATAGCAGCTTTGATAAAAGATCTAAACTATACTTGAAGAATGATGGTTTAATTAAAAAAAAAGTTCATGATAGTCTACTCTAATAAAAGAATGTATTATAACCTTGTCCAAAACCCGCAAATGTTCATTGTAGTTCCGTAAAATTTACCCTTATCATCTACAAGTGACTATGGATCATTAGGAGTCAATCTTGAGCATTATCCATGATCCATGAGTTGCTTTTACTTTGGTCCCCACAATAATTGACATAATCTGATCATTAGGATTTCACTCTGCACGCCAGGAGAATATAATTTAATCAGAACTGTTAATGCAGGTAGATGTAAGCTTCAGAGAGACG
Organism: Asparagus officinalis; assembly: GCF_001876935.1. Classification (NCBI taxonomy): domain Eukaryota; kingdom Viridiplantae; phylum Streptophyta; class Magnoliopsida; order Asparagales; family Asparagaceae; genus Asparagus; species Asparagus officinalis. Next base: position 25,030,456 of record NC_033799.1, on the reverse strand, counting down.
AGAAAGCCCGAAAAAAAATCAGAAACACCAGCATTTCTGAACAAGGAAGAAGAGGAGGAGGAAACAACTGATGATTCAAGCACATTCAACTCAAATTCCTTGGAGCTAAGTCAGTTGCTTTCGTTAACAGATGAAACAGAAAAACCGTATGAATGCAAGAACAGGATAAGAACAGCAAATACAAACAGCAGCAATCCAAGTACAAGCAGCAGCAGTGTAAGTTCAAGTCCAGAGCTGCATCTTCAGTCATCTTCAAAGCGAAGATTCTTTCCATGGGGAAGACGCAAGATCGGAAATAAAAGATACGACGATGAAGAAGTAGGAAGCAGAAAGACTCAGCCTTCTTCCAACTGTAGCCCGGTATGTAGATATGCAACTCTATGACTTCGTTTTTGGTAAATTTCACAAAGGCTTAATTGTGGTTAGACTGTAGTATCGCTGGTTTGAATTTACTACCCCTATAATATTGTTGTTACAGATACATACCTGAGATTTTCTACTCTTTTACCCTCAAGGGGTCTATTTGTCAAAAAAATAAAAAATAAAAAATCCCTAAGGATAATATAGTAAAAAAAATCTGACTAAGGGGGCTATCTGCAACAATAAAACTAGAGGGATAGTGAGTTAAAAACAACGATACTACTGTGGGGGCTTT
>NC_033799.1:24975522-25029791 GCF_001876935.1 Asparagus officinalis | reverse complement strand
CTTTCACAGAACTACCACGAACTTCAGAAGTTTAGCATAAGATTTTTTATTAAAGAAAATTAACTTGAAGTTTTTTTTCACTAAACTACCATGTACAATGATGGGTAATTTCTCACATGCCTCACACGCCACCAAGTTTTGCACAATTTTACCTTTCTGTATTATACATACGATTTATATTGCTCTCTCCCTCTTCATGAATGTTAAAAACCTGTAGTTTAGACATTTAATTCAAGACATTAATGCTGTTAATAATACTTTCTAATGGTTTATGATATTTTTTTCTGCAGTTTGAAACATACATGGTAGTTTTCTCCAATAGAAAAAGCTTGAAACATACATGATATTTTTCTGCAGTTCGAAACATACATGGTAGTTTTATGCAAAACACCCAAATGTTCATATTGGTTTTGTGAAATTTGTCTTTATCTTACTTTAAGAATCGATTATTTTTTGAAAATTTATCCTTTTCCTTTTAGCAGAGCAAAGAAACAGTAGAACCAAATGATACCTGGGTGAGCAAAGAAATCATCAGCAGAGATGGGCAAACGAAGCTCAAATCCAAAACCTTCTTTGCCTCCATCGATCAGCGCGATGAGAGTGCAGGTGGAGAAAGTGCCTGCACTGCCCTTGTCGCTGTGATAGCCGACGCACTCCTCTCAAAACAAGATTATGTCCCAAACAGGCTCGAATTCGATAATCTGATCAAAGAGGGATCAGTAGAGTGGCAAAAACTCTGTAATAATACATCATACATAAATCGCTTTCATAACAAACATTTTGATCTCGATACAATCCTAGAAGCAAACATCAGGGATATATCAGTATTATCGGAGAAATCATTTGTCGGGTTCTTTCAGCCAGAGAGCTTTGAGTCGTTATGTGGGGCCATGTCTTTTGATGATATATGGAACGAGATAACAAGTGATATAGGAGGAGAGCCAAGGATTTATATCATAAGTTGGAACGATCATTTCTTCGTGCTAAAGGTGGAGACTGATAGTTTTTATATTATCGATACACTGGGGGAGAGATTGTTCGAAGGCTGCACAAAGGCTTATATGCTAAAGTTTGATGATTTTACGGAGATGTATAGAGTATCGGAGAAAGGTGAAGAAGATGAACTAATTTGCACAGGAAAAGAGTGTTGTAGAGAGTTCATAAAGAGATTTCTTGCAGCTATACCGTTAAGGGAGGAGTTAGAGTTGGAAGAGAAAGGAACTGGAAATCCCAATACAGCATTGCATCAGAGGTTACAAATAGAGTTCCATCTCACACAGGCTTCTTCTAAGGCATTTGTGGTTGATGATATAGACTGGTTTCATCTCACACAGGCTTCTTCTAATGCGCTTGTGGTTGATGATATAAACTGGTGGTGATGCAAATATACGTAGTGTACTATTTGCATCACACCTATTGTAAATAAATGAACATGTCGATAATGTATATACATTTTTCTTGTGTGAGAAATGAGAAACTATCCCGTGGATCATGTACATTGAAAATGGTCCAAAAATATTCATACAGTACTATCATAAGAAATTCACTAAAATTTTGATCACAGGGTATCATTACTTGCTAGTGTGAGGTTAGGATAATGATTTAAGTCTTAATAAATAACAGAAAAATTACACCTGCAGGTTACTAGTTTATTACAGTCAATCTTAAATGATTTGGATCGTTATAAATTCTTCTACTGCTCAGCCAAAAGAACATTGAATCTAATTTATTACATCCTATAATCCTTCAAAACTTGGCCGAAGTCAATCCTTAAGGTCCTGATTTGGTCCAATTGTTCAAGTTTCTGTTTTGTATATGCTTGTTCTGGGTTTCAACAACAATCTATAGGCATAAGCTATATGATTGACTTATAAAGTTACTTGGAGCTTCACACATCTATCGGTTTCATCAGAGCTAAAAAAAAGGCATTTGCATTGGGAAAATAATTAGTAATGAAATATATGCATCCATTGTCAATCACTGTCTAATACTAAAGAAACATAAAAGTTCAGTCCACAATTGCTAGTGTTATCATGTTAAGTATCAAAGAGTGAACTTTGTCACACCAATTCTCTGATTTCCCTGGTCAACAGGACACAAACAATGAGAAACAAAATTATAAACTTAATTCTTTTTGCTCATATCAAACTATAATATTCAATGACCAGTGTGGAAAGCTACATAGAACGAAATTGAACAATAAAAAGTTACAAAATTATTGAAATTTACGCCTATCTACATGGCCAATTGGCTATAGAGCAAATCAGAGAAAACCCAAAACACAAAATTCCAATCTATTTTGCTTTACACATGTTCAACCCAAGAAGCAATTGAGAAAGTAAAGATTGGAGTCATATGTAGCATGCATTGGCCCTAATTGATACATTTTGGAAACAAAACCCCACTTAATTGTAGCCATGAAACTGATCAATAGTTCTGCATAAAGATTGAAAATCTTACCTGTAGTAAGGATACCTTATATTGATCCCTTGATGAGGTACATATTAAGCCTCGATATTGAAGCCTCCTCTTCAAAAAGTGAATTAGCAATTAACAATATACTCTTTAGTCAATTAACGTCTCTATAGAGAAAGAGCACAATTTTGATCCTAACCAATTTGTCACATTTAGGTGGGAAAACCCTATAAGGGTATGAAATCCATCAAACAATTCTTCATAAAGGATGAAAATCTTAGCTAAGATAGGTATCAAAGACTGAAATTAAGCAAATGATTTTACCTCTTCAAGAAAATTCACCATTTTCCCATAGGCAAGACTGAAATTAAGCAAATGATTTTACCTCTTCAAGAAAATTCACCATTTTCCCATAGGCAACATCCTTGGATCCACTTCAAGCTCTTCCTCAAGGACACCCCCCTCCATCAAAGAGAACAAAGGGTACCCAACAAACACTTTCTTCATAAAGAATGAACATATTAGCTCAAATAAATAATATAAGCCAGAAATTTGGACAAATAAAGACTGAACATCTTAGCTCAGATAAATATTATAAGCCAGAAATTTGGACAAATACTTTCTCTCTGACCCTTCATCTTGCCCAAGAACAAAAGCTTTGTAGCTTGCAACCTTCTTCTTCATTTGGACCCAGATGAGTTCGCCCCCTTGTTGAGCTTCACTTCTAAGTTGGTTTTTTTTCGGGTTATTTGCACTTTACTACCCAAAGTTTCACTTACTTCTAACATTGGCGCGTTTAAAGTTCTGTTTTGACTTGATACCTCGAAGTGCAAATTAGTTAAAGTTCTTACTAAATCTTAATTTTTTGCATTTAGGGAAAATAAGGAACCAAGTTAGAGTTTTGGTATCAAGTTATCAAATTAGGGGCCGTTTGGTTGGTTTCGTAAAAATCAAGAAAATGAAAAGGATACATGGAAATCAATAAAATGTTATTTTTATCCATTTCCATCCCTAAAACTCATCGCAACATCCAATAAAATATTATTTTTATCCCACAACTCCTCTCATATCATCTCTTAAAAATAAACCAAACACAAGAAATGAGTCACATTATCCAACTCATCTCATCTTCATTACATCTCATCTTTAAAAATCACTCACATCATCCAATAATATGGTGACAACTCATCTCATCTCATTAACATTTTATTTCCACTAATTTCCTCCAAAAAATCTAGGAAATCGACACATCATCCAATAATATAATTACAACTCATCTCATCTCATCTGTTTTCTTATTTTTATGAATGAACCAAACACAAGAAAAGAACCTATTACAGGAAATATGTTTCTTATAATTTATTTTCTTATTTTTTTAGACAACCAAACAATCTCAAAACAAATTTTCTTAAAAAATCACCCACATCATCCAATAATAATGTGTCAACTCATCTCTCATTCTTTGATTTTCTTCTTTTTTTAGCCAACTAAACAATCTCAAAACAATTTTTCTTAGAAATATGTTTCCTATTCTTTGACTTCCCTTTTTTTTAGGCAAACAAACAGCCCCTTAAAGTAAATTTAAAAAAGTTTTCATATCAAATTATTAAAATAATACTCTAGAATATCAAAATGCTATAAAGTTTTTTTTTCACTTCTCATGAAGTGACAAATGACTTGAGTTTGAGTAAAAGAAAGTAGGTCAGATTAAGGGTTATATGCCCCAATTCGATCCTGATCGGGCCTAAGTGGAGCCCGAGCAAGATAGATATTCTAATTATTTCAGGTGTCATAGATTGGAGGTTGATTCTGATCTTGATTTGCTAGTCCATCAAATGGTTAAAAAGTTGGATGGACATTCATCTATATCTATATCTATATCTATACTACATATAAAAGAGGATTGGTGGTGTTAAAACTTTAAATTCACCTTTTGCCCTCTTAATTTTTAATATTTCTTAATTATACCAATTATCTCTAATTCACTAACTAATCTAATGTTATTTTAAAATAAAATTTCCCAATATGTCCTTCAAGTTTCATTCATAATTACCAAAAGGCCCTCATATGTCATTAAATATCAAATTTAAAACTTTCATTGTTTTCACTAAAAAATTACTATTAAAATATAATATTTAATTAATTTTAATAATTAATATTTATGAATGTTATTTTTTTTACTAGAGTAAAATCTAATAATCTAATCCAATACTAATCCATTCTTATAATAGATGTATATGCATAGATAAAATATAATTTGCAGCATAATACTATAGAAAATAGACATAAATGTTATGTAGATATAATATTATAGGTATTAACTTTATCTAAAAGATATGTTACATATTAAGATAACATTATTATATATTATTGTATAATTATAATATACTACCACTATTGAAATATTAAAATATATTCGATATAAAAGAATATTATCCTTATTAATGAAACTCGGTGGCATCCATCAAAAGTTTCAGAAGCTTATGACATATGTATTTATATAACATTTAATTTAGCATTAATGAATATTAACTTAGCTTATGTCTTTTTATAACATGAAGTAACAACATGTGCCTTTTTGAGTCTCATGCCTACATATATTCACGTATAGTATAGCGTTAATCATAAAAGAGATCTTTTGAGAAGCATATTTAGACTCTTCATCATTAATAATGCCTCTTCGTCTCTTACAGCTGTCAAACCTATTAATCCATAGATGCTTACCTCATTCCTTACTATCCATCTTAAAAATCTCTCTACTTTGAAAAGTGAAACTCCAAACCGTTTCTTTTTTCTTGTAAAAGCTGGCGTTTGTGCCTCTCTATAGCTTGCACGACATTCCTTCAACAAAGCCGAGTTTTGCTCGCCCTGCATATCGATGAACATCAAGGATAGTGTACACTTTGTCTACTGCTAAAAGATGATGTTGTAATGTTGATCGTGCTTTTGTGATATCATCTTCCTCATTGTCACCAGTGAGTCGCATCTCAACCTCTACTGCAATGGGATTGTTAGGACTATCACGCACCAGTGTGCCATCAATGCTCGACTCTGTAAGATTTACGACTGATGACGATGATATTCTTTATAGGTTTTACGGTGCGAAGATACAGAGCTAGAGGTTGCTGCTCTACCTATGGATGCTACTACTGCTACGAGTGTTAAAAAATTATTATTGATTTGATGTAGGTTGTTTGTTTTGTGGAATATACACGATATTAGCAGAGTGTTACTTAATAGAAATGACTTTGATTTCATTGGCAGTTTTCTACTAAACAGTAATCTTTTTTCCATTTTTCATCTCACTAGAACTTAGATAGTTGACTAAGGAAATGATTTTGTAGCAAAAAAACCCACAAAGTTTCTTATCAGTAAACAAATACCAAATTATTTCTACAAGTACAATTACTATTTCTTTTAATAAAACGTTGTGCATCATATGTGTTTATTTGTTGCATTAATAAGAAATTAATAAAACATATGAATTCATCAGCATGGACTCATAAAAACATAAAAATTTTTAAATAACACCAATATCATAGCTTTTCTAACACGCGGCATCCTACATTATCTATACTACTTATAAAAGGAAATTGGGATGTCAAACTTTTGATCACCTCTTTTATCCTGTTAAATTTCGATGACTTCTATACTTAATCTAATCTAATTCCCATATGGTTTCATAGGGTTTGATTGTTTGGTTATTTACTATAATTCTTTACTTGTATACATTGGTTCTTCATATGAGAATTTGTAAAGATATTATGGATACAACAACATTATAATACAAAGTTTCATGCATTGCACTGTTTGCATAAGGAATTAACATGAAGTACCCTAAAAAGTATTATATTTGTAATACATATTATATAAATGTTATAATATTTTATTTTTTAATATATTATAATATTATTTATATAACATCTATATTTGTAATACTTATTACATAAATATTACATACATACACACACACACACACACATATATATATATATGTGTGTGTGTGTGTGTGTGTTGGTAATAATAACATGTTGCAATAATTTATTATCATATGATATTATATATATTGCTTTGAATTGGGGATCTAATAGTAATTTCAATGATTGGTGGGACTAATTTCCAAATACGATAGATTCAAGAGATTGATATGAGAAAAACCCCAAATATTATATGGTTATATAAAATTCAAATATACTTGGATTTACAATTTAAACCATCGAAAGAATATTAAGATATATTTTGGGTGACCAAAAAGACTTTTCAGTGGAACGATAGTTCATTAGATGAGATTTTTGTCAAGTCCTACTTGTAACTACTTGTGCTAAAGAACAAAAGTAATCAATCCAAAAGTCTTATGAAATTATATCTTTGGGGAAAATAAAAAATTATCTCCTAATCTTTATATGAATATGCTTGCATTGAAATCTCTCGATGAGTTCTGGCTTCAAGTAGGTATGAAGAAGAGCCTGTAATAGATGAGAATTTCATACATATATTGAATGAAAATGTTCATGTAACAAAGAGAATAGTTGTGAAAGAAAATTAATTGATACTATCTTCAATCATAAGACACAAATTCTGAAAAAAAGAAGTTCCTTACATTAGTTTTAACTTTTTGCATAAGTACGCACTTTCCGTCTTAATGCTCAACCATATGCCAAACCTATGTACTTGAAATATTTTGAACCAAAATATTATCTAGAATTATTATGCATATAATTTTGAAATAATTATTAATTATTATATTCATTTTTACATGATTTTTCTCTTTTTCCATGCTATTTGTATATAGATTTGTTTGCAGGAAAAATTGTAAGAAAATTGAGAAATCAATTAGTATTAATCTCCCTAACTGACTTAGAAAAAAATAAATACAATCTCTCAAAGTAATCTCTTTCTAACTGACTTAGAAAAAGAATTACAATTTTCTTATCGGTTTTCTGATTTACAAAAGAGAGAAGAATCAACAAAGATCATTCCATTTGTTTAATACTGGGTTCTTCTTGGTAGCGATGTGAGTTTGATTCTTGTATCCCGTTGACGATCCGAACAGTTGGCTTCATGGAATTTTTTCTTTACTTCTTGGCTTAACGTCTTGAACGAACTTGCAAAGCAAGTTTAAAACTCTGGTCGAGTTTAGAACTCTACAAGAGAGTTAATTTCAGAAAGGAATTTCACTCCTTTTTACTGAAATAAGCCAATGGCTTTCCTCTTTAATAGCCGATCTCAAAGATAGCTAACTCAAGGTGATCTAAAAAGCTAACCCAAACGATCCAAAAAGCTCCAACCCCCTTTTTAGTTGTAAAACTATTTATAGGGTTTAAGGGGTGTAACTGAATCCTTAATTTGCTCCATAATGGGGGCTTAATCGCCCCATTAAATGGATAACCGTTCAAGTAATTTAAAACGATCAAACGTGATGTCTTCCTTCTAGCCTCAATACGCAAGGGTGGACTCTCGCGTTTGGCTTTTGAAATGTGGGGTGACCCCACGTGTTTAGAGTTTGGAATGCGAGGGTGGATCCTCACATTTGAAATTAGGAACATGAGGGTAGACCCTCACATTTGGCCTTAAAGAGATCGTCAATTATAATCTTTTTTTTTTGAATTTTGCAATGATCGTTAGCTTATAATCCTTATATTTGGTTCTTGGAAATGTGAGAGTCATTAATTTGTAACTCTCGTCTGTTTTTGTGAAAGTCGTCAGGTTATAACTTTTATCATCAGTGCTTTGTAAGGATCAGTTATCTGCAGTAATTTTTAGACAGTCTACAGAACCCCCTCCAAAGTTTTTAAAAGTTCACGGTTGACTGGAATGAAATTTTGAAATACTTTAGATCTCGATTTAGTTTGATCTTGAAACAGTGTATTGTTGATTCCTTATCATAAAGGAGTTGCTCACTGCATCTGTCTCGAAGGCACCATGAACTTGGTTACAAAGATTTGCCATACAAGATCTGTGTTCTGCTTTTACAAATGCGAGAGTTGCATTTGATCTTTGGAACGCGAGGGTGTGAACTACGCATTTTGTTTTTGAAATGCAGGGGTGACCAATGCGTTTTGCCTTTGAAACGCGAGGATGACCCTCGCGTTTGTTTTTTGAAATGCGGGGTGACCAACGCATTTGTTTTTTGAAACGCGGGGGTGACCCTCGCATTTATTTTTGAAACATGGGGGTGACCCTCGTGTTTCTGATGCTGAAGTCGAACTGAATTAATGAATGTGAAGGTCGCATTTGGGCAGGATTCTTGCTTAGAATCTCGTGCAAATTCTAATAGCCTGGCTGTTTGTAAATAGATCCCAAGTGTCAAATGAGATTCAAATTGGCTCTTTTCTTCAACGAGCAAACTCGTTTAATCTCCGGGGACTTCTATTAACCACCGGTGATGACAAAACTCATGACTCCTTCCAAGAGTTCATCTCGATCCAAGAAGGCCACTGGGGCCTCTTCGAGCATGTCGTCGTCCGTGGCTGACCCCAGGGCCTCGACCACTGGCGGCACCGCCGCTGCCTTCCCGCTTATTAGTGGTAAAAACCCTAAAACTTGTTTTAATAAGTTTTTCATTTTCAATGTGAGGCTCACGTTTCTTCTTTGAAACACGGGGGTGGCCCTCGCATTTTGATTTTGAATACGTGGAGATGACCCTCATGTTGATGGCTAGGATCAAACAGTCAATCGTATCTGAAAGAGGATAGGTGAGGATCCGGGGCGGGATCGGTTCCACTTGAGTCCTCTCTGGGATGAGATAGAGGAGATTGATGAAGGAGTCGCCTTCTTCTTCGACTTTATGCATGGTTCTTGAATTGGAGGTTGAAGTTCATGCTGCACAGACAAAAAGAACCTGTGAGAAGGCAGGGACCGATTCCCCCGTGGTTCCTCCGACGGTCAAGTTAGTGAAACTTAAGTGGGGAAGGGGAATGTCAAGGAGAGAACTCATGTGGTCCTGAGGGGTTAGATTGCCCAAGCTCTTGAAAGCCCCCACTTTTTTTAGTTAGGGTCATACCTGTATATATCCAGGAGCGGATGGGTAGGTTGGACCTATTTTGTTATGCACAGGAGGGCGGTGGCAAGATGTGGGTTGGATGTTGAGTCAACCCTTTGCTTGGCAGGTGTCGACTGGTGATTAGGTGAGAAGTCACTTTGGCATGGGAGATAATCTCTTTGCATTTTTAGGGAAGTGATTGAGAATATGACAGAAGGCACGCTGGCAGGCTGAGTCATCCCTCGCTTTACAGGTGTCGGCTGGTAACTGGAGGTGAAGTCACTTCGGCATGGAAGATAAGTTCTCCGCATTTTTCAAAAGTGATTGAGAGTGTGGTAGAAGGTGCGTGGGCAGTGTATGATGTAAAATGAGATCTCAAAATTTATATTAATTGAATTGTTTATTATAAATCAAAATCACTTTTATACAGAAGCAGAGAGAATTGATTCGATCTCTCTTTGTTAACGTGGGTTCTTGATAGCGATAAGATGCTTCCCTCGATGCTCATGTAGAGTTTGATTCCCTTTGACGATTAGAACGAGGTTGCAAACAAACTTCAGCGCGTAGTAGAAGTTTGGTTTGATGAGTTTGAAGGTCGAACAAGTACTTGATTGCTTGTAGGCCGAGTATACAAGATCTCAAAGTTCGGTTCTCTTCTCCTGAGGATTCGAACAAGACTATAAATAAGTTTTGTCGCGTGGTAGAAGCTCTATTGGAGTTTTGAATGCCCAAGCTCGAAGATGAAGGGCGAATGCACCAAGGAGATTAATGCTCTCTCTAACGCCTCGTGTCAATGGCCTCCCCCTTTCTTGTAGCCGAATATGGCTATTTATAGCTGAGAAAGATCATAACCAATTCCTTAGAATGTGGGAAGTGGGCGTAACCACTCTCACAATTCAAGTAAGTGGTTTTTAACCGCTCAGGCGAGCTTTGGTGAGCTTACAGGCGAGGTTGGCAAGCCTGGCAAGCTTTTGTAGGTGAAGTTAGCAAGCCTGTCAAGCTTACAGGTGAGGTTGGCAAGGTTGGCGAGGTTGGCGAGCTTGCAGGCGAGCTTGGCGAGATAAGCACGCGAGCTTCAAGCATTCAGATGAGCTTGGCTCATGAAGGTGAGCTTGACCATTCCGGCGAGCTTTTAGATGAGCTTGCAGGCGAGGTTGGCGAGCAAAGCAGGCGAGCTTCAAGCGTTCAGGCGAGATTGACTCATGCAGGCGAGCTTCGCTCGTGCAAGCGAGCTTCAAACGGTCATGCGAAGTCCAGTGTTCAGGCGAAGTATAGTCTTACAGACGGACTTTGTTTATTAGGAAAACTTCATTCCTTTATAGTCGAACTTCAGCTTTCAGGCGAAGTTTAGCTTTCACACGAAGTTCAGCCTTTAGGCGAACTTAAGTCTTCAGGCGGACTTCAAAACATAACTTGTTGTGAATAACAAGTCATAACTTTCAAAACATAAGTCAAAATTAGATGAATTATATATAAAAATTGACTATCTCGACGAGACAGGGCCGACCAAACCAACTAAAGTTTTGTTTGCTACCGTTTGTTTTGCCAAATTCCATCTGGTTTGAGAGATATCAGCATTTTTGTCTTTTTTTACTATTTTTGGTAATATTCTTGCAGGTAAACTTCTGAATTTCTCTGTTAGGGATAAAAACAATTTTATTTTCCTACACAACCCCCTTTAAAGTTTTTAGACCCAAATTGGATTGCATGGGGTCTGAAATACTTTGAATATTAAGACCTGCAAAATGATTATCATCCAGATGAGAGGGGGAGCCTTCCAGCAAACTTGGCCATTCTGGCAAAGTTGAACTCTTCAGACGCTGCTCATGATTGCCACCTAAGATTTTTAGTAAACCCTCAGCTATCAATAGACTTGATTTGTCTTTACCAACTACCGTTTGAGTTGGACTTGCCATGCTTTTACCCTTAGCATGGTAAGTTGTCAAGGAGTTTTCCTTAGGCTCAATGCTAAGATTTATCTTCTATCCTTAGTCATTCAAGGTGTTGGATTAAGCGTTTGAACATGATTACAACGGTTAAGTCGTAATCGAGTTTAGCTATGTCGTTCAGTGTAACACATCAACCTGATATTTTGAAAGCAAGGCTCATCGCATGGTAAGCATGTTGGGGTATGTGACTCATCACATGATAGGTCACTAATTAGAAACAAGGGGGGAGATAGGCATGTTGAGGGAATGATATCGCGAAAGTAATCAAGTCGTTCAGTGACATGAAAGTATAACGACTGCGATTAGAGTAGCGTCACATCACATGGTAGGCCACTATCAATGGACAGTGTCATTTGTAAGGATGATAGAATGGAATGATCAAGTCGTTCAGTGACATGGAAGTATGACGACTGTGATAGGGATAGAGCACATTGCATGGTAGGTCAATATCAATGAACAACGTCATTTGTAGGAATGACAGTGTGGAAATGATCAAGTCGTTCAGTGACATAGGAATATGACGATTGTGATCGGGATAGAGGCACATCACATGGTAGGCTAATATCAATGAACAACGTCATTTGTAGGAATGATGATATGGAAATGATCAAGTCATTCAGTGATATGGGAGTATGACAACTATGATTAGGATAGAGGCACATCGCTGAAATTACCCTAAGGGGGGTGAATAGGGTAATATGCTAATCTAATCTGATTTAATACCAATTTAAAACTAATTAACTAATATCCTAGCAAGTATGATATTTAACAAATTATATGCAAGGATATGTAATTAAAACAAGGGTGATATAAACATGAGACAAACGCGATATAGAATAGAATAAACAATGAGCACAAATGATACGCCAAGGCAAAACACAAACACACAATATGATCACGGAGTTCAGTAACTCCCGATCTACATCTCTGCTCCCCACTCTCGAGGAGAATCTATACTATCACAACTGGATTTTAACGTTCATCGAAAACGTTTACAAGCCACACAATCGGTTTTCTAGCTCACCGAAAACTTATACAACTCACACAATAGTAATCACATAATACACCCTCTAAGTGTTGGCCTAGCCCGTGTTACCTTCCTCAAGTGCTCGGATTTACCATCTCTCTCTAGGCTTTACTACCGACGCTACTCCTCTTGGAATTGACTCTGTCTCTCCCAACCACTTCTCTCGGTGTCCTTGTGTATTATAATGTGATCTCATAATTAAGGCTCAAATACAAATTTTGTTCTCTACAATGGATAAGAACTCAATAAAGCTCACTCTTAATGTTACAACCCCCACAACTCAAGTATACAATATGTGAAAATACCAAAAGCTCAAGTGAGTTGTGTGTGTAAGCAATGAGTATAATAAAATACAAACTCAATATAAAATTTAGCTTAATAAAAAATAATAATCAACAAATAAGATAAATATAAAGCTAGAAGTGAGTTTAGCAAAACTTCTCTGAAAATCAAGAGTGAGAGAGATTGAGATTGAAGTCCAAACACGAAAGAAATGATCTCCTCCTCTTGTGAAAACTTCTTCACATAAAAACTTGTAAAACAAACCCAAAAACACCCTTAAAAACTTTATAAACTTGTTTAAAACTTTTTTTAGATGTCTCTAAGTGTTAAGGGCTGAGGGATATTTATATGTTCTCAATACAACAGCCTAAAGCCAAAGAACAACACAAAAAACGAGGCAAAAACCCAAAAAATGAGATCTAGAAAAATTTAGCCGTTATGCAATGGCTCTCTAGCCGGTCAACCGAATTTGGGTCTCCGGTCGACTGGATGAGGTGTGTCGGTCGACCGAAATCATGCACACGTAGATTTGGCAGATCCTAAAAATTTTTTACGTAGCTAGCTTTATAAAATCAATTAAAAATATCAAATAAACTTTAAAAATCATAAACTTTGAGTAAAGATTCTACACATGTAGATACACATGTTAGAGAAAAAAATTCTGAAATACCACTTCCCGTTTGTGATAAATCACTGTTTTAAAACGTATGTTTCAGATTCTAAAAACTGTTGAAATACTTGAGTTTATTAAATCAATTTAACATAGTAAATCAACTCCAAAAATTGTAAAACTTGGACAAAATATTTTAAACATGATATTGAACATGTTAGGAAAAGAAATTTTCAAATTTCACTTCCCATTTGTGAAAACTCATTTATTTTATAAACCGTTCAAAAATGCGAAAACATTAAAACTTGATTTTGATAAAATTTCTTCAAACAAGTTTTGAAACACTTTAAAATAGATTTATAGACTTGAGAAAAGATATAAAATTGTGTCGTTAAGTCTATAACCCAAAAACATAGTATTTTCTCAAAACCGTGTACGTGTATGAATTTTGAGCTTTAAGTATAAACACACATGAAAGCATATCGAAGATCTCTTAGCTTAAGTATAAACACACAAAGTATAAACACACAAAGTATTGGTAGGAGAATTCCGAGGAAATCGGCTATCAAAGGTGATTGTTAATATGATAGCTTTGTGGACCCGTCATCCTATTGAAAAAGATTGGCGGGAGAATTTGGGGAACTGGCTATTAGAGGTGATTGTTTACATGATAGCTTTGTGGACCCGTCATCCTATTGAAAATGATTGACAAGAGAATTTAGAGGAAATCAACTATCAGATGTGATCATTAACATGATAGTATTTTATGGTCCCGCTATCCTATTGAAGATGATTGGTAGGGAAATTTGGAGAAAAATTAACTATCAGAGGTAATCATTAACGTGATAGTATTTTGTGGAGCAGATTGATGACGAGCATCGAGTCGTCATGACTCCGTAAGAGAGAAAAATCAAGGTAGTACATAGTTTTGTGGAGAAACCAAGACTACCCACACTCTAGCGATAATCAGGATTGAAGGATAAAGACGCCTACATCTAATAGAGCTTGGATCTTATCCTTCAGGATATAGCATTTAGAAGTGAGATGATGAACTATCCTGTGGTATGCACGGTAGTTGGGATCATCTGTTCTCGACATCTCCTCAGGTCGTATTAATTCTGGGAGTTTAATCTTCCTCGCGTTGATCAAGGACTTGAGGACTAGGATGAGTTGCTCACTCGTTGAAGGCGTACTTCTGCTAGAAGTGGCTATCCGAAGATTTGCCCTTCTGCTTCGACGACGATTTAGGGGTGGA
Source organism: Asparagus officinalis (assembly GCF_001876935.1). Taxonomy (NCBI): domain Eukaryota; kingdom Viridiplantae; phylum Streptophyta; class Magnoliopsida; order Asparagales; family Asparagaceae; genus Asparagus; species Asparagus officinalis. Next base: position 25,015,271 of record NC_033799.1, on the reverse strand, counting down.
AGTGGCCGCTACCGCCAAAGTATCCTTCCCCTTTACATAGGTTAGATGGGTGAAGTTGTCTTGGTCATCACCTTCTCAAAATTCATGCGGCTCTTCAGCATCTATACGCTTGAGCATGCTTTCGACTTGTTCTCCTTGGCTGATTAAGTCTTTCCATGAACAAGCTTCAACAGCGCCCATATTGGACAATATGTCATTGGAGAGATTTTTCTAGCACATCTCAATGAGAGTGGCCTTGGAAACCTGATCACGGGAATACAACGATCGTTTCCTAAATCTGTTAACAAAGTTTCTTACAGACTCTGTCTTCTTCTGTTTTTCTGCTAGTAGGGTGGTCATAGATACTTTTATGTCATCGTCGAAGAATCTGGTTATGAAGAACTTTTTCATGTCCTTCTAGTAAGTAATGTATCTAGGCTTCAATTTGGGGAACCATTTAAAAGCGACCCCCTTGAGAGCACTAATGAAAAACCGAGTCATAATGGGATCGTTTCCCACTATGTGTCTAGTTTGCACCTGAAAGTAGTAAACATGCTGGGTAGGAGAACCCTTGCCATCGAACTGCAGGAGGTCAAGTAGCTTAAACTTTGGAGGGTAGGGGACAAAGTCCCATTCGGTAGGGTATGGCCTGATGACCCTCACCTCGTTTATATTCTTCTGGAGCTTCAAGGCGTTGAGTTGGCTTTAGAACTCATCAAGCCTTTTATCTCGGGGGTTACTACCAGAATGTGATATCCCTTCTTTAGGAGTTTTTCTAACATCTCCTTCATGGCGTTGATTGTGCCTTACTGCATGTCCATTGCAGCTTGTTGCTCTTCTAGCTTTCTGGCTATATCATCAAGAATTTCAGCTATGTATACCTTTGTGCGCTCGTTTTGAATTGAGCTTGAGGCCTGAGATGTTGCTACTATTCAGCAATCATCATCCTCATCATCAGAAATGGAGGCAAATCACCTGTAATCAAGCGGTATGATGACCCCCTTTTTAGTATGGGTATGCTGGTAGACACCATCAGACTCAATCGAAAGGCTTTTCAATCCTGGCAAAAACTCAGTGTCAGAAGAGTCTGACTTCTTTGCCTTGGACTTCCCTATCACTTTGACGGTTGCAGCTGGGATATCCAAGTCATTAGAAGCCCATCTCCTGTCTTCGGAGAGGAGGCCTTGTCTCTGCTGGTTGCTGAGAGAGCCTCTCAAACACAGATGGTTTTGGCGTTTTAGTACACCGACAGTCTGCGAGCATTGCTGTAATGAGCCTCTCGTATTGGCATTGAGGGGACGCCTCATGAATCGTACACTTGTGAGTCAAACACTCTCTAAGATCTCCTATTGGTTGATGGTGACAACCTCTAGCATCAGAAGGATCAGATGACCAATCGTGCGAAGAATGCTCAATAGAGCACTTGAAAGAACACTTGGAAAATTCACCAACTGTTGATTTTAGGCAAGCTTGCCTTAACAGGTGAGCTTGCTTAGATTGGCGAGGTTCGCCTATTTGGCGGACTCTACTTTGCTGGTGAGGTCTGGCCTTTTGTTCTTTCAGGCTAGGTTCGCCTGAATGACCTCGCAGGTGAGGTTGAGGTGTCGGGCGAGCTTGGAGAAGTCCGCCTGACTTGTGGATCTCGCCTGGTTTATGAAGTTCGCCTGAATGGTGATCTTCGCCAGTAATATGGGGCTTGCCTAAATGGTCGGGTTTGCCTGAATTTTGATCTTTCTCAAAGTTCGGTCCTCTTCTCCTGAGGATTCGAACAAGACTGCAATGCCCTCCCCCTTTATTGTAGCCAAATATGGCTATTTATAGCTGAGAAAGATCACAACCAACCCCTTAGAACGTAGGAAGTGGGCGTAACCACTCCCACAATTCAAGTAAGTGGTTTTTAACTGCTCAGATGAGGTTGGTGAGCTAAGCAGACGAGCTTCAAGCGTTCAGGCAAGCTTGACTCATGCAGGCGAGCTTGACCATTCCGGCAAGCTTGTAGGTGACCTTACAGGTGAGGTTGGCGAGCTTGCAGGTGAGGTTGGTGAGCTAAGCAGACGATCTTTAAGCATTCAAGTGAGCTTGGCTCATGCAGGCGAGCTTGGCTCGTGCAAGTGAGCTTTAAACATTCAGGCGAAGTCCAATGTTCAGGCGAAGTCCAGTCTCGCGGACGGACTTTGTTTATTAGGTGAACTTTGTTCCTTTACAAGCGAACTTTAGTTTTCAGATGAAGTTTAGCTTTCACGCAAAGTTTAGCTTTCACGCGAAGTTTAGCCTTTAGGCGATCTTAAGTCTTCAGACGGACTTCAGAACAGAAATTGCTACTAAGAACATGTCATAACTTTCAAATCATAAGTCAAAATTATATGAATTATATATATAAATCGACTATCTCGATGAGATAGCGCCGACCACACCAACTAAAGCTTGGTTTACCACCGTCCGTTTTGCTAAATTCCCTCCAATTTGAGAGATATCAGTGTTTTTGTTCATTTTTACTATTTTTGGTAATGTTCTTACATGCAAACTTCTGAATTTCTCTGTTAGGGATAAATAAAATTTTATTTGCCTACAGGTAGCTAACAAGTCATGAAGACCTTCATGCTAGAATCAATGCTAGAATCAAGATGAGGCTTGTCCGAGGTGGACTGGGATGCTGACATGTGCTCAGGGGAAGAGACTTGAGGTGGAGGTTATTCCTTAATCTAGTCGATAGGGAATGTTCATCATGTCATCTCCGTGAGTCGCCGAGTAAATGGTCGAGTGCCACTTGGTGGGTCATCTTCGATGATAGGGTCGGCTGATCCCACCTTTTGTGTCGGTATGAAAGAATATCGATTTGATGAGTCAGCGGGGTCGAGGCCTCTGTTGGGCTTGGGAGAGACTTGAGGCGGAGGTTATTCCTCAATCTAGTCGATATGGAATGTTCATCAAGTCATCTCCGTGAGTCACCGAGTAAATGCTTGAGTGCCCTTAGTGGGTCGTCTTTGATGATAGAGTCGAGCTTGGTGTAACTCGATTAAGGAGGTCATAACATGTGATTTGAATAAGATTTTTGAGGGCTTATCACTCTATTAAGGAGAGTTGATAAGTTGATTTTATCATCAAAGGTGTGATATTAACTTGACGATATTTTATACTTGTGATTTAAACAAGAATTTGTGGACATATTACTCTATTAAATAGGGTTGATAAGTTGATTTCGTTTGATCATCCGTAGAGATTTTGACTATCAGAGGTATATTGTTAACTTGATAGTGTTGTGGCCTTATCATATTATTGGGGAAGATTGATAAGCTAGCTGGGAAATTTTTTTATAGTCGACAGAGGTGTTTTGTTGAATATAAAAACTTAATAGATTCATTACTCTTAATTCTTTGAATTCCAAGTAACCAACCCCCAGTCTTGAGTGAGTTCAATTTCTCTTTTTAGACTTAGCAGGGGAGGGAAAAGGGATCTCATGATTTTTATGGGTAATATTTCTTAAGAAATTTCCTGTTAATTGGTATCATGAGCCTATCGCCTTTCTGATTAATAAGATGATAAACTCTACTATGAAGGGTTCTTCCTATTTGAGATTGAATTTCCCTTTTGTCTTATGTGTCATGACCATGAGTCGTCTGACTACTAAGATAAGATCACCTTTCTTAAAGATCCTTTCCTTACACTTTTTATTGTATGCTTTAGAGGTTCGAGCTTGGTATAACTTGATCTGTTATTAGGCTTGAAGCCGTTTTTCGTCTAACACTTCCAGTTCTTGGAGGCATAGTCGATGTTGTTCTTCATCAGTCATCCCGGTTGTAAGAGCAACTCTTAGGGATGTGATCTGAATTCTAATTGTAACACGGCTTCACATCCGTATACCAAAGAGAATGGAGTAGCTTTTGTTAGGGTTCTTACTATTGTGCGATAAGCCCCTAGACATTCACCATGTTTTTTGTCCCAGCCGCGTCGACTTTTAGAGACAAACTTTTTGAGAAGCTTCACAATGTTTTTATTAAAAGCTTCTGCAAGGCCATTAGCTTGTGGATAATATGATGTTAATGCGATACTTTGGATTCTAAACTTATTGTAGAATCTCTGGAAGCCAAATCCGACAAATTGATTTCCATTATCATGGACTATTCGTCTTGGTACACCAAAACGGTAGACAATGTGATGTTTACTGAATTTGATCACATTTGAAGTCTTAACTTCTTTCAAAGGTATTGCTTTAGCCCATTTAGAGAAGTAACAGTTACTACTAAGATAAACCGATGCCCTTTGGATGTTGGCGGAGAGTGGGTCCAATGATATCCATTCCCCACATCTCAAATGACCAAGATGAAGATGTTGGATGAAAATTTCCGGGTGCTTGATGGATGAAGTTCTTAGGTCTCATGTTTATGAGTCTGATGTCTAATCTAGTTTTGATGATTAACAAACAATTTCTAATATCGTGTGTCGAGAGTTTGCATTTGTTTAGTTAGGTAATCTACACAAATATCCTCGGTTGGAGGTTGGATGGACTTATACTTTCATGATCACATTCAAAGGAGGTTAGTGGAAATTGGAATGAAGCCATCATAATTCAAACCAAAGATATTATCCCTTCATCCCTACAACCAAGACTATCTTAATTGAAGATCAAATTGTTTGGATATAGTGTTTTAGGTTTATACTTTGTGTGTTTATACTTAGAGCTTAAAATTCATACACACACATTTGTTTTGATTTATTGTTTATTTTGATTTATCACCATTTTGGATTATAGACTTAATAACACGATTTAATATCTTTCCTCAAATCTATAAATCTATTCCAAAGTGTTTCAAAACTTGTTTGAAGAAATTTTATCAAAATCAAGTTTTAACATTTTCACATTCTTGAACGGTTTGCAAAATACATGAGTTTTCATAAATGGAAAATAAAATTTAAAAAAAAAAATCTTTTTCTAACATATTAAATATCATGTTTATAAATATTTTTCAAATTTTTATTATTTTTGGAGTTGATTTACTATGTTAAATAGATTTTACAAAATCAAGTGTTCAACAGTTTTTAGAATCTGGAATATCTATTTTAAAATAATAAGTTCTCATAAATAGAAAGAAATATCTCATAAATTCTTTCTCTAATATGTTTATATTCATGTGTAGAAATATTTCTTAAAATTTCATAATTTTTGGAGTTAAGTTTCTATTTTTAATTGATTTTAGAAAGTCAGCTATGTAAAATTTCAGAATCTGTCAACTCAGCCAACGGTCACATTAGCAGTCGACCGACGCACATCGTCAATCGACCGATTGGCTATTTTTAGCAGAAATGGCTAGTTTTGTTAGCTTTGTTTGTGGGGCTATAAATACCCATTTTGCTTTGGTCTTTCTTAGGGTATTTTAGACAAGTTTTTGGCAGTTTGTTTCTGAGTTTTCAAGAGAGTTTAAGTGTGTTTAATGTGAAGAAAGTTTCACAAAGAGAAGAATATTGATTTCATCTTTGAGGAGTTTAACCTCAATTATTCATCCCTCTTTGTTTAGAGAAGTTTTCTTAAACTCATTACCTAGCTCGTTTATATTTCAATTGTTATATTTTTACTTGCTAGATTATTTTGAGTTTGATTTTATTTGTACTCATTGGTTACACACACACCCTTTGAGCTTAAGTATTTTCACATGTAGTATATTTTGGGTTGTGAGGTTGTATCTTTGAAAGTGAGTTTAGAATTTTGTTCTCAACTTTGTTAGAGAACAAACCATTGTATTTGTGCTTAATTGTTGAGAGAACATGTTGTAATACACAAGGATACTTAGAGAAGTAGTTGGGAGAGACATGGTCAATTCTAAGAGGAGTGACTTGGTTGTAAAAGCCTAGCTAGTGAGAAGTAGTAATTCCAAACACTTAAGGAAGGTGACACGGGCTAGGCCAACACTTAGAGGAGTGTATTGTGTATTGATAATTGTGCGAGTTGTAAAAGTTTTCAGTGAGCTTGGAAAACCGATTGTGTAGTTACTTTTGGTTGATAGTGGAGTATCTCCTCGAGGGTGAGGAGCAGAGACGTAGGCCGAGGGTGACCGAACTCCATGAACATATTCTTGTGTTTGTGTTTAACATTGGCACATGTATTCTCTTGTATATTTTTTATATCATCTTTTGTCTCATATTTATATCGCCCTTAGTTTAATTCTATATCATTGCATTCATATATTATTATATATTGCTAGTATATTAATTAATAGTTTTATTTGGCATTAATATCGGATTAGATTAGCAATTACCCTATTCACCCCCCTCTAGGGTACTTTCATTTGGTATCAGAGCTTGATGCTCTTGATTTGTGGCTTAATCGCCTAGAAACAAAGATCCAAGCTTTCATATCTTGCTAATCTAGTTTGTGATATTTCATCTTGGTTGCATTCATATTATGGACATGCATGGTGTACCTAGTTTAGGTTATGTCGTTAATATTGCTCCAAAATTCATAAATTTCCTTTATGCTCAATGGTGTGTTAGATTTAAACTTTTTGTTAGATATAAACATTTTGATTTGTGGGAAATAATTGATTATGCTTATGTCGTGCCCACATTAAAGAAATTCAAGTGAAGCAATGACGACAAAAGAATATTTACAATGAACAAGCTTTTATTAGAATTTTTGCTAAATGCTTTTATCTCATCTATTTCTAACAAGCTTGCTTCTTTTGATAGTGCTTACACCCTATGAAAACATATAGAAGCACATCATGATAACTTGGAGGAGATCCAACGGATTCTGACGGATTCCACTTCAAGTGATATTGGAGTTTTATCGTGCACACGACCACTAGGCGATAGCCCTAGTGAGGTATGCGAGTCTGATTCCGAATGTGATTTAACTATTGATGAACTCGCTTGTGCATATAAACGTTTAATGCATGCCTATAAAAAGTTACATCATATGGAAAGTAAGCATGTAAATTTAAAATCCAATCATAAAATGCTAGTATCTAAATTTGATACTATTGTCAAAGAAAATGTGATCCTTAAAGAAAATAAAAAAAAAATAAAATTGGATTATATTACCTTAACATCAAAGATTGCTAGTGTATTTTATGAGAAAAATGATGCCATGTTAGAAGTAGAAAACATTAAAAATAAATTTAATTCTTTTAAGAATAGTCATATATGTTCTACTTCTAATGACAATGCATTTGTGCAAAATTATGAGTTGAATCATGTTAAAAATCACATATCATCCTTAGATTCAACACTAAAAACATGCATTACAAATAATAATAAGCTTATGGACTTGTGTGCAAAGTCCCGTATAAACTCTTCCAAAACACCTGCACACTATGCACATATGTATAACAAAATTTACAAATGTACTATTTGCAGTCGTAAAGGTTATTTAGCTAAATTTTGTTATGATGCATAAAAATCCATCAAATCTAATAATGTTGCTATTTGTGCATCCCATCAAGCTTTATCATAACATACACATGCACCTAATAGTCATCATAAGCATGTTAATGTGTATAAGTGTGATTATGTGGTAGGTTTGGCCATTTGGCCAAATTTTATTTTGATTTGAGAAAAATTTCACATTTGCAAAATAATTTTAAAAGACCATCTTTGTTTGCAAATGGTTCTTGTGCACAAATAAATGGTCAATAAAAACAAATGCATCCATTTTATTATACTTATTGTAATAGAATGGGTCATTTGCATGATTATTGTTATGACCGATCACGTGCACAAAATGCGCCCAAATGGGTTCATAACCCAAGGGCCTTAGATTTCATTGATAGGGGTCATGTTCCTAAACTCTCCGGCACTAAGAGTGTTTGGGTGCCTAAACAAGTTTGATTTTAAAATCAAGATGTTTTAGTGTTTTTCGTTTCTTGTTTTTGGAAAAATGTTTTTGAAAATTTTTCAAGATATATTGATCAAATTTTTACTCAAATGATTGTTTATTTTGATCAAACAATATTTTTGAATTTTATTTAATTATTCATTTCATATTATGATTATTTGTTGGTTTTGACTTTGAGAGTATTGATTGTGACAAATCCTTTGCACTAGTTGTAAGGATAGAGTCAAATTCTTGTATATTTTTAGCATTTGCAAGTTTTAAAGTTTTCAAACTATTTCAAATGCATGTTAGAAATGCCTTTCAAAATGGTTTTTATAAATAGAGAGGTTTATGTCTAAGCAACCCCCCGAATTTATTGATAAGCTTTTATATGGGTTGAAACAAGCTTCATGAGCTTGACATGATCGTCCTTCTAGTTTTCTTGTCAAAAATGGTATAATAGATCTTGTTTTGTTTTATCCAAAGCAAAATTCTTTTTGATATTTGTGGATGAAACACATAAATATTTCGATAATTATTTTTGTGTGACCATGTAGACAGGAAAGATATGTCCCTTATTTATATTGCTATAAAATCTTAAAAAGTGGACATGTTTTTCAAGCCTATTTATGAAGAAAATATTTTGTTATTTAAAAGAGGTAAATTCGGCATGTTTTGAATCATGTTTGCTTAATCATTTTTTTAAAATGATGTTTTTATGATTCTTGACCTTCATTCAGATTTACTTTCATGATTTTCCTTTCTTCATTTAATTTCATTAATATATATATATAATATATATATATATATATATATATATATATAATATATATATATATAAATATATATATATATATAGTATATATATATATATATAGTATATGAGATTAATGAGTATCCTTATCATATGAGGGGATTCACTCCAATGATGCTCTAAAATCACATGATTGAGCGACATTGTGATGATCCGCTGCCGTTGAATTTGATCTACAAAATTCTAAAACCCTAACACACCAAGTTTGGGGTGAACCTGTCGTCGTTTGACCGCTTAATCAGCACTCGTATCAATTTTAACGGTTTTGAATGAATAGAACTTTTCACATGGCTCGATGGAGGGTCAAACGACGACGGATTCACCCGCAAACTTGGTGTGTTGGGGTTTTAGAATATGTAAATCAAGTCAACGAGAGCGGATCATCTCCATAATGTCGCTCAATCATATGTGATTTTAGAGGCGTCAAGGAGAAAATGGCCCCATTGCCATATGACAAGGATACGGCCATTATCGTGCGTGCTGCTCTCATTCGTGCGTCTCTCATCAGTATATATATATATATATATATATATATATATATATATGGTTATATCTATGTACTGTGATATTTTTTATGATATGTGTGTGTGTGTGTGTGTGTGTGTGTGTGTGTGTGTTCTTTGGTCTCTTTAAATGTGAGTTGTGACTAATATATCTTTTATATCTATTTGTTCACTTTGTGCCTTGTTTGTGTAAAATTGCCTTAAAGCATATATCATCTTGAGTCCTTTATGTGCCTTATCATTTTTATTGATACATGCTATATGGTATTTTTGATAGGGTAGCCTACACTATCTCTTTTTTTTTTGTACTCACCATGCCTTATTGATAAGGGGAGCTTTCGCTCTCTTCATTCTTATTGTTTTTTCCATTTTGATGTAGACAAATGGGGAGAAACAAGTGGAATGTGAGTATTTCGCTTTCTTATGCATGTGAATTATAAATTGTATTTTTATTTGATATCATGCATATTTTATATACTATATGTGTAGATTGTTTGTCATCATCAAATAGGGAGGAGAATGTTAGGTCTCATATTTATGAGCCTAATATCTAATCTAGTTTTGATTATTAACAAACAATTTCTAACATCGTGTGTCGAGTATTTGCATTTGTTTTGTTAGGTAATCTACACAAATATCCTCGGTTGGAGGTTGGATGGACTTGCGCTTTCACGATCACATTCAAAGATTCAAAGGAGGTTGGTGAAATTAGAATGAAGTCGTCATAATTCAAGCCAAAGATATTATTGCTTCATCCCTGCAACCAAGACGAGCTTAATTGAAGATCAAATTGCTTGATTATAGTGTTTTAAGTTTGTACTTTGTGTGTTTATACTTAGAGCTCAAAATTCATACACACACATTTGTTTCGATTTATCGTATATTTTGATTTATCGCCATTTTGGATTATAGACTTAACAACAGGATTTTACATCTTTCATCAAGTCTATAAATCTATTCTAAAGTGTTTCAAAACTTATTTGAAGAAACTTTATCAAAATCAAGTTTTAACGTTTTCGTATTTTTGAACGGCTTGCAAAATACATGAGTTTTCACAAATAGAAAATGCAATTTAAAAATTTCTTTTTCTAACATGTTGTATAAACATTTTATAATTTTTTTTATTATTTTTGGAGTTGGTTTACTATGTTAAATCAATTTTACAAAAAAACGTGTTTAGCAGTTTTTAGAATCTGAAATATCTATTTAAAATAATAAATTCTTACAAATGAGAAGTGATATTTTAGAAAAAATTTCTCTAACATATTTATATTTATGTGTTTAAACATTATCCAAAAGTTTACAAGTTTTGGAGTTGATTTGCTATTTTTAATTGATTTTAGAATGTTAGCTACGCAAAATTTCAGAATCTGCCAACTTAGCCAATGGCCATATTATCAGTCGACCGACGCACATCATCAGTCGACCGTGTTGGCCTTCTTGTTTTGATGATGATTTACAAATAATTTACTACTAATGGTGTTTGTCTAGTGTTTGTGCATTCCTATGTATTGTAGACAAACAACGTTGTTGGAGGTTGGATGGATTGAGCTTACACGATCATATCAAGAGGAGGTTGGCGGAATTGTGGAGTGAAGCAACGTACAATTCAAGTTCAAGATCCAAGTTTAGCTTCATCCGCAACGTGTACCAAGTTGAGCTACAATGAAGATTAAGCTTGGGTAATTTAGTATAGGTTTATATTATGTGTGTTTAATACGTTAAGCTCAATATCTATACACACACATTTATTGGTTTCTTCATATATATATATATAGTTATATATATATATATATATTTTATTGTGTTTTTGAAAACATTGCATAGAATATGTAATTTTGTGAAAATATTGTCTTATTAGTTTATAGACTTCAATATCAGTTTATACATGTTTTACTAAGTCTATAGAAACATTTTACAAAGTTTCAAAAGATGGTTTATGTCAAAACATCAAAATTCAAGTATCTCATATTTTTATGTTTTGGATTATTTTGTAAAATAATGATATTTTTCATTTGGGAGGTCCTTTCTGATAACCAGTTACTGTAGCATGTTTATTATCATGTCTACAATCATTCTCCAAAGTTTTATATTTTTTAGAATTTATTTGATATTTTTAAACAGCATTTTAAAATCAGCAAATCAGATTCTCATATGTCAGTTTTCGGTCGACCGTACCGGTCGACCGATCATTTGATCTTTCATCACTGGGCGACAGAGAGTCTGTCGGTCGACCGGTCCGGTCGACCGAAATCTCCATCGGTCGACCGCACCGGTCGACCGACGATGGTTCAGAATTGCTTCTTCGTGTTTTTGCTCTCTGTCGGTCAACCGACAAAATTTTCGGTCAACCAACAATAGATCCGTTGCTTTTTTCAACGGCTATTTTCTGAGCTGTTTGCTAGGGCTGTTTTGTCTTTTGTTAAGGGTTTTGACTGAGAGTTAGAGTGGGTATAAATACCCTATTGCTGCTCTCTTTCAAAGTAAGAAAAGAAGTTTTTAAACAAGGGTTTTAAAAAGAGTTTAAGCTTGTTTAAGCTTGTTTAAAGGTTTGGTTTAAAGCAGTTTTAGCTTTCACAAGTGAAGGAGATTATCTTATTGTTTGGGCCTCAAATCTCCATCTCTCCATCTTGATCTAGAGAAGTTTTCCTAAACTCAACTCTAGCTTTTACTTATAATTATTTGTTAATTATCAATTCTATTAAAGCTAGTTTTATATTGAGTTTAGATTTTATTTTATTTTTCTCATTGTTACACACACTCATATTGAGCTTTTAGTATTTACATACATAGTGTAGTTGGGTGGTGAGAGATTGCAACTTTGAGTTGTGCTTTCATTGTGTTCTCATCCATAGTTGAGAACAATCATTTGTTATATTATGCTTATTATGAGATTCACTTTGTAATACACTTGTACACCGAGTGAGAAGTGTGTGGTGAGAGTCGGGGATCGTCCCAAGGGGAGTGGCATCGGTTGACGTGCCTAGAAAGAGGTTGTAACCGAGCACTTGAGGGAGACACGGCTAGGTCCAACACTTAGTGGGTGTAGAGTGGGATTACAATAGTGTGTTGATTGTAAAGTTTTCGGTTAGCTAGAAAACCGAGTGTGAGGTGTAAACGTTATTCGGGTGAACGTAGAAAACCCGGTTAATAGTGGATTTCTCCCCGGGAGTGGGGAACGGAGACGTAGGACGGAAGGTCCGAACTCCGTGATCATATTGCTTGTTTGAGTTTGTCTTTGGCGCATTTGTTTTGCATTCATCTTATATCGCCAATTGTGCATTATCCTATTTAGATTATTTACCCTTGTGTTGTTTATATATCCTTGCATATATTTCTATCATTTAGGATATATCACATTGTGTATATTGCATATTCTTGCACATAACTCTTTGTATATCTATCTTGCAAGAATATATTTGTTAATTAATTTTAATTGGCATTTAAATCGGATTAGATTAGCATAAGACCCTAATCACCCCCCCCCTCTAGGGTCTAACAACACTCGATTGGATATTTTTAGCAGCAACGACTAGTTTTGGCAGCTGTGTTTGTGGGGCTATAAATAACCCTTTTGCTTTGGTCTTTCTTAAGGATTTTTTAGACAGGTTTTGGGTAGTTTGTTTCTAAGTTTTCAATAGAGTTTAAGTGTGTTTAATGTGAAGAAAGTTTCACAAAGAGGAGAATATTGATTTCATCTTTGAGGAGTTCAGCCTCAATTATGCATCCCTCTTTGTTTAGAGAAGTTTTCTTAAACTCATTATCTACACTGCTAGAATATGGGGTTTTACCAACGGAATAATAGCGACGAAAATTTCTGTTGCTATAAGTCATGTTATAGCAACGAAAAATTCCGTCACTATTATTCTGTTGGTAAAAGCTTTTTGCCGATGGAAAAATCATCTTTAGAGACGGAACTTTTCCGTCGCTGTAATTTTACCAACGGATTTTTAGCGATGGAAATTTTCCGTCGCTAAAAAGCTTTTTAGCGACGGAAATTCCGTCGCTAAAGAAAATTGTTGGGGAAAAAAATTTAGGCGCGGACGTGCCCAAAAAAATTAGGCAGCTCGCGCCCGAGAGAGGGATTTATCCCAAATCCCTCTCTCATTTCCCATTCCCCCCTCTCTCTCTCTTCATTCCCCCCTCCCCCCTTCTCGTTCTCTTCGCCGGCGTCGGACCCGCGCCGCCGCCCTACCGACGGCACCGACGAGCCGTCGCTGCCGTCTCCCTCTCTCTTTCTCTCTCAAGGTACTCTCTCCTCTCTCCTCCCTCAATCTCTCTTTCTCTCTCCCCCTAAATCTCTCTTTCTCTCTCCATGTTTGGTTTTTTTTTCTTCCAGTGTTGGGTCCCTAGTTGTTATTATGATGTATGGTTGATTAAATTGGTTCATTTTGCCCATATATAGTCTATTGATATTATCTAAGGGAGGGTGATTGTGTGATGTAAACGTGTGCTTGGTCCCTCTTGTAAACGTGATTTGGTGATCATTTTAATGGAAGGGATACATCCGTGATTTGGTGATCATTTGTTTGAAAAGAAATTCTAGGTTTGGACATGACTTGATGACAAACACAGATGTTATTATTATCCGAAATTTCTGAAGAGCAGTGATTTTGGCTGGTGTCGAAGATGATGACAATAACAATAATGAGAGTTTTTGATCCTTTGTATTAGATTTGATCACAGGTCTTGTAGCATACTTTCACGAATTATATTTTTCTCTCTGATTAAGCTATAATTTGACACTATTCTTCTCATTTTTATTATTTAATACTTGCCTCATTAATCTACAGCCCATTAAAATTTTGTAACAAGCCAGCATAGGTTGATGTGATGTGATGAGTCCAGCACTTGAATGTTGAATGAAAAAGATAGAATTTTTGTATCTTATTGAATCCAAAAGGATAGAAGGTACTTGTCAGTGATTTTTCAATTTTTACGAGTCAAAAATTAGCACGAGAGAAAGACAATAAATTTGACATTTTCTGAACAACTTACGGTTAGGACCTGTTTTGTTGTTTTCCTTCATTTTTTAAGAAAGCAATTGATGTGTGCATATATTCTATCATTTTCTAGTATTTGGTTCAAACAAAATTGTTGGCAACAAAAATTAATGGGTCAACATACTTACCATCACACAACATGCTTAAATATTTGTTTGATGGCCAGCATTATCATCAATTGGAGTTGGAGGTATATAATATATTAGCTTATAAATTGTCAATTTGAGTATACTTTATGTGTTATGGGTTAATAATATATTTGAATAAAACAGGGAATGGGAGATCTCGGATATTTTGCATATCGTATTCTGACTTCTTGGAGCCCGAATTACGCCGATGAAGAGAAGAATGCGAAGAACCAGGATCTGGCTGTAAGTAGCAGTTCATTTGTATATTCAATTTCATAACAATGCATCATTAAAAAGTTGACTTGCCCGGGTTATTTTGATATATCGCAGGAGAAATTACATGCCAAGGTACAAGAGCAAATATCTCAGTCTCAGATATCGCAGGAGAAATTACATGCCAAGGTACAAGAGCAAATATCTCAGTCTCAGGTCGGTTCTAGCACTTCGGCCTGGCTAAGTAGAGAGGAGGAGGACTCCATCATCGAGACGGTCATTGGACCAAGTAGGAAGAACAGATACCGGTGGAGAGGATCCGAGCAGAGGCCGCACGAGTCTAGTAGCACCTACGAGTCTGCAGCACCACTAGGAACACCAGGAAGCAGTTTATATCAAGACTCGATAGAGCAGCGGATGAAATCGATTGAAGATTGGCAGTCGCAGCAAACAACATATCAGCGGATTACGGAGGAAGAACGGAGGCGTCAGGAGTAGCAAGAATTAGAGTTCACATAGTTCATGTCGACTCAATCTCAGGAGGCTCAGGAGGTATATAGGAGACGATTTATGGCAGATCATGTAATATATATACTATACTTTTTTAAATTAAATGAATTAATATATTAAATTCTTACTAAGTTATGAATATGCTATGTGACTAAATGATATCACACACATCGATACACACTTTTACATACAAACCCTAACTCTTACCCTAACACAAAGCCCAAAATATATACGTATAATATTTTTATGTGATGGTGGTGTTGATGGTGTGTGCATGCGTAGTGATGGTAGTATTGGTTGGTGAATTGGTTAGTTGGTTATGGTTATGTTGTTGTGGTGCATGCGTGTGTATGGTTGGTTATGTGATCGCTTGGTGGGTGGTTTGGTCGTGGTGGGGGAGGGGAAGGAGTGGGGATTTGGTGGTGGTGGTGATGTAGGGGGAGGGAGAGGGGTGTGGAGTGTGGTGCATGCGTGCACACGTGTATGTTGTAGGCGTCAAAAATTGCCTATAGGTCCCCGAATACAGCTCAAGACAAAGAGAAGGCGATGAACGTCATTATCCAAGTCGAAGAGGATTATCTAACACCGACAAGCGCATGAAGCGAATCGGCAAACCGTTGATGACACGACAACGAACCACCACAACGACAAACGTCAAGTGGCCCGCACGCGTCAATCAACTCAAAGCGTCCAAACGCGCCCAACAGTCAGTTAGCACGCGCGCATCATTCAGCTCGCGCGCGTCAATCAGCTCACGTGCGTCAAATCAATCCATTCGCACGGGTCAATCAACTCGCGCGCGTCGGTCAACTCGCGCGAAGCATACAAGTCAACAAGATGATCAATCACGCAAAACGGGCGAAACTACAAGTCCTAAAAAATTAGAAAAGTCAGGAAACATACAAGTTTGGCAGAAGCGACGGACCCGCGCTAGCGCGGGACAGAACAGACTGACCCGCGCAAGCGCGGGTCGGACTTGATCGAACCCGCGCGCGGGTCGAATCTATCTGACCCGCGCACACGGGTCGGATCTGTTTGACCCGCGCCGCGCAGCCCAGAGCCCGAAATGCGTTTTGACGGTTTTAAAGTGGTTTTCGCAGGATTTATCTGTTTCAGGGGTTCCTAACTGACTTGATATTATCCCCAAACATGGTTAGGCTGTTGTTAATTGAAGATAGAGCCAAATCACTTGTTCTTATCCAAATAACCGCACCCGATGCCTATAAATATCAGCCCAAGGCCTCCATTTTTTTGGGGGGGGATTAATTATCAAGACGAGGAGGTGCTGCCAGATCGAGGAGTCAAAGGAGCACGAATTTCAGCAAGGGTTAGCGAGATCCCGACGAATCCCGGCATAAAGAAGGAGCGATTCGAAGGATCTGAAGCCCGTTCCCATCCGTTCCTCGAGATTAGGCTTGGTCTTAATCTCGAGAAGAGATACTGATTTTGCTTGGTCGATTTCAGCACTTTAAGCAAATACCTCCTTGGTGAGGTAGGAGCTCTGTGGAATTTTCAATAACTGGACTTGATCGACGGTCATCCACGGATAAACCCCGGCACAGGCAAAGATCCCACACAAGCAGAAGACCGATAAACGATCTCTGCGTTTGTTTGATGAGGGTTGTAATTTTCATTTTTATTGTGTAAGAGTCTTATAAAAAGACTTTTTTTTTGTTTTCATTGTAACGACCGAAGTTGTAGTGAATACCGCAATGAATACATCAACTTTTGATGCAAACAAGCTGGCGACCACAGTGGGAGCCAACGTTCTCGCTGCCGAGGTCATCGTGTCGTAACCGATGATTAAGATCCTGGTTGAAGAGGTGGTCGAATACGAGTTCGACCAACAGAAGTACGAAGAATACCTCTCGTCCTCCTCCTCCAGATCCTCCACTTCTCGTAAGCGCAGGAAGATCAACGCCCCCGTTGCTACGGTAGCTGAACCTTGCAATGCCCTTCCGGCCTCCAACGAGTCCGGATTTACAGATCTGAACTCCTCCTAAATCATGGAGTTGAGTACAGAAGGCGCTCCCACTTTATCGACGAGAGCTCACCAAAGACAGCGCTAACGCCTTGCGCGCCAACTCGTTAGGGCTTTGGAGTCAATTGACGGAATCTGTTACGAGGCGGATCTGAAAATTAGGCAACGTCAAGCGCCCCAACAGCGGACAAATGCCCTCTCCTCCAAATCACCAACAAGTGAATGAGTACAAGTCGAAAGGACCTGTTCAACTCTTGAAGAGCTGATCAAAAAGCGTCGCGTACTGCTTGCGCAAGCGCGAATTCTTGCGCAAGAGGCCAAAAGGTTGCAGAGGGAAGAAGTGAAAAAGAAGCCACAAAAACTGCACTAAGTTTGGAGGCCAAAGTCCAAAACGGCCGAAAAAATCGAGAAAAGCGGGTGACTCAAATCCGACCCTCCAAATCGCGGGTCACTCGGATCCGACCCTCCACTTCGCGGGTCACTTGGATCCGACCATCCACTTCGCGGGTCACTTGGATCCAACCCTCCAAATCGCGGGTCACTTGGATCTGACCCTCCACTTTGCGGGTCACTTGGATCCGATCCTCCACTTTGCGGGTCACCCAAATCCGACGCTCCACTTTGCGGGTCACCTGGATCTGACCTTCCAACCCACGGGTCACTCAAGTCTGACCCGCACTAGGGTCAAGGCAGAAGACGTTCTGTACCTATTTCGTCGATCCCTTCGAGTTTCGCACCTCCAGTGGAACACCGCGACAGCGTGGATTTGTCCCAATTTAAGATCGTGGATCATCTTGGTCCTTCTCACACGGGTTAAGGTAAAGCCCTGGTCAAAGAACGCTGGGGTCGAGTGACTGAATCCCAGACAACTACTCAAGCTGGGGGTAGCACATGGAAAACTCCGGTTTCCACCCGCCTGGGGGTGTGTATTAAAGTCCAAGAGCCCGTCAAGAGTTCAAGCTTACAAATGCGTGACTCTAAACGCGTGACTCTTGAGGACGCTAATAAGGAGTTGCATACTCAGAAGAAAACGTGTAAGACAAACAAACGCGTTATACCTGAGGATTCATGTAAATAGCCGATAGGTTGCTCTGACGGCAATGTCGATGAGTTGTACTATCGGGCTGGGGGTACGAACAAATCTCAAAAAAGAAGTACCCGGGAAGCGGACCCTCACTGTCCATGCGCCAAGATAATCAGGGCAGTATTATCAGCGTGTAGTTGCCCCAAGACCGCTTCGCAGAGGGTCTCGGTATCTGAGAGGATCTCCAACGGAAAGGCTAAGTCCAAACCAAAGCGTCTCCGTAAGAAACGATCGGTCGTTCAAGGTGACGAACCCCCAGAAGTTACCATCAATATGGTTGATAAGGGAAAATCGATTCGACCTTCTAGCTCCGATCCGCTTATATCGCATCGTCTGACCTGGTTGCAACCGGGAACCATTAGACAAAGAGATTATCAGAGAATACAGAGGGGATTATCCTCAGATGATGAAGTATCAGATGCCAACTTTGCAGTCGCTTATGACAAAATGGTGTCCAGCCCAGGTCAATCCCATGAGGCATTCATGATCAACACCGAGCATATCGCTAAAATTCTTGAGGATGATCTAACCAAGCAGAAAGAGGCATTCAAGATTGAAATGGAAATGGCTATGCAGCGGATGAGGGAAGAACACGACCAACAAATCTGAGCTTTGTCGAATCAACTTGGTGAATCCAGTCATCGCAACATTGCTAACCAAGCAAATAGCGATTCAGATGTGGATGAGCACATCAATGCGGATGATCCTCCCATTGACCAAAACACTGGGAGTGGCCCCACTAAAGGTAACAACGATGGGGGTGGTTACACCAAAGATGACAATGCCGGGAGTGGCCGCGTTATTCCTCTTTCAAATCGTCCGAGGCCCGATACGAGCGAGGATGAGAAGATAAAAGATCTCGAGAGCAAAGTCAACGCTCTGATGTCTACTCGAGAGATAAAGAGGACCGGTATCCCGTGCCCTTACCCGAGAGAGTGGGATTCAATACCATATCCGGTGAAGTTCAACTTGATCAACTTCACGCCGTTCGACAGGAAGGGTTCGCCCACTCAGCATTTGATCTACTTTAAGTCCCACTTGGGTATGATCTCCGGCAATGAAGCCTTGATAGTTCGGTCATTCGTTGGCACCCTTCGTGGGCCCGCCTTCGATTGGTACCGCCGTCTTAAGTCTGAAAGCATCAGCAGCTGGGACGACCTGGAGAACCTGTTCCTCACTCACTTCTTTGATGATGACGCCGAGGTGTCAATCAGGACACTCTTCGATGAGAAGCAAAAAGACGAAGAGACGGTCGACGACTTCATCAAACATTTCCGAAATAAGGAGATGAACTGCCGAGATCCGATCACGGAGGACTTCATCCTCCAAACATGTCATAACAACCTATCTATTAAGATATTAGAAGTTATGGGAGTCGCACCGTCCAACAACTGGAAAGAGTTGAAGGTGCGCGGAGAGCGGGTCGAACGCTTCCTTAGAAGGAAGCAAGCCGAGAGAATCCAACTGACGGCTAACTCTCCGAAATCAAATTTCGCCTCCCATAGTAAAGGGAAAACACCTGCAGTAGCTGTTGACGCTAATCAGACGTCGCAACAGCAACCCCGAAGACAGCAGAAGACTTCGGGTTCGAGACTCCAAAAAGAGTATTCCTTTAAGGACGAAGACGTTCCAGCCATCTTCGAATCTCTCATTGAAAATAACAAGATCAAGCTACCACCTATCACAAATCAGGTGGAAGCTGACAACATTACGGATCCAAAGTACTGTGCGTACCACAGGAGGGTCCTTCATCCCACCAAGGATTGCTTTGCTCTCAAGAATAGCATCCAAACCTTGGTTGAAGCCGGTGTCATAACACTGGGATAAGCCAGATGAGATTGCTCTCAAGAATAGCATCCAAACCTTGGTTGAAGCCGGTGTCATAACACTGGGATAAGCCAGATGAGAACGGTAAATCTCCAAAGAGTATACGAGTATAAACTGCTTCTCAATCACTCCGACAAGTATACCAGTATAAACTGCTTCTTAATACTCCAATATGTATATGAGTCTAAACTGTTTTCTATCGTTAACAGGAAGTTCTTGGAGAATTTTTATACGTAATATTCTTAAGGATAATCCGGTCATGTAACTGAGAACAATGTCAGACTCAGTTCCATAAAGGAAGCTGGGGGTGGATGATTCATGTAACGAAAAGTTCCCGGAAGAATGCTACATGTAATTTTCTTAGGGATAACTTGATCATTACAAACAAAGTGATGAACACTAAACCCCCACTGTGATTTCTGAACACTCTTTTGTTGACGACTCACAATCTTCCACCACAAAAACCCCCACCGGTCAGACTAGTTGACGGTGAGACTACCAAAATTTCTTTCGGTTAAATCCACTCAAACTTTCGATGTATCTGTGTACTCAACATCCTTGTTGTTAGAGTCCGGATATGGTGCTCGGAATTTTATTATCCTGATCATTAACGATTGTCAAACCCCTCCGTGTTAAGTATTTGTTACTTAACACCAGGACCCCCTTTTGAGTGATTTGTATGGATCAACACTCCCACTATGATTTGTACTCTCACTCCTACTATCTACCTGGTCAAACCTTCCTACAGTTAGGACCACAACCAAAATCCCCTCTCGATTCCTCCAATGAATGAGAGGTCCACAAATTGAGTGATCAAACCTTCCTACAGTTAGGACCATCTTAAACTCCCGCTTGGTCAAACCTTCCTACAATTAGGGCCAAAACCATAATTCATTCTCGATAAACGAGAAATTCATCTTTAGTTCGATAATCAAACCTTCCGATAGTTAGGATTATCCAAATCTTTTTGATTCTCGAAGTGGAGATCCCACTCTTAGTTTCATCTTCCCAGATTCTTGAAGTGGAGATCCCACTTTGAGTTTCCTTTTGTGACTGGAGATAGAATATAAAATTCTTCCTCTTCAGCTTTGGGAGATAGAATATAAAATTCTTCCTCTTCCGCATCGGGTTCGTCTTTGCCCCAGGAGAAGACATCACTTTATCAAACTCCTAAAATCCGTGCCTCACACGCACGGGAAATTTTATCCAGAATCCTGAGTAGGAATAAGTCAACACCTAACACGCGTTGTCGGTTTAGTCTTTCACCGATTGAAAAAGACACCAGAATCTAGTCTGGGACATTTTATCCCGAAGCCTAAGTAGGGATAAGTCAGCGCTTAACCCGCGTTGCTGGGTGGTTCGTTCCCGTAAAAACGACCGAGTCCACGTATTCAGCACCGTAGCAACAAAAATCCATGTCTTTTATGCATGGGGAATTTTATCCCGAATTCTGAGTAGGGATAAGTCAACATCTAATGCTCGTTGCCGGTTTAGTCTTTCACCGATTGAAAAAGATACCAGAATCCAGTCTGGAGCATTTTATCCCGAAGTCTAAGTAGGGATAAGTCAGCGCTTAACCCGCGTTGCTGGGTGGTTCATTCCCGTAAAAATGACCGAGTCTACGTATTCAGCATCGTAGCAACAAAAATCCATATCTTTTATGCATGGGGAAGTTTATCCCAAATCCTAAGCAGAGATAAGTCAATGCCTAACACGCGTTGCCGGTTAGTTCTTAACCATAAAAAGAACAAAAGCTCACATATTCAACATTGTGGCATGTTGTTATTCATAACGCCAAAATACGCGCCTTACACGCGCGTGGAATTTTATCCTGAATCCTAAGCAGGGATAAGTCAATGCTTAACACGCGTTGCCGGTTAGTTCTTAACCTTAAAAAGAATAAAAGCCCACATATTCAACATTATGGCAGGTTGTTATTCATAACGCCAAAATCCGCGCCTTACACGCACGGGGAATTTTATCCCGAATCCTAAGAAGAGATAAGTCAGTGTTTAACACGCGTTGCCGGGTAGTCTATTCCCGTAAGAAAGACGAAATCTACATATTCAATATCGTAGCACTAAAAGAGTTAACTCTTTTAGCACAACGTCACATGCGGAACGAACTTAAACAATCCGCATGCAAGCCCAATTCAAACGGTAATCGGTAAAGGCACGTCAAATCCGTTGATGGCTGAGGATTTGTCAAAAATCCTAAGTCTACGTCTAACACACGTCGTTGTTTAGTCTTTTCACAGGAGAAAGACGAGGTCTACGTATTCAATATCGTAGCACTAAAAGAGTTAACTCTTTTAACACAACGTTACGTGCAGAATGGATTTAAACAATCTGCATGCTAGCGCGACTCAAACGGTAGTCGGTAAAGGCTCATCAAACTCGTTGATGGCTGAGAATTTACCAAAAATTCTATAAATGTGAGTCATTGATGTACCAGCTCCGTTAGTTGGTCTCGTGACTTCAACATCCAACAACTTCGAGATAAGATCCATACACGCAGATGAATCGGCTTTAATAGTTGGTCCTGCAGCCCCAAATTTGAGACCACCACGCTCTAATGCCTTAAGAGCTTAAACTGTGTAGACTCTAGCAAATGTACGAGTATAAACTGTGTTAACGCCGATCAACGCATTACGACAAAAGTTAACGCCGCATAACGCGTCACAGTAAAGGTCAATGCCGGTCAACGCATCAGCAATTTCGCCAAAATAAGGCACAAGATGACTCCAAGGATTTCAATTACAATCAGATATGAATTCCCAACGGAGATGATCAGTTCAAAGTCAACTCAATGGCACGAGCTAAGTTCAGAAACTTACACACCAATCTCAGTTCAAGATTTCGATAACGGTCAGACGATAAACGCAGCGCCGGAAGAACTTCATCTATTCGATGAAACAATGAATAGATTGAAGACTAAAGAAGTCAAGAATTGAAGTAGTTCATAGGTCCCTCTACGAGATTGAGGAAATGACCTATCTTATCCAAAGCATTCCAGACTCCCCTATAAAAGAACGAGTCTGAAATTCTTTGGAGGGGGTATATGTAGGCGTCAAAAATTGCCTATAGGTCTCCGAATACAGTTCAAGACAAAGAGAATGTGATGAACGTCATTATCCAAGTCGAAGAGGATTATCCGACGCCGACAAGTGCATGAAGCGAATCGGCAAACCGTTGATGACACGACAACGAACAACCACAACGGCAAACGTCAAGTGGCCCGCACGCGTCAATCAACTCAAAGCGTCCAAACGCGCCCAACAGTCAGTTAGCACACGCACATCATTCAGCTCACGCGCGTTAATCAGCTCACATGCGTCAAATCAATCCGCTCGCATGCATCAATCAAGTCGCGCGCGTCGGTCAACTCGCACGGAGCATACAAGTCAACAAGATGATCAATCACGCAAAATGGGGGAAACTACAAGTCCCAAAAAATCGAAAAAGTCAGGAAACATACAAGTTCGGCAGAAGCGATGGACCCGCGCTAGCGCTGGATAGAACAGACCGACCCGCACAAGTGCGGGTCGGATTGGATCCGACCCGCGCGCGCGGGTCGGATCTGTCAACAGACCGACCCGCACAAGTGCGGGTCGGATTGGATCCGACCCGCGCGCGCGGGTCGGATCTGTCTGACCCGCGCGCACAGGTCGGATCTGTCTGACCCGCGCCGCGCAGTCCGGAGCCCGAAACATGTTTTGACGGTTTTAAAGTGGTTTTCATAGGATTTATCTGTTCCAGGGGTTCCTAACTGACTTGATATTATCCCCAAACGTGGTTAGGCTGTTGTTAACTGAAGATAGAGCCAAATCACTTGTTCTCATCCAAATAACCGCACCCGATGTTTATAAATATCAGCCCAAGGCCTCCATTTTTTAGGGGGGATTTATTATCAAGACGAGGAGGTGCTGCCGGATCGAGGAGTCAAAGGAGCACGAATTTCAGCAAGGATTAGTGATCCCAGCGAATCCCGGCATAAAGAATGAGCGATTCGACGGATTTGAAGCCCGTTCCCGTCCGTTCCTCGAGATTAGGCTTGGTCTTAATTTCGAGAAGAGCTACTGATTTTGCTTGGTTTATTTCAACGCTTTATGCAAATACCTCCTTGGTGAGGTAGGAGCTCTGCTGAATTTTCAATAACCGAATCTGATCGACGGTCATCTACGGATAAACCCCGGCACAGGCAAAGATCCCACACAAGCAGAAGACCGATAAACGATCTCTGCGTTTATTTGACAAGGGTTGTAATTTTTGTTTTCATTGTGTAAGAGTCTTATAAAAATACTATTTTTTTGTTTTTATTGTAACGACCAAAGTTGTAATGAATACCGCAATGAATACATCAACTTTCGACGCAAACATATGCGTGCGTGCATGCACGCGTGTATGCGTACGTGCATGCATGCAAGCATGTATGCGTGCGTGCATGCGTGTATGCGTGCGTGCACGCGTGTACGTGTGCATGCGTGCGTGCATATACGCATATGTGCTTGTACACATATGAGCAAGTACGCGTACATGCGCGTATGGTGAGAAAATTGTGCGTGTACACATATGTGCATGTATTCGTATTAGGCTAAGACCTCTCTCTATCTTGCTATTAGGTAGGAGCATCTTTCCTTGCGAGGTTAGGGTGTGTGCATGCGTTGTTGTAAAAATTATGTGTGCGTGCGTATAATACATAAGAATATTCCATGATACTCTCTCTTATTGCTATACTTAAATGTCATGCCATGTTGTTAATGTTTGATTTATATTTGCAGGCCGGGACTTCTAGACAAGGTGGGGCTGGTGATGAGGATGATGATGATGATGATCAGGAGGACTGATTTATTTTTTTACCTTTGAAAACAATGAATGAGTGTGTTGTATAAACAATATTTATCATGGTGTGTGCTGTATAAATAACGTTTATTATGTTAGGATATTTTAATTAAATTATATGTGTATATATGCATGAGAATGAATGTTATACTGCTGATTGAACAATGTTTTAAATTTATTATATCATTGTACATGTTTTTTCAATTTTCAAATTATTTTTAAAAAAATATTGAAAATATTTAGCAACGGATTGGCCATCGCTAAATACACTTTTAACGATGGAAAACAGATACCGGAGACAAACATTACCGACGGATTTTTCGTCACTAATGTTAATGGCGACGAAAAATTCTTCTTATTTATTTTTTTATATTTAAAAAAAAAATAGTTATAGCGACGGAATTTCCATCACTAATATTCTTAGCGACGGAATATCCGTAGCTAAAAGTGATTTTAGCTACGGAAAATCCGTCACTAATGTTTTTTTCTTTTAAAAAAAAAATAGTGCGACGGATAATCCGTCGCTAATTTTCCGTCGCTAAAATTTAGCGATGGATATCCGTCACTAAAAACGATTTTAGCTACCCTCACTGTACGGACGGTTTTTTGGCGACGGAATTTTATTTTTTCCGTCGCTAAAGGTTTTAGCGACGGATTTTTGACTTTTAGCAACGGATTTGTCCGTCGCTAAAAGTCCTGTTTCTAGTAGTGCTAGCTTGTTTATATTTCAATTGTTATATTTTTACATGCTAGATTATTTTGAGTTTTATTTTATTTATACTCATTGGTTACACACACACCCCTTGAGCTTAAGTATTTTCACATATAGTATATTTTAGATTTGGGGGTTGTATATTTGAGAGTAAGCTCAGAATTTTGTTCTCATCTTTGTTAGAGAACAAATCATTGTATTTGTGTTTAATTGTTGAGAGAACACGTTATAATACACAAAGATACTTAGAGAAGTGGTTGGGAGAGACAGTCAATTCCAAGAGGAGTGACTTGGTTGTAAAAGCCTAGGGAGAGGTAGTAATTCTAAGCACTTGAGTAAGGTGACACATGTTAGGCCAACACTTAGAGGAGTGTATTGTGTATTGACAATTGTGTGTGTTGTAAAAATTTTCGGTGAGATTAGAAAACCGATTGTGTAGTTACTTTTGATTGATAGTGGAGTATCTCCTTGAGGATGAGGAGCGGAGACATAGGTCGAGGGTGACCGAACTCCGTGAATATATTCTTATGTTTGTGTTTGACATTGGCACATTTATTCTCTTGTATGTTTTTCATATCGTCTTTTGTCTCATATTTATATCACCCTTAGTTTAATTCTATATCATTGCATTCATATCTTATTATATAATGCTAGGATATTAATTAATAGTTTTATTTAGCATTAATATCGTATTAGACTAGCAATTACCCTATTCACCCCCTCTAGGGTACTTTCAAATGTCACCATGGATCTAGCATGTATGGCATCGTTTAGCATAATTGACGACGTCGGCCATCATTTTTGGCCAATTATAGCCAAGTCTTCGGAGTCGATCCCCAAATTTGGGTCCGGGATGATGAGTTCCACACATTCCGTTATGAGCTTCTCTGAGGGCTTGTTGCACTTCTTTTGTGGAAAGGCATCGAAGCAGAATTCTATCATACGATTTCCGATACAATGTTCGAGAAACCGAATTGTAATAGAATCGAAGGACTTTCCTTTTCACGGCAGCCGCTTCTTTGGATCATCGGATAGTGTGCCGTATAAGACATAATCGATGAATGGCAATTGCCAATCCCTTGGTTCAAGATCTGCGGAAGTTTCGTAGATGATTTTTGCTATTGCCTCTTCTATACAGTCTTCTAGAGGGAACTTAGGATGATACAAGTCACGACTTGAGACGAATATCTTTGCTGCTACTTTCGGTGGTAATGTTAGCAATGTTACCAACGAAGCTTAAGCGTCTGCATACGCGTTTTGTTGTCGCGGAATGTATCCGATAAAGAAGCCTTCAAAAATTTAGGCTAACTTTAATGCCGCGAAGTGGTAAGGAACTAAGTCCTCATTACGCACTTCATATTCTCCTCGAACTTGATTCACAATGAGTTAGGAATCACCGTAAGCTTCAAGGTGTCAAATATTGATTTCCTCGGCCAATTACATTCCTAGTAGCAAGGCATTGTACTCTGCTACATTGTTGGTACATAGCTCGGTTAAAGAGAATTCTTTTGGAATCATGAATCCAGTTAGGGATATAAGTACAACCCCTACTCTGGCTGTGATCCTTCCGTCAGGTCATGCTCTTGATGCACCATCAAAGAACAATTTCCATACTTACTTGGATTCTACTTGTTAGGTCATGCAAGCTTCTGTTGTCTCATCTGGGAAATCTTCATATAACTTAGAAGAATCTGGTACCAAATGGTTAGCTAAGAAATATACCAGGACTTATCCTTTAACAACCTTTTGAGGCATAAATCACATCGCATACTATGATAATGGTATGACCTATTTTGCGAGACGACAATTCAATGAAGACGGTCTCGTCATGAGCATCCTCAAGGGATTTACCTTGAATGTGACATAGATTAATTGTCCGACCAGGTAGTGTCGCATTTTCTAGGCGGTGAACACCCAGGCTAGGCATTCTTTCTCTTAGCTTTTTCTGACACACTTGTCCACTGTTGGTCGTCAAGTAGATTGGGATGGACTCACATTATCTCTCTTTTTGGAGCAGCAAGGGGTACCAACCCTTTATCTTTCTGACCATACGGATTAGTGTTTATCAGGTGTAGCTCCCCTTTAGGGATCAGGATCACGTCGATTAGAGCTTGAATGAGTGGAAAACTCCTGAGTTGGACTGATACCATGTTGGTGGTCACTATTTTCTGTTTTGCCTTCAGTTTGAGTACTTTTGCATCAACCAGAGCATGTAGGATATCCTTGAAGATGTAGCACCTCTTTGTCGGATATCCCACCATTCTGTGATAAAGCCAGTAGTTAGGGTCATCCACCTTTCCTACTTCTCCAGGTTTCTTAATTTCAGGAAGCTTTAACTTATTGTTCTTCTAAAGTAGCTTGAATAGAGTGACCTCATGATCTCTTTGAAGGAGCACTGCTTGGGTCTCTTAGTTGACCCGATGTCTTGCCATGCTTAGCAGATGGTGATCGAGTATTAGCTTTAGTGGCCAGAGTATCTTTTCCCTTCGATTGGGGAGCATTGTCTAGACCATGTTGCACAGGTTGCTTTTGTTTCCCTTCCTCTTCGGCTTTGATCCTAGCGATGATTTCTTTAGACCGTTCGCCTTGAGAGATTAGCTGTTTCCAGGAATAACACTCTGCAACTCCCATTTAGGCTAAGACGTTGGTCTGTAGGTTATGTTGATAAGTTTCCACTAGAGTAGACTATATCATACCTGTTGGACATCACAGAGCCATGCTTCAGAATCTCTTATCAAAGGCTTTGATGAGTTCTTCTTTTTTTTTTTGCTTAGTGGCAAGAAGAGAAGAGACATAGACTTCTGTATCATCTTCGAAGAATCTAGTTAGGAACAGTCTTTCTAGACCCGCCTATTTCTGGATTGATCCTGCAGGTAGTTTCATGAGCCATTCAAAGGCGACCCCCTTGAGGGTGCCAATGAACAAACGAGTCAGTAAAGCATCATTTGCTATCACATTCCCAATCTGCAACTTAAAATAGTAGATGTGTTAATTCGGTGATCTTATGTCATCAAAAACCTGTAGGTTCGGTGTTATGGTAATTTACCATCCAAAGATAGAGGTGTCAGGAGAATGTCTGCACAAGCCCAAGAAAGATATGGTCCAAACCAACTTAGAGGCTCATAAGCCCAGCCAAGGTCAAGTCTCTTGACCAGATGAGTAGACGATCCATATTTCGATCAAGGGTCATCATTGTTGGACCCTAGAGGGGGGTGATTAGGGTCAAGAGGCTCTAATATGCAACAAAAATTAAACACAAGCAAACCACAAAACAAAAATACAATTTAAAGTAAGTGAGATAGGGTTAGGAATCGTTATCCTTGACGCGCGATGTTTAACGAGGTTCGGCCCGCTGACCTACGTCCCCGCTCCCCACTCTCGAGGAGAAATCCACTACACACCCGGTTTGGAAGCCAGAACTTCGTCTACACAGCGATCCCACACGATCTCTCTCACTACACAGTTTGATCTCAACAGATCACACTCCCTCACAGTTGATCTACACAAGATCTCACTCACACAGCAGAAGAAAAGATACAAGACTCTCTCTTTACACAGCCCCTATGGCAAAGAGAAGAATTACTGAAGCTTGGAAGTGAACACACACAAAAACCATAGAGAAAACAGATTTGAAAATTCTCTCAGGAAGACAGCAGTCTCTCTGGTTTTTGCAAACGTTAGGGCAACGGAAGAAGAAGAAGTCTAGGGTTTAAATAGAAGAAATTAATTAATTTAAAAACAAAACCCAATCTTCTCAAATAGGAAAATAATCTCCTTTTCAGACCCTTAGCTCAGACTGTGCCAAACACCATTAAGTGAAAGCACAGTGTTCCAGGCAAATGATCGTTTTAAAAAAGTCGCAGCTGACCGAAGAGAATTTTGGTTGACCGAAGGAAATTTCGGTCGACCGAAAAAATACTTCGGTCGACCGACCGAAAATTCGGTCGACCGCGAACAACTTAGAAAACCCAGTAAACAAGCAGAGCCATCATCGGTCGACCGGCGCGGTCGACCGATAGAAAAATTGAGATTTCGGTCGACCGCCCCGGTCGACCGACGACCTCTCTGGAAAATCACTGACAACTGATCATAGGAGCGGTCGACCGGTCCGGTCGACCACTTTCTGATATATAGCTGAAACAGATTTTTGACCCAACTTAAAATATTTGCAAAATATTTATTTGACCTTTGAAAAATATGAAACTTTGTAAAATGTTTTTAATACTGAAAATAAACTGTTTGGAAAAAGAATTTTGCAGATAGGTCCTCATACTTGTGATAAATAGTATTTTGTGAAAAACGCTTAAAAACATAAGTATGAAAACGTGTGTGTGATTCCCAATAGCTTCAAGTAAAATCAGTAACTCTTTGCCTACATTCTAGCACTAGAGAGAAAATAGAAAACTAGCTAATATCCTCACATAGAATAAAGTTCTTGAGTCTTGATATAGCTTTAATTTTGATGAAGCTTCTATATGAATTTGTTGTTCTTGGAATAACATTGCTTCATCATTATGCCTCCTCCTCCTTTGGATATCATTGTTGTAGCATATATTCCATCCATCCTCCATACATGGCACTAACGGGCTTGATAAATGAATTTACTATATTTGCACTCAATAAGCCATTAGTACCGTTAATGGTGGTTGTAAAACATCATCAAAATATAAGGGCTAACAATCATGACCCACTCGAAGTGCAGGATCAGTTACCACCTCACAATTAAGACGACTCCTCGAGCAGACGACTCGACTATACACCCGACCTGAAGCTCACTCAACTATCAGGTTGCCAAACCATAATGATGGCTCGCAGATTAACCCGTCTTGACTAAATGGATAAGAGTTGACCAAGTTCACTTCAGATGTCAATCAACAATAGTATTGATTAGTCCCATCAAGATCTCCATTCTGACAAACCTCGTGCCCAAGCCGCTTATTCTGCTCACAAGTCATTTCCCAGAAGTTTGCAATGATGCTTCCTTATGCAGGAATGACTTCTTCTCTAATTACCAGCCGCCGCTTGGAGAGAGAAGGACGGCCACGTAGCCGACCTATCCTATGCCCTACCTCTTCTATCAAATCTAGGATGCAGAGAAGCCGTTTCTCTCCTATATTCGAATGATTTCTCTTCCAGTCGCCAGTCGATATCTAAAAGGAGAAGGATGACTCAGCACCTCTATTGCTCACCTCTTAGCCACCTCCTATGTATGACCAAAGCTGAGGGACAACACACTCAGAGGCAAGGGACTATAAAAGGAGGAGAAAAGAGGAACGCATGAGGTAAGTGATTCTTTGGCTTGGCTACTTCTTCTTCATAAAAAACCAAGCACCTACCTTAGTTAAAAAAGAACTAAAAAACTCTCAAAAGAGTACGCTCTGAGGACCTCAATAGCCCGAGGACCTTCCCCTAAACCCCACTCAAGCTCCACAGCTGACTTGACCGTCGGAGGTACCACGGGGAAACTAGCCCCGTACTCCTATGATTCTTATATGTGCAGGTCATCAGCCCACCCCGCGTGCTCAGAATCGGGCGTAAAGTCAGAGGAGGAGTCGGCACCAATATCCATCCTCTCCCTTCTCCTCATCACCGTCATGATCGAAGCTGCATCCTACGGCAGACAACCCCCATCGACTGTTTGTTTACGAGCATTAATAGTTGGGACTTTGAATTTTGGAGGATAAGGGGTTGTATCCCATTCGGCTAGATAGGGCCTAACAACTCCATCATCTTGGAGCTCGCTTCTATTGGCAATGGTATTGAGGTGGGCTTTCAGTTCTTCCATTTTAGCCGACTGAGGATTCTGCTCATTCTTGGTCTCTCTTCCTTCTACAGAAGAATATTCTATGTTGTGTGCTTCTTGGTCAGAAGTCGCATCTTTAATCACTTTTTCCTTCCCCTTTGATGCAAGAGGTCGGGATGAAGATGATCCTCCTCTTTGGGAACATTCATGCCGAGGCGGCGAATTTATTTTCTGGGACCTGGCCCTATCCGCGATAATTTGGGCCATCATGATCCGAAGTTCATTGATGATCTCCTGCTGTGATTTGAGCATGACTTGCTGCTCATCAAGTCTTTTCACAGAATCTTCTGGGTTTCTCACCATATAAGCAGAGCTCTCATGTTCTACAAAAGAACTAGAGGATTACGATTCTGTGATGGCTGAATGTTCATCATCAGACTCAATTTCGTTAGCCAACTTTTGATAGTTGATGAGGGATATGACCCCCTTCCGAGTTCGAGTGTGTTGATAAACTCCATCAGACTTATTTAGGAGGTCTTTTAAGCCAAGAGATGGGTCCGTCTCTGACTCATCGGAACTAGAGCTTGATGATCTCCCAACACTGATCATATTGGAAGTAACTCCAAAATATTTGTCCTCCAAAGTTTTCTTCCTGTAAGAATGTCGTAATTTGTTGAGCAAAGCAATATTTTGTTAATCGATCAAACACTGATGGTTTGGCCGCATGTGAGCAGCATTGACATCCCATGAGGACCGCAAAAATTAGTTGTTCACATTGACATGAACGAGTGACCTATTATACCGATCTTTCTCTCGATATGAACTCTCTCAAATCTGTTGCATAGACTCGAGAGGAGTTATTCACTGAACGTGAGGTTTGAATTGGAACCCCATGTCTACAGTTAGATGAGACTGGCTCCTGGTGAACATGGATCTTAAATCCATGTTGATCTTTTTGAACATGACGGATCACATCTCGTTTAGTATTAATAACACGAGAATCGCGTTTTAACACTAAAATGCGAGGGTCGCGTTGAGGAATAAGAACGCGAAGGTCACGTTGAATAGTAGGAACGCGAGGGTCACGTTTGAGAGTGGGCACACGAGGGTCATGTGCAACATGCTTCTGAACGTGAGGTTCGCGTTTTGATTGAGCAGCACGAAACTGAGGTTCGCGTTCAACACGGACTTGAGGTTAATGTTTTGGCTGTGGAATGTGCCATTGAGGGTCGCGTTCAGCCAGACTTTCATGAGGCTCGTGCTCAGGCACGTAAATATGAGGCTCACGTTCTAGAGTAGAAATGCGAAGCTCAGGGTTGCGTTGAGGCTCACAAACACGGAGTTCACATTGGTTGGTTGATCGGCTTTCTCTAAGTCGTGCTCGTCATAAGGATCTTCTCCTTCGGCGAGTAGCGTTCTTCTTTGCCCAAGTTAAGGCTTGTGCAGCGATGTCACCATCTGTATTGATCAGGTTGGTCGTAACAATGAGCCTCTTGTGACCCGATACCTTTTGCGGAGGTACGGGCGAAAGAAGCTGAATTAAGGTCTTTTCCTTTAGAGAGGGGACTATATGAGAAAACCCCCAATATTATATGGCTATATAAAATTCAAATATACTTGGATTTACAATTTAAACCAACGAAATAATATTAAGAGATATTTTGGGTGACCAAAGACTTTTTAGTGGAACGATAGTTCATTAGAGGAGATTTTTGTCAAGTCCTATTTGTCACTACTTGTGCTAAAGAACAAAAGTAATCAATGCAAAAGTCTTATGAAATTATATCTTTGGGAAAAATAAAAAATTATCTCCTAATCTTTATATGAATATGTTTGCAACAAAATCTCTTGATGAGTTCTGACTTCAAGTAGGTACGAAGAGGAGCCTATAATATATGAGAATTTTATACATATACTGAATGAAAATATTCATGTAATAATGAATAGTTGTGAAAGAAAATTAATTGATACTATCTTCGATCATAAGACTCAAATTCTAAAAAAAAGAAGTTTCTTACATCACTTTTAACTTTTTGCATAAGTACGCACTTTCCGCCTTAATGCTCAACCATATGCCAAACCTATGTACTTGAAATATTTTGAACCAAAATACTATCAAGAATTATTATGCATATATAATTTAGAAATAATTATTAATTATTATATTCATTTTCTATGATTTTTCTCTTTTTCCATGCTATTTGTATGT
This sequence comes from Asparagus officinalis, assembly GCF_001876935.1. NCBI lineage: Eukaryota > Viridiplantae > Streptophyta > Magnoliopsida > Asparagales > Asparagaceae > Asparagus > Asparagus officinalis. The sequence goes on along the minus strand of NC_033799.1, from coordinate 24,981,917 downwards.
AGATTTGTTTGCGGGAAAAATTGTAAGAAAATTAAGAAATCAATTAGTATTAATCTCTCTAACTGACTTAGGAAAAGAATGAATACAATCTCTCTAAGTAATCTCTTTCTAACTGACTTAGAAAAAGAAATTATAATTTTCTTATCGGTTTCTCAATTTATAAAAGAGAGAAGAATCAACAAAGATCATTCCCTTTGTTTAATACCGGGTTCTTCTTAGTGGCGATGAGAGTTTAATTCTTGTATCCCGTTGACGATTCGAACACTTGGTTTCGTGGAACTTTGTCTTCACTTCTTAACTTTACGTCTTGAACAAACTTGCAAAGCAAGTTTAAAACTCTACAAGAGAGTTAATTTTAGAAATGAATTTCACTCTTTTTTACTGAAATAAGCCAATGACTTTCCTCTCTAATAGCCGATCTCAAAGATAGCTAACTCAAGGTGGTCTAAAAGCCAACCCAAATGATCCAAAAAGTTCTAACCCTCTTTTTAGCTGTAAAACCAGCTATTTATAGGGTTTAAGGGGGTCTAAGCACTGATCCCTTAATTTGCTCCATAATGGGGGCTTAATCGCCCCATTAAGTGGGTAACCGTTCAAGTAATTTGAAACAGTCAAATGCGACGTCTGCGTTCTAGCTTCAATACGCAGGGGTGAACCCTCCCGTTTGGCTTTTGAAACGTAAGGGCGACCCCCGCGTTTAGAGTTTAGAACGCGAGGGTGGACCCTCGCGTTTGGAATTAGGAACACGAGGGTGGACCCCTCACGTTTGGCATTGAAGAGATCGTCTATTGTAATCTCTTTTTTCGAATTTTGCAAGGATCGTCAGCTTGTAATCATTATATTTGGTTCTTAAAAATGTGAGAGTCGTCAATTTGTAACTCTCTTCTGTTTTCGTGAAAGTCGTCAGGTTATAACTTTCATCATCAGTGCTTTGTGAGGATTAGCTATCTGCAGTAATTTTTAAACAACCTGCAAGATTCTTTTATAGTCATATTTAGTACATAAAATAACCATGTCTGCAGAATAATTACAACACACATCACGTGCAACGCACGTATTGCATACTAGTAACCAATAAAATGAATATTAGCTCAAATTCTTATATAATAACTTATGATAATTAATTACAATCATTAGTGAAATCTTTTAAAACTTGACTTGTCTGTTTTGATGCTAGCTTAATAAAAATTATGATTATATTCTTATTAAACAATGTGACCATGTTCTAGCACCTTAAAGATTATAATCATCACTGATGTAATCTTATACATTGTTAGGTGAAGGAAAAAAGCTATATTAGCAAAATAGTTTCAAAATTAGAGAACATGGAGAAAACTCTTGAAAAGGTATAAGAAATTCGTAATTTATCGTAAAACAGAAGGTCATATCTATTAAAAAAATATTTTTCTTACTTTCTTCTATTTTAATCATGGTTCCTTCCTTTAAGAGGAGTTATCCGTAAACAGAAAACTTTGCACGTCACATGCAGACTTTCCTTTGAAGGAATGATGAATTAAAAAAAGGTCCCAGCCGACCAAGCAAAATTAGAGAAAGAACCGGGACTCAATAAAATAGTGTAGATTAAGGAACCACCCAAATTTATCAAGTTTACAGCTTGCAGAAGCAAAAGCTCATGTCGGCAAATACTAAAAATTCTAAGAGGGGCACCCACAAAAATGTCCTGCAGTAGTATTTCAGTTCGTGGAACATTTCTAAAATTCGGGACGTTCTGTGAAACTCTCCAAAGTTATGAGATGTTTTCTCTTAATTTTTAGAGTTCATGTTCTCAAGGTTTTTTTAGAAATTTACCCATATTAATTGGATTAATTTGACAAAATCCCCGAAACTTTGCCGCCTAGCAGAAGGGTATCAGAGAATCAACTCGATTGAGGATGAAATAAGATACAGAATGAAATGGAATAAACATGAGAATAGAATTTTTAATTTCTTTTCCAAACTGGATGTGATTAGGGAGAATGATAATCTTTGTGCTTTTGAAATTGGAAAATTAATAAGCAATCAAGACGTATCTCAAAATTATTGAAATTTTTTTATTCCTAATTAAGTGAGGATGAACGGGAAGTGATAATAGACTTTCTAGCGTACCAAACAAGGTGTAGGAGTTTTTATGTTAATCTCCCTCCCTGAACTCTTTTCTTTCGAAACACTTGCTCTGGTGTGTTCCACGTACCCCCCTCAGAATTTAAGATTTTCACATTCGACCCACCATGTTGTGTTAAGGGCATAAATTGAGGGAAATGTTTGTCTTATGCAACAACCATTACTATGTCGGTGAGAGGTATCGCGGCGCACCCCAACTTCATGATGGTTTGGTGGGAAAGGACGTTACCGGTAAATTTCACTTAACGCCCCTTAACTTTAGGGGTTTTGCAAATAATCCCCATTTAACCTTTTATTCGACTTTAACTCCTTCTGACTTGTCTTACTTACCCACCCCTCCCCCCTCCTATTTTAACTCCGTGAAATTTAACAGGTCACATGCCTTGCTCGTGATGTAAATGGACAAAAGTGCCCCTCAATTTGTTACATATTTATCCTATTCTCCTATTTTCTTCCTTAAAAATCCAGCTCTCCTTTTCTCCTCTTCTTCTTTCTCCAACGCAATAAATCTAGACCAACTAGTCTTGCTTCACAATTTTTGCGTAAAAATCTGGATCTAGGGGGTTGGCTTGAGAACACTTTAAAAGTTCTAAGGGGGTTAAATGAGAAACGCTAGAGTTGAGGGGTGAAATAAATAAAGTTGTCAAGGGTTACGTGATAAATCCTCCAAGGAGAGTTGAGTGAAATTTACTCCAAAATTAAATTCAGGGTAAAATTTACAAAATCCCTTAAGTTTTGCCATTTTTATGATTATCCTCTAAACTTTAGAAATATTACTTAGCGCGCACCCCAAAATTTTTTCAGATGCCCCTAAGAGTCTATTTGGTTCAGCAAAAAACCCACAGAAATCCCTTATTTTGGAAATAAGGGGTTGTCCACGTTAGCTTTTTATGTTGATATATTTTTCTTTTTGGGTGTTTGTTTCAGCCTTTACTTTTGGAAAATAGGTGCTAGAAATCATATGCCACATAGACTTTTTTGTTGGGCATAATTTCCGAGCATGAAGCTCTGGGTTGAAGTCTAATTTTTATTCCATTGAAAATTTGTGCACGAACTCCAGTATGGAGAGATTAGGGAAAAGGTTAGGGTATCATCCAAAATTTTTATCTGATTTGGATGATCGATCTGATTTGGGTGATCGAATTGATTCTCGGCTAGATCTGCAGGCTTGTGGCTTGATCAAACTAATTTTCGGCTAGATCTATAGGCTTGTGGCGTTATCGAACTAATTTGAGTGTTGATTTAGCTCAATATTTAAGGTAATATTTTGTAATTCAACTCATATTTAATTGTTTGCATGTTTACTTTGTTGATTTTTTTTTGAAGCCAAAAACAGTTGTTGATAAGGCATATGCAATCATGACATCGTTATATCTATCTGGTCGACAAGAGGGGAGGAAGCACAAGAGATGTAAACGGAGGAGAGCGGACCTTTGTCGTCATCCTCCAGTCTACACCTATCGAGCTTCCAAACCTTCCTTAATCCAGGAAAACTCTAAAAAACAAAAAAAACTAACTTGAACTGCCATAACAACAACTGATTACATATACATACCAAAACACATTCTACCACAACATGATATGCCAGAAGGACTCAAGAAGAGCAGAGGACTGCATGTACCAAAAGAATCTACTACCACATCGATGTTATCTGGGGAACTACATTTAACATAGAAGGAGCAGCTGGGAACTCGTACCCTTAGGGGTGATTTTCTTCAATATGTTCGTTCCGAGAAGATTCTGCTATTGCTGGCAATCCTGAATTGATAGCCGCATTATGCATCCGCTGAGCTTTTTTGCTTTTTGAAGCCCCCATCCAGTAGAGAACAAAGCGGGAGGAATTAGCTGCAATAGAGGAGGGAGAAGAGTGAATGTTGTTGAAAATAAAGTTGTTACGACTGCTCCAAATGCACCAGCATGTGCAAGGAAACAAAATCCTCCATATTTCTTTGTGATTCTGGCTAACCAAGAAGTCTTCTTTTCCACTAATCAATCTTGTCACCTCCTGAGGCCATAGGCTGGTGGAAGAAGATGGGAGCAAGATGGACCAAACAGCTTGTGTAAACGGGCATGATATAAACAAATGATCATGTGTTTCCATCGTCTGGCTACAGAGGGGGCATGATGAGTCACCCGACCATCCTTTTTTGATCAAATTATCCTTGGTTTGAAGCTTCTTTTTGCTTAGAATCCATAGGAAGGTTTTAACCTTGAGAAGAATAGGAGATCTCCAGATGAAGTTATGGAAAGGGGATAAAATGCCATTCTTGCGCATTCTTCAGCGGTGTTGGTACATTGCAAAAGCAATGAACCTCCATTGTTTGAGACCCTCGGGAAGAAAGCATATTGTAAACATTCGCTATTTCAAATATTTGTAATAAAAGCAACAATGGATTGGAGATAGCTTCATATGCTACGAGCTTTTTTAGGCAAATTTCATTGCTTTTTTTTTCACTGTTGGCTTGAGCTTTTCACCCGTGGGAATGCAAAGGCAAGCTTCATTGCTTTTATAACTGTTGTTTTTTTGATATTTTTGACCGTTGGAATCCAAAGCTTATAGTTGGAATGCAAAATTTGTAGGCTAGTAATCTCACCGTGGTGAACTTATACTACATTTCTCTTTATGTATTGTTGCCTATCAAACAAAGGAAATTGTGGAAATCAAAAGTTATTATTAGATTTCTAGCTTTTATGAGTTTTGAACCAAACAAAAGATATTGAGGAAAACTACAAAAATACTTTTCCAACCTATGATTTCCTTGCTAACCAAACAAAAAAAAGATGGCATTGAAAGAAATCTTAAGAAATACATTGAAATACATTTTCTAGCATTGAATTACATTTCCAGCTTTTTAAGAAGTTGAACCAAACAATATCGTTGATCTATCAAGTGGAAATTATATGCGTCCAAATGACGAAAGCACCCCAGATCAGACTGCCCCCTCATGTCCCTTTTGATAATTTTAAAGGTAGTTTTCACAAAACCACCTTAAGTTTGGTACAAATTTAATTCAATTTTAATCCAAATACCCTAATTAATTAGTTCAATATGTGAGGGGGGCGAGTTGAAACTTGAAAACCAATTGGGTCTAAAGCATCCTATAGTGACAATTTGGAATTAAGAGGGGCCATTTCAAAATCGGCCAAACGTAAAGGGATTTCTTGAAATCTACGCACTACAGTTAACTTGTGAGGTTTTCTTATTGGTCCCTTATGTCTTTGAAACTTATAGAATTAGTCCCCCAAATGGTTGAATTGCTGTTAAGTCCTCCAATTCTTTAGTTATTTCAAAATTAGTCCCTCAACCTGTGAAAATTTCTATTAAGTCCCCAAACTTCTTCGGTTATTGTGAAATTAATCCCTCCAATTAAGAATTTACATAAAAAGATTAATTTGAATGAGAACCGAGGAACTGAATAGCAATTTTAGTGATTTATTTAAGTGACTAATTCAAAAACGTTTTTGAGCATGACCAATTCAAAAACTCAAGAATTGATTTGAGGGATAAATTTTAGAATACAAAAAATATCTACTCCTCTATACTTAAAGGAGAATCTAAAGAGTTACTGTTCATACTACAGTAAATACAATATTTGCTATAACATAAACAATAAATCAAATCTGGTACTCTGCACTTGAAGTTGCTGTTCATCCTACAGTAATTTACTGTAGCACAAATAGTAAATCAAATCTTGAAGTTACTATTCATACTATAATATTTATTTTATCTTAAAAATTAAAGTAAAATCAAATATATTAAAACTTGGATCATTCTTTAAGTATAGAGGAGTGGATATGGATCCTAAATCAAATGTATTAAAATTTAAATCATTATTTAAATATAGAGAAATATATATAATCTCTAATTATATAGACATACAATAATACAATAATTAAATTAAATATATTAAAACCTACCGTGAGGAAAACCTAGCGTGGGGTTCACGCTAGTAAGAGATTATATCGAAAATTTTTGAGAGAGTGGAGATTTCGCAGGACGGGGGCAGTTAAGGCGTTGTGGAGCGACCGTCACGGTTTCTTCCCTTCTCAACTCCCAGCCTATTTCTATTTCTCTAGAGAGAGAAAGTGCAAAAAAGGAAGAAAAGGGGCAAAGAGAGAGAGAGAGAAAAGTCATGCTAGCATAGACTCGATTGGATCAAAAGTCTTCCCTCGTATAAAAATCCCATCTTTATTAAAACCCTAGATTCAAAAATCTCTCCTTTGCACCCAGAACCCCTCTTTTTTCATTGATTTCTAAATGTGGGCCGATCTAT
>NC_033799.1:24935682-24975512 GCF_001876935.1 Asparagus officinalis | reverse complement strand
GGGTTAGGGTTGGGGATTTGGGGGGATTAGGGTTGGGGTTTTTTCGTGATGGAGCCTCGCGTTGGGAATAAGTTCCGGCTCGGTCGGAAGATCGGCAGCGGATCGTTTGGGGAGATCTATCTAGGTCAGTTATCAGCGAAAAAGATGAGATTTTGATTACTTTGAATTTTATGTTTTTAATTTTTTGGGTTCTTTCCTATCAGGTACTAATGTCCAGACTAATGAGGATGTGGCCATTAAGCTTGTAAGTGGTGGTTTTAGGTTTCTTTGGGAATTTGCTTCATTGTTGTGGTTGTCACTGTTTATAGAACTGATTAGTTCTTCACTGTGTTTGTTTATTTGGGAAATTTATTGAATATGATGAAGTTGTTTGTAATGTTTCTGGTGTATTTGCTTATTGAGCTTATGTATGTCATGTACTATTGAATTAAGAATAGATTTTGCTTGTTAGTTTGTGGAGGTCCACGTGAAAAGTAGCAAAGTTTCTTTCAATTTTGTTATGTGTGTGTGTGTGTCTTTGAACTCCATGGAGTGAATTTATGCTATGCTGTTGTGGGCAAGAAATATTGGAAAAGTATTCGGAGCACTGATCATCACCCTGATATGTTGGTCGGATTGATATTCCGTATGTACAATATGATAACATGATGTAAAGTTTCACTGTTGTTAATAAGGGACGATAGATTAATAATGATGAACGAAGTGGGGGAGATAGCTCTGAAGGAAACTGAATGGAAGAGTACGACCCATGTGGCCAACCCCAAGAGTTGTCATATAAATGCTTTGTTGTAATTGCTGTTCTGTTATGTACCTTCTAGTGTTGAATTTGAACTTTCCTAGTTGACTACATTTATCAATGTGAACATTGATATGAGTGTTCAGTCAGAAAGATCATATGATCCAGTCACGCTTGCTGTACTGTTGTAACCTTGTTATGAAAGTCTGCAGAACCTGAAACTACGGTCCTTGTTTTGTTAGTGCTATGAACTTATCCTGCATGAGACTTGTGCTATACAAGAACAATATATTAGGCTGTTTTGGCAGGAAATTTTGTCTACTAAAAAGAGGCCTCTTCTGTTGCCCTCGAGATTACTTCCATTGAGATTATTTTCACTTGCGATTATTTTTTCCAAACTTGATATTGCAGTGATAAGAAGCACTCTCTTACTGCCAGTTTAGTCATTGCCAGAGCTAAATGGGTTTTCCTAGTTATTGAGTTTCATGTGACATATTGAATTTGTAATAATTAGAATGCACATGCAGTATATATATGTATATATGCATGCATGTATATGTATGCATCTAAATATATCACCTGTGAATTTATCTTTCAAGAGGCAAGTGATGCTTCAGGGTCTCATTGTTACAATGCCAATCTCACAGACTAATGCAATTTTTTATGAAGACAACAACACACAATCACATCTTACTGTTTAGATCATTAGATTAAATGAAATTTTTGTTCTTTTGTTAAGCTTAGAGTTACCGTCATTTAAATTGGCGCATGCCATGTTGAATACTTGTCAAATGATGAGGTGGCAGTCAAGTCACCATCTTAGTTATACGCTTGTTACAGCGCTGATTATATGCCGGTTTCTCTTGTCAAAGTTAGTTGTTACAACTTACAAACTTTTGTTGGAGATTACATCGACACTGTATGCTATTTCTATCTATTGCCATGAGTTGCATTTGGCTTTCCTAAGGTGTGTTCCCTATGCCTCATCAGACTATGAGAATATGAGTAGGTACTTCATTGATTAAGGTAGACTACTACACATGCTACTTGGTTTACTAGGTTATGGGAAGTACCTCTTTCACACATAGTTCCCATGTCAGAGAAATTTGCTATTTTCCGGCAGACCATTTGTTTAATGTCTTTAGAACAAAGTTTCACTCAGTAACAAGTGACTCCATTATGATGAGGATGATGATGGTGATGATCAATGACAAGAGATCATTATTAATTTGTAATTTGTGCAGAAAAAATGGTGTGCACTTTTTGATTTCTTGGGAGAGGAGTTGAAGTGATATTTGGACTAAGACAATAGTGTTAGCTATGACTATGAACATTGCAGGGAAGATTACACGTTAGGTCTTAGCTAGTGAGAGAAAAGGGAAGGCATCTTACATAAACAGCTTAAATTTGTGTGAGGAGAAGAATTGTCATATATTAGGATAAGCTTTCCATGATATTGTTAGTTGCACTTGATTGGAACAAATGGTGAAAGATGAATAATGAATCTAACCATATTTTATGTTGGTTATTGTTTTACTTTCCTCCAGCAAGTTTTGCTTGCATAATTTTTCTCGTCAAGGTCAATTGTTTTACTTCTACAGTAAAGCTTGCTTCTTATCTATGCTCACAAGAATCCCTTACTGGCAGTAATTGTTGCACTCATATCACAACGTCTTTTCCTTCTCAGGAAAATGTGAAGACCAAACATCCTCAATTGCTGTACGAATCAAAGCTCTACAGGATTTTACAAGGAGGAAGTAAGAAAAATGCTGATTTCAGCTTGTTGTTAATCGTTTTTCAGATATTTGCATATTTGACACAATACCAAATGTCAGATGGTTTGGTGTTGAAGGTGACTATAATGTTCTGGTTATGGATTTGTTGGGACCGAGTCTTGAAGATCTGTTTAACTTCTGCAGTAGAAAGCTGTCTTTAAAGACTGTTCTCATGCTTGCTGATCAGATGGTATACCCTAGCTAATAATATGTCAGCCATTTTAGTATTTCTTATAATGTGAGATTTTGTCCAACTGTCTCATCTTTTTGTGCCAGATTAATCGAATTGAATTTGTTCATTCAAAATCTTTTCTCCATCGAGATATCAAACCTGATAATTTTCTTATGGGTTTAGGGAGGCGGGCTAACCAGGTATGCCATTGAAGGTATATCTAGTTTATTCCTCTTTATGTTACTCAATGCACATCTGACTTCTATTTTATTCTTGCATCCTCCAGGTGTACGTTATTGATTTTGGTCTTGCTAAGAAGTATAGAGATACTTCAACTCATCAACACATTCCATATAGGTAAGACATGGAAGGTACATGACTTCATGTTTTGGAGTGGCATTCTTGCCTCTAAATGCCATTTGTGTTGATTGCTTAGAGCTTGTACTTCGATTTAAAAGTAAAATCTAGTTGTAAGTGATGTTGCATTTCTAACTCGATACTAGTCCTGTGAGTGACTTTGCTGCTATAGCTAATAAGTTTTTATCTCTTTATTAACTATAGATGCATCAACTTTTAAGGATGTGTCTCATGGCAGTTGATGAGATTAGAGAGGATAAAATACTTAAGTAAGAAGCTGAGAGAAACATTAGAATCTAATTGATTTCGTGTTGGTAAGTGAAAAGAAGGATAGCCGAATTTTAACTTGTAAAACTTGGGAAAAAACCAGGGCATGATTCACATTGGCGGGCAAGGAATAGGATAGCCGAATTTTAACTAGTAAAACTTGGGAAAAGATATGGCATGATTCACATTGGCTGGCAAGGAATACTTAGGGGATGTTCATTTTGTTACTAGGATCGATCATTCATCGCCTGTGGAGAAATGGTGGAGTTTGTTCGTGGATTTTAAACAACATAGTCAAGTTGACAAGTATTGTACTGTATTGTACCACGAGCACATGAATGCTTATGGTAAGTCATGTTTGATGGGCTATTAAATTACTGCTGGTTAAAAATGATAGGTATTTTGTTTAATTCAGTTATTAGGTTTTTGTTGTTTATTGAATCCATGCACAGCTTCTGCGAATCTACCTTTTGATTTCCTGTTAAATGATATACCTACATTTTGTAAATGATATGCCTGCATTTTGTATGACATTTCACAATTCTCTATTTCTTATATATTATGATATGCATGCACTATAATGATCCTCTCAAATCATGATTGCATAACTGCTACTTGGTGATCCTCTAACAAATGTTTAATATCTGTATTCTAAATTTATTATGTCAGACCATTTAGTATTAATTATGGTATAAATCTTGTTATCGTGTCTTGATAAAATGATATTCAGATTTTCTACATAACACGCATGTTCTCTAATGTTCATTAAATTTGCAGAGAGAACAAAAACTTGACTGGGACAGCAAGATATGCTAGTGTGAATACACATCTTGGCATTGGTATGTCTAATATATGTATGCAACGTTAACATGAGCTCTCTGATGCGTTTTCTTATTGCTCTTTTGAACTTTATTCTTCTTCACTCCTTTTGCTTTCTATGCTAAATATTTTACTTAGACTTGTATCCTGCTATGGGTTACTGATCTTTGATTTGTATGCATTGGTAAGAACAAAGTCGGAGGGATGATTTGGAATCTCTTGGATATGTTCTCATGTATTTCTTGAGAGGAAGGTGTGACTTCTTAATGTTGTTAGTGCTTCATTTCTTGAGATGTCTTGTTTTATAATTTTACTTTTTGGGGCTCCTTTCAGCCTGCCATGGCAGGGTCTAAAAGCAGGAACCAAGAAACAGAAATATGAAAAGATTAGCGAAAGAAAAGTATCCACATCTATTGAGGTAAAACTCCTTAACAAATATAATTTATAATGACTTTCGCCAGGTAGCTTCCTCTTTTCAGATGCTGAAATATGACTATAAAATGGATGAATCATTATATCTTCAGGCCCTATGCCGTGGTTATCCTTCAGAATTTGCATCATACTTTCACTACTGTCGTACATTACGATTTGATGATAAACCAGATTATCCTTATCTTAAGAGAATATTTCGAGAACTTTTCATTCGTGAAGGTTGGTTGCTGTCTTTTCTTAAATGTAAATTATCCGAAGTGACTTTTTATCACATAATACTGCATTATCATAATAACTCTCATTCTTTATTTACAGGTTTCCAATTTGATTATGTTTTTGACTGGTCAATATTGAAGTATCAGCAGGCACAGGTTGCTAGGGCCCCTCCACGTACTCTTGTGAGTTACAATATTGCCACCATATTGTTTTCTGGATTATCTTTCGTCATATAATTGACTTTTTATGTATTATTTCAGGGTTCTGGTGCTAGCCCTAGCTCCGGGATGCCCCCTGCTATTGCCAATGCTGATCGGCAGTCAGGTAAGTTTTTTGAGTAATAGTGGGGAGTTAAAACTTTAGTGTCAAACAAGTTTTCTTTACTTAAATTTTCATGAAATTTTTAGCCTGCAACATCAGTTGTATCATGATGCATTTAAACAAATTTCTTGATGTGGCTCTTGGGTTTCATTACTTGATAGTGTATCTTTGTTAACATAAATACTAGATCATGGATCAGAAGGGGATCAAGCAGCTTATAACTTTTGAATTTTTTAAAAATTCCAATCAATTCATCAATATTAATATTTTTTGAAGTAAAATCATTGAGTGCCTGTTCACATTAATTTTCATCTGTCACTAAAAAAGTGAAAGCATGCAGAGTGATGCTTGGCCTCTTGATATCATACACAGCATGGTGTAAAGTAGTAGTTACTATTTACCTAATTAAAAATAAATTAAATCTATGGCATAGTTGTAACAAAAGTATAGAAAAGATTTATAAGTAAACCATATTCAACATTTTTTCATCTACAACAATGTTTGCAATTCCTTTCAGATGAAAGGATGATATCTTCTTCTTTTAACTTTGTCAGGAGGTGAAGAAGGAAGGACAAGTGGTTGGCCAGGAGCAGACCTCTCTAGACGGCGAGTTACAGCACCAGCTATCAATGCTGGTACTTTGTCAAAGCAGAAAAGTCCAGCGATAAGTGATTCATCTGCTTCGAGAGAAGCCATGGTAAGCTGGTTTTACCTTATCTTTTAGCAGTTATTATGCTATAGCAATATAAGCTAATGTAAATTTCAAGAATAGTATTGCTTTTTTTTATTCATGGAACATATTATTTATATCATCTACCCTGATACCTTTACTATTATATGATATGAAAATCTTTACATACTATCTAATGCCTTGGCAATTTGATTTGCTAGTCACTACATACAAGTTATTAAAGCTACATGAGAGATTTGGTGACATTATATCAATCTGAAACCTTTCCTACTTTTAGCTCAATGTTTGTTTGTTATTTATCTGTGAATCTTAGTAAAATATATTAGGTTAAAAAAATTAATTTCAATTGGCCAAAAAATGTTTGGTGCAATGAATTTCTGAGTATCTGTACCAAGTGCATAATGATGTTGTTGCAAATAAAACTGTTTGGAGCCTCAAATCTATCAAAATTTTTAATATAAGAAAGCAGTTTGTTTGGAATAATCTGTCATGATATCATCTGTCATCTGCTGCAAAGTTAATGGTAGAGTTTACAGGGTAGCATAACAACTTAAATATAATAAGGCTGAAATACCAATTTAGCCTATAAAGTGATAGCCTCTAACGAATAATTTCTAAAAAGTGACACTGGCGATAATAACACCTATAAATTGACATAGCTAACCACTTAAACCTACTCCGGTCGCCGGAATTTTGATTTGTGCAAAAAATATATATGGATTTTTTCATATATATCCCTCATCTCTCTGATATTTACAAATTTATCATCGAAATTAAAATATTTACATAAAAACCAAACTCTCTCTTTCTTTTCAACCTTTCTCTCTCTCCACTCCCCTCACTTTTCTCCTCACTTTTCTCCATTTCTTTCCTCCACTTCCTCCACTCACTTCTCCACTTTTGGGTTAGTGTTTGAGGGAGAGGGGACACTTCTCCACTTTTGGGTTAGTGTTTGAGGGAGAGGGGAGAGAGAGAGGAAAGGAGAGGAGGAAAGGGGAGGAGAAGACTAAGATGAGAGAATAGAGAGAGATTAAGGGGAGGAATATGGGTGGAGAAGGAGGGAGAGGAGGAGGTAAATGTGAGGATTTTGGGGAGGAGGAAAGAGGAGAGGGAGTAAGAAAGGAGAGAAGAAGAGGATGAAGCAGATGGGGGAGGGGGGGGGTGAGAAGGAAAGGGGAGGAGAGTATTTTGGAAAGAGGAAAGTGGAGATGATGTGATAGATGGGAGAAGAGGAGGAATGAAGGAGATGGTGGGGGGGGGGGAGAGATGGGGTGGGGGGGAGGAAGAGAGATGGGGAGGGAGGGAGGTGGGGGTGGGGGGAGGAAAAAGGATTTTTTTGTAAATATTTAAAAAAAGTGGAGGTAAATATGTAATGTGTGAGAGATATGAGGAGTATAAATGCAAAATATTATACTTTCCGGGCGGTCAAACAAAAATTCCGGCGAGGAAAGTGGAGATGATGTGATAGAGGGGAGAAGAGGAGGATGAAGGAGATGGTGGGGGGGGGGGGGAGATGGGGTGGGGGAGGGGGGGAGAGAAGAGAGATGGGAGGGAAGGGAGGTGTGGGGGGGGGAGAGGAAGAGAGATGGGGAGGGAGGGAGGTGTGGGGGGGGGGGGGGGGAGGAAAAAGGATTTTTTGTAAATATTTAAAAAATTAGAGGGTAAATATGTAAGTGTGAGAGATACGAGGAGTATAAATGCAAAATATTATACTTTCCGCGGTCAAACCAAAATTCCGGCGTCCGAAGTAGGTTAAAGTGGTTAACCGTGTCAATTTATAGGTGTTATTGTTGCCAGCGTCACTTTTTAGGTCTTATTGGTTAGGGTGTGTCACTTTATAGGCTAAATTGGTATTTTAGCCAATATAATAAGGAACTTATTAATGTATTGTTTTGTTGTTTTGGAGTCATTTGAGCAAATAATTTTCATGATTGAGTATTCATGTTAAATTTCACAAAAAACCTCCTTAAATTTGTGGTGTATTGCACAAAAGCCTTAAACATTAGAAATTAAGAAAACATCTAAATCATACAAAACCCTCCTGAACTGTTGGAAATCATCATAAACGGCCTTAATGTGAAGGGTGAAAGGTCTAAACGACCCTTATTACTATCTGCTGATGATAATGCTGACGATAATCTGAAAAGAGGGTAATGTTACAGATATATTAATTACATAAGAGCGTGTGATAAATGAAACTAACCGCAATGTGTTTTAGTGAAAACAAGTTTTGGGGTATTCTCTAATTTATTAAGTTTAGGGGTGATTCATGCAAAGCATTGCAATGTTCAATGGGGAATTGTGAGATTTACCCTAGTTTTTATAGATTCTACATGTTATTCTTGAGTACTTTCTGAAACATTAAGTGAGCCATTTCAAAATAGGCTACAGAATAGTCGTTGATAGCCACTAGATGGCTGGACTCAGAGAAAATTTATGTTCATAAAAATTATGATCATCTTACAATTAGGGGTTTTTAGTAGTACAAGTTCACATTTTCCCCATAAAAAACAGTATTAGGAAATCCAGGGTAAATTGCAGTTAAACCCCATCCCCTCATTTTATTAGCACTTGTTACTCCCAAGTTGTTTATTAACACTTACGTCCCTGGGTTGGTATTTGGAGAAGAAGAAATTGTATATACTCGCCCTTATCAATTGATTGAGGGGTCATAAGTGCTACTAAACGTATAGATGAAGAGAGTTATATGCAAGTTTACCCAAAAATCAAACACAAAATACTACTGTTCATTTGTTTGCAATTCCTGACAGAATACAATAATCACTTGTAGGTATCCAGTTCAACTTTTTTGGGAAGATCAGGCGGTACCTCAAGGCGACCTGCTGCTGCTAGCAGCAGAGACGTGATGATAGGCAGCGAGACTGAACTCTCTCGCCCTCGAACCTCAGAAGCAAGCCCTGGAACTTTCCATAAGTTTTCGAGTGCTCAGAGAAGTTCATCTGTAAGGCTTCCGTCAACCATGAACTACGAGTCCACTCTCAAAGGCATTGAGTCTCTTAATTTAGATAAGGTTAAGTAATAGTTACAAGGAATTATTGCTTTCCTCTCTTTGTAAAAAGAAATATTACACGAAACTGGCAATACTGATAGATATATCGGTGTTGCCCATTTAGGACTGCCACAATTTGATTCTTATTTATGTTTTATTTATTTATTTATGGTTCTTTGTTTTCTAAAGCATTATCTGCGCTTATCTATGTGAGTAATTCATGCAAAAAGGCAGCTTTTGTTAGCGATATCGTTACGGAATTAGGTATGTGCTTGTTTAAAAATGAAGAAAGCTTAGTATATTTGCGTTCTTGATTCCTGTGGTACCTTGCATGTTTCTTGAGAGTTGTACGTACTACAACTCGTGCAATAGTCTAATTTAGAGGCTTGTTCACATGTTTTTGGATCAGCATTAACGCTTAGCTGGAGAGCATGAGGCTTGCCTACTAAAATATGTTTGCTACTAAATTTCTTATCATGTTGAAGTAAATTTGTATAGCTTAACTATGTTATTACCTTGTGATTATTATTATTATTTTTTTTGTAGTGGGGTTGGGGGAAGCCAGTTTGAAGTGATGTATATAATTGGCGGGGAAGGTCTCCTATATACACACCCACAAATTCCAATACAAATTACACGTGCATTGTGATCTCAAAAATGCTTCGCATGTAGGAATACATGGGTCCATCCCCATCCTTCCGCTGTAACAATGCCCTCCACATGGCTCACACAACCTCCTCCTCCTCCTGCGACCTCCGACTTGTCGCCTCCCCGCCTTCCTCCTCGCTCTTCATCCTACACTTCTCTCCCAGAATTATAGTCTTCTTCCACAAGGACTCTTCTCGTCCTCCAAATTTCCCATTATCCTTCTTCGTCTTGATCTTCGACAACCCATCCTTAATTCCGATACTCAAACTCACCGAAATCCTTCTCTTCGACGTGGACCCTGCAGGCTCTGTCGGAT
This sequence comes from Asparagus officinalis, assembly GCF_001876935.1. NCBI lineage: Eukaryota > Viridiplantae > Streptophyta > Magnoliopsida > Asparagales > Asparagaceae > Asparagus > Asparagus officinalis. The sequence continues at coordinate 24,965,752 of NC_033799.1, read as the reverse complement.
ATATAGGCCCATGGATTGCCGCTTCAAGCTCCGTTATCCTCTCTTCCGACATCGGTGGGTCCCATTCCTCCTGCTCTGATTCTGGTTCTCGTTCTCCATCGACTTGAGTTGGTTCCTCTTCATTGTTATGATCAGGGGAGGGCGATTTGGGTGAGGTTGTTGAGGGTTTTCGGTTGCAGGTCGCGCATAAGGAGGCGAAGATGGCTATGGAGGCGGCGATGCAGGCGGCGATGAGAGAGAAGGAGAGGGTTGAATGCAAGAAAAGGGTGCCTTCAGAAGAAGGCAGCCTTCGTGCCATCTTTGATGGGAGAGGGATTAGAGGTGAAGCCTGATCTCCATGAAGTATAAGAAACAGAGGGTGTGTTTTTTTTATTGGATGGAGAAGAGAAGAAGTTGGAAGAGTTGTTTTTATGGAGGATTTGTTGTTAAATAACTGAAATTTACTACATGTAGTTAATGATGATGGAAGATGTAAGTTTAGAAAATTTTGACAACTGAATTTAGTATTCCTACATTTGGTTTTATAGAAGATACCAATGTTAGATTTATGTTTAGATGTTACTCCTGAGGATTGAGAGAAGCGAAAGGACATGCGAATATTGCATGATCTAATACAAAAGAAACATGATAAAAGACATGAAAGTGAATAGGTATCCGCAGTTGCAAAGGTTATTCGGAGTAGATGGGGTGGTCGATCCGCATTGAGATTGGAGGCTTTCAAAAGGGAATCAAGAAACCCTATTTTCGACTTAGTTGATATTTTTCTATTTTCCAATTTTTTTTTAAAAATGCCTGTAACATGTTTGACGAAATGCTCGACCTAAGCATATGGCTGACGAGTTGATTAGGAAATTGCTTTCGGCGTTCAGATTAGCGGTTTGCATACAGAACCTTAAAATCTATGCATTTGGAAGTTAGTAAGAATTTACATTCTGGAGCTCCTGTTTTTAAGCTTCTATTACCTTGGTTGTGTTGGGAATTTAACGTCGAAATCCCTAATGCAACAGAAACGCAGAATAGAGAAAGTACACCAAGATTTAACGAGGTTCGGCAACTGCCTACGTCCTCGGGAGCCACACAATAAATTTCTTATTCATCTTAACAAGAAATTACAATTCAGAGCGAATCTCAAACTGAGATTCCTCAATAAATTTCAAGGCTAATACTGTAGCTACAGTAAGATTCCCCCACTTCTTTAAGTACCCCTCTTAAATCACCCCTCTTCTATTTCCCTCTTCTTTAACCCCCCTTTCAATCACGTGAGAGGTGCTGGAGATCAAAGAGAACCCAAGAGAAAAATTTCGCCGCCGCTTGAAGACGAACACGAGGAGGAACTGGGAATAGTCGCCCCCGCCGCCTGGAATCGAAGAGAGAGAGAAAGGGAAAATCTGCAGAACAAGGAGGGCTAGGGTTTCGGTTCCTTTTATAGGGGGGACTTTAGGGCTGGTGATAGGCTGTCGCCAGCCACGCGCGATCTCGCCTGTGTAAAATCCGCCAGCCTCGAACTCGCCTGTGGATTTCCTCGAGCTCGCCTGCTGTTGCGCCCAATTTCGCCTGGAGCTCGACCCGCCTGGAGGAGTCCGCCTGTTTGAGAACTTCGCCTGCAGCGACCACGAACTCGCCTGCTCAAGAGGTCGCGAACCGCAGGACCTCGAGCTCGCCTGCAAGGTTTGGGCTTCACCCCCAAAGCTAACAATCTCCCACTTGGAGACCAAACCGTCGTCAACAGGCTATCTCATCAAGCTCCTTCTCCTGTGTGGCTCCGCCCTCATCACTCATGCATGAAGGCCAACTGAAGTTGCGTACAACTCCAGTTTCTGAACAGTCACCATCTTTGTTAACATATCTGCTGGATTCTTACTTCCTGGAATATTCTCCAGTTTCAACACGTCATCTTCCAGCAGGGATCTGATGAAGTGGCACCGAAGCGCAATATGCTTCGTTCTAGAATGAAATGCGGAATTCTTAGCCAAGTGAATTGCACTCTGACTATCACTGTGCAGAACATTCTTCTCCTGATTGAATCCCAGCTCTGTTAACAAACCCTGAAACCATATTATCTCTTTACTGGCTTCAGTCACTGCAACATACTCAGCTTTTGTAGTGGACAGAGTGACAATCTTCTGTATCTGTGACATCCAACTAACAGCTGTAGTTCCGACAGTGAATACATAGCCGGTGGTGCTTCTTCGGTGATCAACTTCACCTCCAAAGTCTGCATCTACGTACCCTTGCACTTTCACCTCTCTCTTACCAAAGTGCAAACACTTCTGTGTGGTGCCTCGTAGATACCTCAGAATCCACTTGACCGCTTCCCATGCAAACACTTCTGTGTGGTGCCTCGTAGATACCTCAGAATCCACTTGACCGCTTCCCAATGAGTTTTTTCTGGATTCGACATAAACCGGCTGACCACTCCCACTGCATGGCCAATGTCTGGTCTCGTACAGACCATTGCGTACATCAAACTTCCGATAGCTGAGGCGTAAGGGACCTGGGCCATACTCTCTTTCTCTTCTTCTTACTAAGGAGACTGATCCATTGATAGACGAAAATGGCTGGTCAAGGGTGTGCTCACTGGCTTAGCGTCGCCCATGTTGAATCTCTGCAAAATACGGTTGATGTACTCCGCCTGAAATAACTGCAAGAGACCTCTCTTCTTATCTCTCGAGATTTGCATTCCAGGGATCTTCTTCGCTGGACCCAAGTCCTTCATGTCAAACTTCTTTGACAGCTGCTGCTTCAAACTCCTGATATCCTCCATATCTGCTCCTGCAACCAATATATCATCAACATACAGTAGTAGGATGATATAACTGGACTGATATCTTTTGAAGTAGCAACAGTGGTCGGCGTTGCACTTCTGGAAACCTTCCTTGTGCATGAAGCCGTCAAACTTCTTATACCACTGCCTTGGGGCTTGTTTCAGGCCATACAAGCTTTTCTTGAGTCTGCACACCAGGTTCTTCTTCTTTTCTTCTGAGAAACCTTCTGGCTGGTGCATGTATATCTCCTCTTCTAGATCTCCGTGAAGAAACGCCGTCTTCACGTCCAACTGCTCGAGATGAAGATCTTCAATTGCTACAATACCCATCATTGTCCTGATAGTATTTAGCTTCACAACGGGAGCGGAAATATCAGTGTAATCAATTCCTTTCTTCTGCTGGAATCTTTTGACAACTAGCCGGGCTTTATATCTTCTGGAACCATCCTGCTTCTCTTTCACCCGGTACACCCATTTGTTGTGGAGTGCCTTCTTACCCGTGGGCAACTCAGCTAGTTCCCATGTCTGGTTTGAGATGAGAGACTTCATCTCATCTTTCATGGCAAGCTCCTACTTGCTCGCATCTCCACCCTGACAAGTTTCATCAAAGCTTTCAGGCTCCCCACTGTTTGTCAGCAACAGATAGTTCATATATCTCCTGTTGGGTACAGGAGGACGAGAAGATCTTCTTAATATCGGAGCTGATGCATCAGGCTCCTGCGCACCATCTTGTCCAACAAACTCTTCTGTCTGAGGATCTTCTGCATTGGGTTCTTTCGAGAGGTTACTCGGGACATCATCTGCATCTATAAATGTTGACTCGCTCTCTGAGTCATCTGTCTTGTGCATGTCCTTGTACATCACCTTCTCGTTGAATATAACATCTCTGCTCCTGATCACTTTTTTGTTTTCGTTGTCCCAAATGCGGTAGCCGAACTCATCTTCACTATAGCCGATGAAAGTGCATTTCTTTGACTTGGGATCAAGCTTATTCCTGTCTTGATCACTAATATGCACGTAAGCTACACAACCGAAAACTTTAAGATGTGAGAGTTTTACCTCCTTTCTTCACCATACCTCCTCTGGTATTCTGTGCTCCAATGGAACCGATGGACCTCCGTTGATCAAGTAAGCTGCTGTGTTGATCGCTTCTGTCCAGAACTACTTCGGTAGGCCTGACTATACCCGAATGCTTTTGGCTCTCTCTATCAACGTCCGGTTCATCCGCTCAGCTACACCATTTTGCTGAGGCGTGCCAGGCACGGTTCTCTCCATTCTGATCTCGTGCTCATAGCAGAACTTCTTGAATCCGGTGTTTTCATATTCACCGTCATTATCGGTCCTGAGCTTCTTTATTCTCAGACCGGTCTCATTCTCGACCATAACTTTCCATATCCTGAAAGCTTCAAATACTTCTGACTTTTGCCTCAGAAAGTAGACCCATACTTTCCGAGAGTGATCATCGATAAAAGTCACGAAATAGTGTTTTTCACCAATGGACGCGGTGGTGGTTGGTCCCTATACATCTGAGTGAACGAGCTCGGGGTTCTGCCACTTGTCTGAAAGCTAACTCTCTTCTGCTTTCCAAGTATGCATTCTTCACACATATCCATCTCCACTGACTGCAGTCCTGAGAGTTTTCCCTTTGTGTGCATGATTTTTATCCCCTTCTCACTCATATGACCGAGTCTCTGGTGCCACAGCTTTGAAGTCTCATTGCCTGCTGCAACTGAGATCAAACAACGTGCACCTGCTGTCATATACAGGGTACCAGTCTTCTTGTCTCGGGCAATCGTCATTGCGCCCTTTGAGATCTTCCAATCATCTCCATGGAAGGTCGTAGTGTATCCTTCGCCAGCCAACTGGCCTACGGATATTAAATTCTTTCTCAGATCGAGAATATGCCTGACATCCTTCAGCTCCCATACTGACTCGTTCAACTTAATTTTCACCACACCTTTGCCCACAATAGCACACGGTTGATCATCACCAAGATATACATATCCAAGATTTCCGGGAATATACTTCTCAAAGAATTCTTTTTGAGAAGTAGTATGGAACGATGTTCTTGAATCTAACACCCAAGATTCCTCCTTACTCTCCAAAGAGCATATCAATGCGTCGTCTCCTCCTGAGGTGGAGGTGACATTCACCTCTGCCTTCGCCTCCTTCTCCTTCTGTGCACTCTTGTACTGATTCTTGTAATGCCCGGTCTTTCCACAATTCCAACACTCGATAGCCTTCGAGTTGTTGCTTGGATTCCTTGACTTGGACCTCCTGTCCTTTGATCTACCTCTGTAGTTTGATTTGCCCCGTCCGTTTCCTCTGGTTGAATTTCTACCTCTTGATTCTGTATGCAATACTGAAGATGTTGTACCTTCACTCGATTCTCTCCGTCGGATCTCCTCACTGAGAACCAGATCACGAACGTCGTCGAACTTCAACTTGGTGCTTCCCAACGAGCTACTCACAGTTATGACTGTAGCGTTCCAGCTCTCTGGGAGGGAAGACAACAATATTAACGCCCGAACTTCTTCATCAAACTCAATTTCAACTGAACTTAATTGGGTTGTGACCGTGTTGAGTTCATTGAGGTGTTGTGCTACTGACGCGCCTTCCGCCATTCTCAGATTGAATAACCGCCGCATCAAATGAACTTTGTTCGCGGCTGATGGCTTCTCATACATGTTTGAGAGTGCTTCCATAAGACCCGTCGTGGTCTTCTCCTTCGCTATGTTGAACGCAACATTGCGAGTCAACATCAATCTGATAACACCGATGGCTTGTCTGTCTAGAAGGTTCCACTCATCTGCCTTCATCGAATCTGACTTCTTCCCCGATAGTGGTTGATACAGATTTTTCTGATACAGATAATCCTCTATCTGCATTTTCCAGAATCCGAAATCTGTTCCATCAAACTTCTCAAGTCTCATTTTTCCTTCATCTGCGGCCATGGCTCCCACTTGAATCTGACTTCCTCTAGATCGTTTCACGCTCTGATACCAGTTGTTGGGAATTTAACGCCGAAATCCCTAATGCAACAGAAATGCAGAATAGAGAAAGTACACCAAGATTTAATGAGTTTCGGCATCTTCCTACGACCTCGGGAGCCACACAATAAATTTCTTATTAATCTTAACAAGAAATTACAATTCAGAGCGAATCTCAAACTGAGATTCCTCAATAAATTCCAAGGCTAATACTGTAGCTACAGTAAGATTCCCCCACTTCTTTATGTACCCCTCTTAAATCACCCCTCTTCTATTTCCCTCTTCTTTAAACCCCTCCTTTCAATCACGTGAGAGGTGCTGGAGATCAAAGAGAACCGAAGGGAAAAATTTCGCCGCCGCTTGAAGACGAACACGAGGAGGAACTGGGAAATATATAATACACATAGTAAATAAATTGTTATCATCAAAATTAAATCTTGGGGACAAGATATCCAACATTTATGAAGAAAATTTAATGTTATAATGCTTCTAAATTGTTGAATGAGGTTGTTTTATATTTGTATGTATGTTTATATTTAGCTGCTATGCCTTATGGATTCACGAGGGCGTATAAATTTTACAAATATGGCCTATCCTTCGATGCCAAACTGTAGAGATTTATAATTATGCAAAAGTTCCATAGCTTGGGATGAAATATTTCGTAGCTATTATGAAATTTACATTCATTCAGAACCTTCATAATGGTGATGTTATGCTTGTAAATTATGAGTTAAGATTGACTTTGATTTTTCTTTTTGACTACCATGCCATAAAGATTTAAAATGGCATATGAATTTAACCAATGAGCCCTCTTATTCTATAATAATAAAAAAAACTGCAAAGATTTGACTGACATTTCAGGCTGTGCTTTACATGAGACTGATGACAGCTCTCCAGTTTATTTTGGGTGTTTTTTTAAGGATGGACTGTTATTGCAAAGCTAGAGAAAGTTGGAGTCATGGTAATAGCATTGTGTATATTGTGGATTAAAAAATGATAATTGTACTGTAAATTTTATACTACTAATTGTTGGAAATTTATCAAATAATTAAGATTATAGCATGTAGATAAATCCAAAAAAATAAACAATTAAAACTGACCTGATCGGGAGCAGTCGTGTATTCACTGCCCTAGAAGATTGAGAACCCGCCTATCGCCCTGGCGCAGATGGTTCCCTTCCCCTAGCGGTAAAAACCCCCGGAAACGGCCCGGCCTCTGCACTCGGGCGAGAGTGCAGAGCTTCAGCTCAGATGAATGAAGTTGCCCATAAAAAACTAAAATGTAGATGAAAATAATATGTAGGGGAGAGAAGAAAAACAAGAGAAACTTGTTGTATATTTTTCCTTATTATTTTGAGCTCAACATATGGATATATATATAGGGTTGGAAAAGACGTTACAAAACCCGTAATTAATTCCGTAACGTTCGTCATAAATTTTGTAACGTTCCCCATAATTATATGGCCGTTACACATATTTTTAATTGCTAATTAAAACATGTTTTAATTACAAAAATTTATTATTATTCATGAAGGCAAAATTGTCTTTTCTTAACAAAATATCTAACAGTCCCCCCCAAAAGGCAATATTGACTGAAAACTTAAAAATCAATAAATAAATTAATAAATCACAAAATGAAAATAGGTTGGGCAACCTTTCGTATCGTGAATTCGGGAGAGGTAGCTTTCGGCTTTGAACCTTTCCTTAGTGAGTTCATCGCCACCTGAGGGACATAATGGACTAGGCCTTGAATTAGGCCCCTTTAATCAGGTATTGATGAAAACACACACAATACGCTTCATCTATTGAGCAAAGCGGGTTGAGCGTTAAAGGCCATGCTCACAATAAACCGACTCATGAGAGTTTCTAGGGGTTAGCCCAGCCCCCCCTAACCGCGGCCATCACGGTTCCTCTCACGTAGGTAAGTCCTCAAAGGGTACTACAGCTGTTTATTTAATACCCCCCACAATACACGCGTTGGACTTATTAAGAGTAAAACTCAGCCTAGCCAGCTGTATCATAAGAGCATCGTCATCATAGAGAAGGGGTAGTAGCAAATGCTACATAATGATATATAAATATATCTAGGTCGATGCTCCACACGAGTGTCACTAGTCCAGCTTGTTTCTACCACATTGAACCGACATTGGGACTACGTCTCCAAATAAGGGTTGGGTTGCCGCTGTCAGTGACCTCATCTATGGGCTTAACCCCATCTCCCTCGATGAATCCAGAACCACACTCCTGGATAATCCCTTAGTCAAAGGGTCATCAAGATTCTTTTCACAGACTTTACAAAGTCTAGAATCATAACTTTGCCTAGCAGGCGTTGTATTTATTTATCAAGTTCTTATTTTGTAATTAGTCCATCATATTGTTTGAAATTGACATTAGGTCATGATCTATGATCATAAAAGATCATAGTCTATGTCTGAAGAGATTGACCTTAATATCTGAACATTTCAAACTAATGTGGAACTAAAAATTCTGCAGTTATGCATATGCACATACATGAATGAAATTAATAATAGATACATGCAGAGCATAATAGGATTTCGTATCTTAAAATATATTTTCGTATCTTAAAATATATTTCATACTTCATAATTCAAATGCATAAAATTTTTAAAATTCTTCTATTATAAGAGGTTACAAATTGGTTGCCTACAAAGGAGACCGTCCAAATTTAAATCGGTTGCCTACAAATGAGACCTTCCAAATTTAAATTGGTTGTCTACAAAGGAGACCTTCCAAATTTATGTTGCCATTTTCTAGTACCACCTCTTATACAAATAATAATAATAATAATAATAATAATAATAATTGTACATACGTGCTTTAAAATTTTCAAGTGCATTCTTGCATAAAACCTTACAATTAATCATGTAACAAATGCAAGTTATCCAAAAGACGTACATATGAACATTTATTGCAATATCCATCATAATGCAATAAAAGAGATTGACTTTACATTTGAAGATTTGAAATATAATCCACCGTATAAAATAGAATTTTAACAAATGCACCTCTTTGATTTGGTTCGCTCATATATTGATCATTTATCATTAGGCAATATATGATGCAAGAAACGTAATTAAATAAATGTATATGAATTTTTACATAATTTCGGTCCTCTTATTCCAAACCAAAAACTCCTAAAGTGAAAAGATTAAAGTTTTACCCGGGTAGTTAGCCAGGTAAGGATAGTAATAGAGGTTGATCAAAGATCAATTAAGTACCTCGTTCCTTGCAGAGCGTGTTACGCAATCCTTAAACCTTTCCTTAGACACCAACTAATCCAAGAAAACTTGAATCGGTTCACTCAATGAGTTTTTGTTCCTTAACAGTATATATAAACTTTAAATTATTTTCTACAAGCATTTAATTTGCCTAGCAATTATACTGCAAACATATGTTGGATAAGGCCGAGGAGGGGTTTACCTATTGATGTTCGAACCTCATGATTTTTATGTCTTGAGAGTAAAAACATATCTGCTGTAGACAACTGCCACAGAAGTTGCTGAACAAATTTGCATTCACTTTTACCACCTTCTGTACTAAGCTTATTAGATGCATAAATACACTAAAGTATGGAATTATTAATAGAAGGCACCATATTATTGATAGCTTAAAGAAATGAAAGCATTAAACCATGAACAAATCCAGATATTTCAAAGCATCTATGCATCCAGAGTTTGTTCTCTTTATTCTTGTCAAAACCATGTATATGAAATTTTCAAGGAAAAAAAATATATACTGCTACAAATTTTATAGGCATGTTTCATTGAACATTACAAATGCGTGCACATTAAATTCACAAAAAATTTACTTGATACGCTGTGGCTAGTCCTAAGCCATATAGAGTCCGAACTTTATGAACGATGTCACTGAAATACACATTATTATATGTTGTGTCATAAGATTAAGAGTCACATGAGCATTTATAACAATCACTTATAAAGACCTCAATGTAACAAAATTAAAATGACAGTAACATGACAGAAACAAATAATAATAATAACAATGATGCACATTGCAAATTTACTGAAAAGTAATGTAGGTCTTATGAGTACAATAAGACACTGAAAAGTATGGGAAACCTGGACTTCACTTCATGAACCAAACTCGCAATTTTAGAAAAGTACGCATATAGTGTTATATTGAGAAAACTTTTCACAGATTAAGAACCTTGAGTCTCAAGCCTATTGCAACTCCAGAATCAAAACGAAAAAGGTACATATGTTATTCCGTACAAAGATCTACAAGAACCTTCTGAAATTACTTTGATTCAATATTATGTATGATTAGATAATTAAACTATTGAAGTTAAAAAGAACAGTTTTATAAAGAACTAATTCTAACATAAATATTGTCTTTACTGAAAACATGTGCATGGCATATGAAACAGAAGCTATGAACATGGAGATAACCGTCTCTAAAAACCTAATTCTCAATCTTCTAGATTGTTGGAAATTTATCAAATAATTAAGATTATAGCATGTAGATAAATCCAAAAAAATAAACAATTAAAACTGGCCTGATCGGGAGCAGTCGTGTATTCACTGCCCTAGAAGATTGAGAACCCGCCTATCGCCCTGGCGCAGATGGTTCCCTCCCCCTAGCGGTAAAAACCCCCGAAAACGGCCGGCCTCTACACTCGGGCGAGAGTGCAGAGCTTCAGCTCAGATGAAGGAAGTTGCCCATAAAATAAAACTAAGATGTAGATGAAAATAATATGTAGGGGAGAGAAGAAAAACAAGAGAAACTTGTTGTATATTTTTCCTTATCATTTTGAGCTCAACATACAGATATATATATAGGGTTGGAAAAGACGTTACAAAACCCGTAATTAATTCCGTAACGTTCGTCATAAATTTTGTAACGTTCCCCATAACTATATAGCCGTTACACATATAAATAATTGCTAATTAAGACATGGTTTAATTATAAAAAATTTATTACTATTCATGAAGGCAAAATTGTCTTTTCTTAACAAAATATCTAACATGTTCAGCTTCTGTCCGCCGTGGCATTTGTTTCCCTGAACTCTACAACTAATTCTCACCCAAATAATTGTGTTTTTATGTGCATGGAATAACAAACTTGCTTGACCATGTACACAGGCGAGCGTAGTTGTGGTTTCACTGCTAATGAAAGAGAACGTGTTGGTTTCGCTGTTCTCTCATTTCTACTGTGGTGGTGGAAGCCTAGTTGTTTCATGTCCACTGTCCTTTTCGGCCTTCGATTGCGCCTAACTGTGGATCCATGGGTTGCCGTTGGACTTCAACAAAAGCCCCGGAGGTTTCTTTTGTTATGCAATAAGAAGGTAAGTATTGAATCTGTTAAATATGTTAGCTGTGTGAACGTGGACAAGAATCAAGGCCCACCCGAACATCAATTGTTTCGTGGACAACAATCAAGGCCCACCCAAACATCAACTATATATAAAGTTGATTTCCCCCCCTAGGTTTTGAGTGCGAAGGAGGCTGGGTGTAGGTGTGCGGCTACAGTAGCAATGAGTCCTTTTTGCTTGGCGGCTGCAAGGGCTTGGTGCAGAGGGTTTTTTGTGGTGTGTTGCGGCTACAGAGAAGGTGCAAAAGAAAAGAAAAGAAGAGGCTTTTCTTTTAGGGGTTTTTTTTTGTGCATTCTTTTTTGAGAGAGATTTTGTGAGGGATTTGAGAGTTTGTTTGAGGGTTTAGATTGAGTGATTGTAAACCCTAGTTGTATTCTCTCCCTCTATTAGTAAATTTTCCCCCTCCTTGCCCCATGGACGTAGGCAATTTGCCGAACCACGTAAAAATTGGTTGTACTGCTATTTGTGTGATTTGTAATAGCTTTTTAGGTTTCCTCGACGCGCAGTCCTAGAGCTGACGAGAGGAAGAGCTAATATCCCACTTTGATGGGATATTAGGCTTCAGATTCTTGTTCCCTTTGAGAAACAAGAATTCTTATTGCGACCTGACTCTCTTGTTGTGCTGCCGAAGTGCTGCCGAAATTTCCGCTGCGCGCAACAAGTGGTATCAGAGCCCAGATTTCAGATCTAGGGTTTTTTGGTGGAGGAAGATTCTTGTGTGAAGCTTAGTTCTTAGAGTTCTCGGCTTCGGTGGAGATAGCATTAGGAGTTGCCGTTGGAGATTTCACTTTCCTCGTGTGGTTAGGAAATCTATTTGGAATCCGATCTAGGGTTCAGTTGGGTGGTTCCTAATTTTTATCAAATTTGTTGTTTCTCTACAATTTGGAGTTAGTTTGCAATGGGAGAAGAAGGTGAAAGCAGCAAGTCAATGGCGAGTACAATACAAGTTGGTTTTCAGAACACTAAGATTAGTGTGGTGAAGTATGACGGAAAAATCAACTTTGGTTTGTGGATGAGCGACGTACAGGATGCGCTCAATGCTTAGAATTTGGAAGAGACCATCATGGTCCACGAGAGACCACCTAAATATGATGAGGCGGTATGGGAGAAAATGAATAGGAACGCTTGTGGGGTGATCAGGTCCTGTTTGGAATAGGAACTAAAATATGATGTGATTGGGGTGACGTCTGGAATGAAGATGTGGGAAATTCTCAACAATAAGTATCTCACAAAGAGTGTTGAGAACAGGTTGCACTTGCTGTGAAGACTCTTCAGATTTCAGATGTCCAGAGGCACCTCACTAGCGGCTCATGTGAACAACTACACTAAGTTGTTGTCGGACTTGGCGAATGTTGATGAGAAGATATCAGATGAGTACAAGACGATTATTTTGTTGGGTTCCTTACCCGATGAGGAGTATGATACCTTCGTGCTCACTTTGTTGAACGTGAGATCTTCTATCAGCTATAGTGAAGTGACTAATGCTTTGACCAATTATGATTTGAGGAGGAAGGACAAGAAGACTTCCCGTGCTAGCACTTCAGGCGAGGCCTTGTCGACGAGAGGTAGAAGCCCATATCCGAAAGGTGGTAATAGAGGAAGGTCAAAGTCAAGAAGCCGCCACCATTAGCAAAGAACCAATGTGCATTTTGCAAGGAGCAGGGACATTGGAAGAGCGACTTCCCGAAGCTCAAGGAGAAAGAGAATGACAAGAAAAAGGGCCCGAAGGCCAATGAGGTGAATATTGCGAAAGGCGATGAGTCCGATGATTCGTGTTTTTCTCTACTGATTACTCCGGAGGTGAACCATGTGGATGCATCAGATTGGATGCTTGATTCCGGTGCTACTTTTCATGTGACCCCTAGGCGAGACTGGTTTGCATCTTTTGAGAAAGTCGACAGGGGCGTTGTTGTCATGCGAAATGATCAATCCTGTGGCGTTTGTGGGATATGTACCGTGCGGATTAGGATGCACGATGGAGTAGTCCGTGAGTTGAAAGAGGTGAGATTTGCTCCTCAACTGAAAAAAAATCTTATCTCAGTTGGAGCTTTGGAGGCGAAGGGATTCAAGGTGACTTTCGAAAATGCTGTAGCGAAGGTTACTAAGGGGTCATTGGTGGTGATGAGGGGAGTCCGCAATCGGAATTTGTATTATCTGAAGGGAAGCACCGAGATTGACCAGGTTGCTTCGGCTATTTTAGAAGCGGACATGAGCAGACTTTGGCACTATAGATTGGGGCACACAGGTAAAAAGTCACTGCAGACATTGTGCAAGTAGGGGCTATTGAAGGGAACCAAGAGTGGGAAGATTGAGTTCTGTGAGCACTGTGTTCTTGGCAAGAAGACAAAGGTGAAGTTCGAGACTTCTATTCATCAGACGAGGGGTATCCTGGACTATGTGCACACAGACATTTGGGGTCCCACCAAGACTGTATCACTTGGTGGTAGACATTGGTTCATCACTTTTGTAGATGACTATTCTAGGCGATGTTGGGTGTACACCATGACGAAGAAGAGTGAAGTCCTAGATTTGTTTGTGGAGTGGAAGAAGAGATTAGAACTGCAGACTGGGAGAAAGATCAAGACGTTGCGATCCGACAACGGTGGTGAGTATACTTCAGACCCCTTTTTGCAGCTATGTCAAGACGAGGGCATAGAGAGACACTTCATGATTAGTCATACACCGCAGCAGAATGAGGTGACAGAGAGATTAAATCGGTCTTTACTAGAGAAGATCCGATGCTTATTATCGCAGAGTGGTTTGGAGAAGATCTTTTGGGCCGAGGTACTTACATATGCGAGCCACCTCATTAATAGGCTGCCTTCATCTGCGATTGAGGGGAAGACCCCTATGGAGATGTGGTCGGGAAATCCAGCACATGACTATGACCAGCTCAATGTATTTGGGTGCCCTGCATATTATCATGTTAGAACTGATAAATTAGAACCTCGAGCTAGGAAGGCCATATTTGTAGGATTCAAGCGTGGTGTCAAGGGATACAAGCTTTGGGATCCAGTGGATAAGAAGATTGTGCTGAGTAGGGATGTCACATTCGATGAGGCTTCTATCTTGAAGTTTTCCAGCTCTCATCAGGTAGAGAACGACCCGACGGAGGAGATATCGCAGGTGGTGGAGATCGATGCAGCTCCACATTATCCAGATGGTACAGTATCCATGCATGTGCCGACTGAGGTGACGCCAGGCGAGCACGATGGTGACACGGAGGATACGAGTACAAATGTGCAGGATCAGGAACCGACGGCTCAGGTTCAGGATTCTATTGCTGTTCGGAGACAGAGGAGAAACATACAGATGCCAGCACGATATGCCGACACAGTTGCGTATGCACTTCCGGTGGAGAGTATCGATGAGTTGGTACCTACTATATTCAGAGAGGTCGAGCAGAGTTCGGAGGCTGATTCGTGGCAGGTGGCTATGCAGGAGGAGATGGAATCTCTTCATAAGAACGATACATGGGAGCTTGTTGAGCTTCCAAAAGGGCGGAAGGCAATTGGTTGCAAGTGGGTATACACGAAAAAGGAGGGTATTGAGGGCACTCCATTGAGGTTCAAAGCTAGGTTGGTTGCGAAGGGCTATGCACAGGAGGAAGGTATTGACTATAATGAGGTTTTCTCTCCGGTGGTGAAGCACTCTTCGATTCAGATTTTGCTAGCTTTGGTGGCACAGTATGGTTTGGAGTTAGATCAGTTGGATGTGAAGACAACATTTCTTCATGGTGATCTTGATGAATAAATATATATGACTCAGCCATTAGCATTCTTAACTGCAGGGAAGGAAAAATTAGTTTGCAAACTGAAGAAATCGCTATACGGTTTGAAGCAGTCTCCTCGACAGTGGTATAGGCGATTCGATGGTTTTATGATTGGTTATTCGTACACTCGGAGCCAGTTTGATCCTTGTGTATATTTTCGCAAGTTGAAAGGAGGTGCGTACATTTATTTGTTGCTCTATATCGATGATATGTTGGTTGCTTCTATTTTCAGGTCGGCTATAGATGAGTTGAAAGTTCAGCTTTCAAATGAGTTTGAGATGAAGGACTTGGGTGAGGCGAAGCGCATTCTAGGGATGGAGATCGGTAGAGACAAGAAGAAGGACAGAATTTGTTTGACATAGATGGCTTATTTGAAGAAGGTTCTACAGCGATTCCATGTTAGCATGTATACGAAGCCAGTTAGTGTACCTTTGGCTTATTTGAAGAAGGTTCTACAGCGATTCCATGTTAGCATGTATACGAAGCCAGTTAGTGTACCTTTGGGAGCCCATTTGAAGCTTTCAGCTGGTCTTTCACTGAAGTCAGTTGAAGATCGAAAGTTGATGTCGAAGACTCCATATGCGAGTGCGGTTGGGAGCTATATGTATGCGATGGTATGTACGAGGCCAGATTTGTCACATGCGGTAAGCATGGTTTCGAGATACATGCATGATCCAGGAGTGGGTCATTGGGACGCCGTGAAATGGATTTTGAGGTACATTCGAGGTACGCTCAATGTTGGTTTAGTTTATGAGCGGGACACTACAGGTGGGCAGCTATGCATTGGCTATGTTGATTCGGATTATGCCGGGGATTTGGATAAGCGCCGGTCTACGATGGGGTATGTGTTCACTTTGACCCGTGCACCGGTGTGTTAGAGATGCACCTTACAGTCGACGGTGGCTTTTTCTATGACGGAGGCAGAGTATATGGCAGTTACGAAGGCTGTGAAGGAGGCTATTTGGCCTCGAGGAATTTTGGAGGAACTTGGTATATCGCAGAGGTCCGTCACTATTCATTGTGATAGCATGAGTGCTATCTATTTGACGAAGAATCAGGTTTTTCATGCGAGAACGAAGCACATTGATGTTCGTTATCACTTCGTTCAGGATGTTCTTGAAGATGGCAATGTGGAGATTGTGAAAGTCCACACGAAGGATAATCCGGCAGATATGCTCACTAAGGTGGTTCCGAGCAACAAGTTTGATCATTGTCGAGACTTGTTGCACATTCGTGATTGTTGAGGCCGTTGGCGGCCATTTGGATGAACTACGTTCGGCTTGATTCCTTGGGCAAGAGGATACGTAGGCAGTCTTTCAGATGCAACCGGTTTGGATTAGTTGATTTTGATGGGGGTGAGATTGTTTGGACTCTCGTTCGGGTTCTCAACTTGTTATGGATTGAGTTCGATATTTGGTTGCTTTGGTGTCGGCTCAGTTTTGGGAAAACTTCACCGAGGTGGAGAATTATGAACGTGGACAAGAATCAAGGCCTACCCGAATATCAATTGTTTCGTGGACAACAATCAAGGCCCACCCGAACATCAACTATATATAAAGTTGATTTTTTCCCTAGGTTTTGAGTGCGAAGGAGGCTGGGTGCAGGTGTGCGGCTACAGTAGCAAGGAGTCCTTTTTGATTGGCGGCTGCAAGGGCTTGGTGCAGAGGGTTTTTTGTGGTGTGTTGCGGCTACAGAGAAGGTGCAAAAGAAAAGAAAAGAAGAGGTTTTTCTTTTAGGTTTTTTTTGTGCATCCTTTTTTGAGAGAGATTTTGTGAGGGATTTGAGAGTTTGTTTAAGGGTTTAGATTGAGTGATTGTAAACCCTAGTTGTATTCTCTCCCTCTATTAGTAGATCTCCCCCCTCCTTGCCCCATGGACGTAGGCAATTTGCCGAACCACATAAAAATTGGTTGTACTGCTATTTGTGTGATTTGTAATAGCTTTTTAGGTTCCCTCGACGCGCAGTCCTAGAGCTGACGAGAGGAAGAGCTAATATCCCACTTTGATGGAATATTAGGCTTCAGATTCTTGTTCCCTTTGAGAAACAAGAATTCTTATTGCGACCTGACTCTCTTGTTGTGCTGCCAAAGTGCTGTCGAAATTTCCGCTGCGCGCAACAAGCTGTATGCCCAGTATTGCTTATGCTGGACTTAGCAATGCAAGTGCATGATACAAATGGTCTTATAAGATCTACCATCTCTAATGCCAGGTCTCATCATTTTTTTCTGTAGGATTCAGCTAAAACTTAAATCACACCCACATGAAAACACTCGGTTATCCTTTCGTTGTGTTTTTGCATTTGTTTCTTGATAATCGTTTTGTTTCCTCGATGGATCAATGTATTCCAAGATGCATTAAGTTGTGCATGCATGTCTTTGCCTAGATATTCCGAGCAGCATAATTCATGTCCATCTCCATGATTTTTTAATTCATCATATCGTTTTTCTTCCTTTTTGTTTAATGTTATGAATTAGATCTCTTATCAAAACTATTGTATGTCTAGATCCTCCATAGTTATGATTTTTGATGTAATTATTTCGAGAATTCTGGGCAATAAGTTCGGAAGTTTTCACCTATCCTTCAAAAAGTTCAAAATTTTCACTTAAACCCCCAATGAGTTTGAAATGTACTAATTTATGTAGTGGTTGCGACACACACACACCCGCGCGCGCGCGCGCGCACGCGCGCGCACACACACACACACACACACACACACATATATATATATATATATATTTTATACTATATATATACTATAATAATATAATATATATATATGGGTATGCCTTGGTACCAAGCACAAAAAGTTGTGCTCTGGTGATATGTCATATCCCCTCCACGTCATTCAAATGTGGACCACATTCCACAGGACGGTAATCGATGGATGAAGATGTGACACTATCCACTACCAAGCACAAATTTGTGCTTGGTACCAAGCCTTACCATAATTTCTCTCATCTCTCCTCTCATCTTCATGATATATATATATATATATATAGTATATATAATATATATATATATTATTATATATATGATATATTATATAGTATGAGAAAACTGTAGGAGCGCTGGCTAGGAGAAAAACTGTAGGAGCGCTGGCTAGTTCTCCTACTGGTGCGCTGCCTGGGTTTATTTTGAAAAAAACATCGCGGATCTCAAGGGAAAAAATCAAAACACTGCTGGCCAGTTCTCCTTCTCCCCAAAAAATCAAAACCCACTGGCCAGTTCTCCTTCTCCCCAAAAAATCAAAACCCACTTCCCCCAATTCTCAAATCCCTCTTCCTCCCAACGTCGATCACTCTCATATCCCCGACCACGAAGCGCTCGATCGCCAGCAGCACCGCCATGAGAACTCGATTGCCACCTCGCTCGAGATCGACGTCCCCTCTCAGATCTTTCTCCGTCGCTCGTGACCCCAGACCGAGCGAAACGAAACACCGCCTCCTCCATTTCCCTCTCAGAGGTATTATCCCGCCTCCCCCATTTCCCTCTCCAAAATCCTAGCTCTCTTCTTCCTAAATCCACAAATTTTGGGTCAAATCTTAGTCCTAAGATGGTGAATGGCTAGGATTTTTGCTATAACTTCAGTTTGGAAGATGATTTGAATGTGGAAGAGTTCGTTTTGGGTGGAATTGATTTTAGGGCTTCTGTTCGTTCGGTGATCGTGGAAGTGTTCGTTTTGGGTGAAATTGATTTTAGGGATTCTGTTCGTTTGGTGCTATAACTTCAGTTTGGCCTCATACTCAAATTGGTCCCTCCACTAAAGGAATAATACAAGAACATATCAAATAATTCAAATGTCTCTAGCTGCTAAAGAACTGATTTCTTGCTCCATCATTGAGACTTCAGATGGTCTTTGAGATTGGTTTTTTACGGGTGCATATTGCAGCCTTTTGAATCATTTTGCAGGTGTAGCTCATTCTCTGGAGCTCTACGAGATATTTGAAATTTTTTTGCTGAATTTATGTAATGCACCGTGTTCTTCTTTGTTAAGTGATGAGTGCTTGTTTTACAGCAAAACTCCGTAATTGGTTTTTACCTTTGCTAATAAGTTGATCAGATCATTGTTGGCCTAGATAGCTCGACAAATGCGTGCATTATGGTGACTGATTTACTAGACACTTACATGATGCAGAGCATATTTATTAGTTTGTGATCTCCTCCTATCTAAATTATCAAAATGCCAAAAAAAAAACCTTGATCATTGTTTGTGCAAGGATTCCTACTGTAATGCTTTATGTTAAGCTCTGAGGAGTCATTGCATTGTGTATTATATATAGATGTTTGGGATTAGACAAACAAAAGGAATATGTTACTTTGGATTAATGATTCGAATGAGAGGTGAGTACATAGAAGGGAAAATGATTAAATACATCCTATGACTCCTATCTTCTTTCAAAATCTCCTGCAATCTATTTCTTAACATTGTAAAAAACTTATCAACATTCCGCTTGCGCAAACACCCGTCATACATATGCTTCATTCTCAAGATTTTCAGAGTATGACAGAGTGTCAATTTATGTGTCAATTGCAGTGAATACATTCATTTGTTTTCTTATCGACATTCCTTTGTTTTCTTATCTGGCCTTGGTATATAAATTTTAGATAATGCTACACTATACATAGAACTGTATCTTGAACATTTGCTTGTCTTTTTTTCATTGATAATCTATTTTCAAGGCACAAATTTGCAGGTGATATAATGGCAAGAAAGAGTTTTTATGTTGTAAAGAGAGGTCGCCGTTGTGGTATTTTTTATAATTGGGAGGAATGCTTTTCTCAAGTTGATAGATTCCCAAATGCCTCCTACAAAGGGTATGCAACGTATGAAGAGGCTTTGAGTGAATGAGAGAAGCACTTAAGCGCGCGTGATTCATCATCCAGCTCAAGCCATGTGCAGCCACATGTTTGTGTTCAAGAACAAATGATTCCAGAGGGGCATAATTTTCTTGAGGACAAGGGAACACCTAGGGAAACTGCTATTAAGTACATCTTTGCTTTTGTATTAGGTTCAGTGTTTACAATTTTAATATTTCTAGTATGTATCGTTGCAGTATTTGTTGGTTTATCTATTAGGGGAAACATGTGATGTTATTCGTGTATGATTCTTCAATGTGAGGATAAGCTTGCACAACTTGGGTCATTTTGTATCATGATTTGTGTGCAGTTTCTACTCAATTTGTACTCAATTTGTGGTCAGTTTGTATCATGATTTGTGCTCAATTTGTTTGCTGCTGTGGTATATAATGCAAAGTTGTAAACAATCAAGTAACTAGCTGTAGGCTTCCTGTGCTTGTACTCATTATTCATATAAAAATGTTTAATATTTTTTCAAAATTTGTTACTAGGCAGCAGCTTTGGTTTACCAACAAAATCAAGCTAGCTCTTTTCAGATGCTATCTAAATTATTCTCAAAAGGCTATCTAGGCAATTTAATACATGCCAAAATATTCTATATCAGCTTTGACATATTTCTCACTTGAGTAGCTTGCAGTGCCCTAGTTGTGGTAGGAACCTTTACTTGCATATATAAAAGAGAGACTCTTAATCAGGAATAACAACTAAGCTTGAAAAAAATTAGTAAGATACCAATACTAGGCCCCAGACTCAACCAGCTACAAACTCATACAACTATAAATATCAGCTACAAACAGCAAGAAAAAAAAGAAGATACACATTCTCCCCTTCTCCCTCACAAAATGCAAACAACTTTAAGCATCACTCCAAGCAGCAAACATAGGCATATGAGCCATAGAGATCGCAGTCCTAATCTGTGTCGAAGGCATCCAGAAAATAAACATGTAATAACTGAGCAAGTTCTAAATTCATTACACAACACCATTCAGTAGGCATCCAGAAAATAAACATGTAATAACTGAGCAAGTTCTAAATTCATTACACAACACCATTCAGTATTGGAATTGCTTTAATACTTAGGGCCAGCATTCCCCACATCTGTATTCAAAACCGAAATCAACATTTGGAAGCATAATCAAAGTGCTCAACAAACAAAATGCACTTCATACCCAGCTTGCAGATATCGATGATTGCTCTTACCTACAAAAAAGAAAATAGAACATCAAGACAGTAGGATAACTAACTCAATATGCTATTATGAGTGTCAAAGGGCAAGTTCAAAATAGGACAACTGCAGAAAATGATATAGGCCAATTCTATATTTGGAAAAAACTAAACAAATAAGAAATTCACAAAAAAGCTAAGTATGAAAATAAAGAAATTTTACCTTGGCAAATTGACTTTACAGCTAGTTCTATAATGCTCGAGTTCACCACATCTGCTACATATACGCTTCTTCCTCTCTCTTTTTTTTGTGCAAGTTCTAAGCCTGACTGAATTCTAGTAGCATTGCGTGGCCGACCTTTAGTCCTTGCAGATTTTTCAGGATCACGAACTGTAATCTGAGGAATGTGCTCCATTGTATGTGAAATGGGTGCTGAAATCTGAGGATTATCTTCTGTTTCTCTAACTTCTTCTTCAAGTGATTCTATGAATTTTGTTAACACATTATCTAATTTCTGCATCCTTTCTTCTGAATCAAATGCAAGCTCGAGCGCATTATTGAATTTTGCTCTTAAAGCCCAAGATTTCAACAAATTAATCTTCTCTTCACAACTTGTGAGGTTTCTTCCAAATACAATATTGCCAACCCTAATGTTACGATGTCGAGCATGTATAGTCCAACGGTGTAGGATGCAATGGTCGGGTAATGAAGAAATTTGGCTAGCCATCATTAGCGACAATATATGTCTACATACAACACCATTAGTTTCAAACAAAGCACAAGAACAAATGAATTGCATCTTACTGGATTCTTCATAAGTAACCACCTCCCATTTTTCTCTATCTGCAAACTTACAAATCTTGTATTCAATAATATCCCCATCTTTGCTCAATTCTTCACAAAACTCTGTACCAAATCCTTTGAATTCAGTTTGGAACACATATCCCCATCTTTGCTCAATTCTTCACAAAACTCTGTACCAAATCCTTTGAATTCAGTTTGGAACACAACAAACATGTTGCGTGTATACATTTCTCCAGCTTAGACCTCAATCGGATGTCCAAGGAGCATGACAGGCTTTGTGTTAAGACTCTTAAAATCTTCATGAGCTTCACTTAAGCGACGATGGGTTAATGCTTTTTCATATTGTAATAAAAACTCGTGTAATTGAGTCTGTGAGTTAACATACCCATCAAAAATGCATTAATACTTTCACTTCTTTGGCTCGATCTCATTCCAGCAAAAAAGTGTCCTTCAAATAACATGACACCTAATGATCTCGATATTTGTAAACAGTTTGCAACCATCCATCCCCTTCTTCATTTATATCAAACTTCTCCTTCATCTCTAGCTAATATCCTTCACACTGTTCAATTGAAGAACTATTACACCATAAGCCCCAATACCTTTGAAACTGTTCACCATAACGAGAAACCGGCAAATGATCAGTAATGTGTTTTTGCATGTGCCAAAAGCAATAACGATGTCTTGTCATTGGAAACACAGAGTGAATAGCATTACACATGGCTCTATCCTGATCTGTTATAATAGCACCTGGTTCAACCCCATGTATGCATTTCAGCCATTCTTGAAATAACCACACAAAGGTATCTTCTTGTTCATCAGCTAATAATGCACAACCAAGTAAAGTGGATTGTCTATGATGATTCACACCAGTAAAGTGGACTGTCTATGATGATTCACACCAGTAAATGGAGCAAATGGAAGACTGAAATTATTAGTTCTGTATGTCACATCAAACACAACAACATCACTAAATTATAAATAAGACGCTCTTGATCTTCCGTCAACCCAGAAAACACTCCTCATTTGTCCACTACTGTCCACTTCTATTACAAAATAGAATTCTGGATCATTCGCTGTCAAACTCTGAAAACGTTTTATGATAGATATGCATTCATGGCCAATATTGTTGACTCTCTGGTATCTAATGTGATCAATACACTGTTGTGGTGTCACTAATTCGCCTTCTCTTCCAGTGGTTGCGTTAATGACGCGAGAAATAGTGGATGGAGGCATACCTTCTTCTTGCAGACTCTCAATAAGTTTTTTACAACTTTGAGATTTATGGAATTGTTGGTGTGATCTGTGCATCTTTGCTTTGTCTGGACTACTCAACACATGATTTGTATGTTCTTCAACAAACCCCGTGACCTCCCACGATTTGTCCTCCAATACTTTAACCCTCATCATTGCCTTACATCCCACTCGGGTCTCTCGCCGAAAAGGCATCTCCATCTTGTCTCTATTAGATCTATATCCCTCCTTATCACAAACAAACTTTCTGTCCAGCACGTCTCTTGTCTTCTTCGAGTAATTTACCGTGCTCTTCCTTATTCCAAAACCCATCAACAATGCGTAATGGTTATAATAGTTATAAGCTTCTTCATAAGTATTAAATTTCATTCCGAGTAGTGGCTTAGGAGCATTTTCTGTACTGGCAGAAATTTCAATTCCACTAGCACTTGATTCTCCCATTTTGAACACTTTTTTTGCTGTAAAACAAATGCAAAGAAGAAAAAATTGAAAAAAGCCATAAGCGTAATAACACAGCATGGATTCATCAAGAAACAATATAAAATACCCAAATAAATACTTCAGTTTAAACTAATCAAGGGCTTTGTTTAAATTGTTTGACAATACTTTAACTCTCATTTCAGTTTAAATTGTTTGACAACTTTGACCATCAGTGAGTCATGCTGCATTCTGACATATTATTAAGTAGGTCAGTCACTGAGAGGCGATAATGTATATGAACTGGTTGTAGCGACGCATAAATGTAACATATATGCAAGAACTAAACTATAAGCTATAGAATAATTCATTGACTGATCGACAACTTGGAAGCTGAAATCAGCAAACAACAAGCAACAACAAGCAATAAAGAAACCAACAAGTAAGAAGCTGAAATCGATTTCGTGGCAATATAATCCAAGCTCAACACCAAACCCCTAAGAACTCAACCGTTCCCTTTTAGATACCTATGACAACTTGGATAAAGGCAGCCTAAAAAATTAGAAAATTTGGGTAACCTATTGCATTTTCCTGATTCAGTGTTTTAGGAGAAAGACTTGGAACTAAACTGGACAAAATATCTAGTGAAGACTTCCCCATCTTCCAAAACGAACTCTTGACTAGTCTTGCTTTTACACTTTTAGTGGAAATCAAAGGTCAGAAGGGATTGCGGGAGTCGTCATAAATCATGTTTTATTGCTGAAAGAGAATGTTGTTTCAATATTTTGGTTTATCATCTTGTACCAAAGCAAATCAAATGAATTGTAATGTGCTTAGACGTTCTAATACCTTACAAAGTCCTAGCAAAAATCCTAGCCATTCACCATCTTAGGACTAAGATTTGACCCAAAATTTGTGGATTTAGGAAGAAGAGAGCTAGGATTTTGGAGAGGGAAATGGGGGAGGCGGGATAATACATCTGAGAGGGAAATGGAGGAGGAGGTGTTTCGTTTCGCTCGGTCTGGGGTCACGAGCGACGGAGAAGGCTCTGTGCGCTGCTCGGTGTGGGGTCACGAGCGCCGGACGTCGATCTCGTGGCGGTGCTGCTGGCGATCGAGTTGGGAGGAAGATCTGAGAGGGGACGTCGATCTCGAGCGAGGTGGCGATCGAGTTCTCGTGGCGGTGCTGCTGGCGATCGAGCGCTTGGTGGTCGGGGATATGAGAGTGATCGACGTTGGGAGGAAGAGGGATCTGATAATTGGGGGAAGTGTGTTTTGATTTTTTGGGGAGAAGGAGAACTGGCCAGTGGGTTTTGATTTTTTGGGGAGAAGGAGAACTGGCCAGCGGGGTTTTGATTTTTTCCCTTGAGATCCGCGATGTTTTTTTCAAAAAAAACCCAGGAGCGCACCAGTAGGAGAACTGGCCAGCGCTCCTACAGTTCTCTCCTCTCTTCTCTTCTCTCTCTCTATATATATATATATATATATATATATATATATATAATATATATACTATTTATATATATATATCATATATATATATTATAATTATATAGAGGAAACTGGAGGTGCATGCCAGTTATCAGCTTTTGCGTGCGCTGCAGGCGCGTTCAATTCGCAAAAAAAACCACCGTAAGACTTCTCCCCAAATTCCAAACCGTGACCTTCTCTCTGCATTTCCCCCCAAAATCTGTCTTCTCTCCCAAAATCCCCAATTCCACTCATCCTCTCCCAAATCGCCATCGGAGCAACCCGTGACCTTCTCTCTCTCTTTCCCCCCAAATCTGTCTTCTCTCCCAAATAAGCCCCAATTTCCACTCATCCTCTCCAAATCGCCATCGGGAGATCATCAAATCCCCCGTCAAGCCACCGCGACTCATCCTCTCAAAATCGCCATGTTGGAGCTCATCAATCCGCCTTCAGCCAGCGAGGATCGACGCTCTCCTCTTCTCCGTCAGCCATCGCGACCCCGGTCAGCGTGCGAGCTTCTCATGCCGGCCGTTCCGCTCACCTCTCTCTCATCTCTCTCTCTCTCTCCTCTCCCTCTCTCTCCTCTCTCTCTCTCTCCCGTCGCCATTCGAAACTCGGTCAGCCACCGCGAGGATCAACGCTCGTCGTCACTGGACTTTTGACGACCAGGTAACTCAGCTCACTCCTTTGAGTTTATATTTAGTTTTTGCTTCCCTTGCTGGTGAAGGAATTGCCTCATGTTCTGAGAGGATTATCATTAAAATTATTAACAATTCCTCCAAATATGTGTTCTCAAGGGAGATGCTGAAATATTTAAGATGGTGCATTTCATGGCGGGGGAACCATGCTAAATATAAAATTGTGTATACTTCATAGTTTTTTTTAATTAAGCCAATGATTGGCATGATCTTCAGACAGGGCATGTTTAGCTGTTCGTGAGAATACTTGTTGAGAATCTTGCACAGCTGATATTTTGGGGTTTTTTTTTTAAGGGAGAAGAAGACTGTAGGCAAGATTGAATCCTAGATATTTTTAAACTGAACATAGTGTTATTTTTTTAAGGGAGAAGAAGACTGTAGGCAAGATTGAATCCTAGATATTTTTAAACTGAACATAGTGTTAAACTCATTTGATTGAAAGTGAAAACAAGATTGAATCCTAGATATTTTTAAACTGAACATAGTGTTAAACTCATTTGATTGAAAGTGAAAAAGTTTTGGAAATCATATCAGAACAGTAATTAGTCACAAAATAGAGGAAAATGGGAGGTGGTCACTTATGAACAATGGGAGGTGGTCACTTATGAACAATCTAGTCAGATAGAGGAAAATGGGTATCTGATGAAATTTAGATTGCTCTGAGTGTAAGGAGAGTGAAAAAGTTACAGGGGATTTATCGCAAATAACTCTTGATTTTAAATTTAAGTAACATGCTATCAACTTAAATATCAGTTCATTAGTGTTGTCTTGATTCTGCTAAAAGCAAAATATCAACTCAATTTCTCTTTACCTAATATATTGTTTGCATGAATTCGTTGATTTCACTAGTAATTTATTTCACTAGTAATATATGGTAGAAAATTACAGTGTTCGAGAGTGTTTCCTTTTGGCCAATTATGGAGTCATCTTCAAGCAATTGTAATCGTCATGGACTGTTGTGCCATTGTGGAAGGAGAGCTATACTCTAAGATCTGGAACTAAGACGAACCCCGGTCGATTGTTTTTGGGATACGCTAATTGGAAAATGAATAATTGTGGATTCTTCAAATGGGTATCTGATGAAGAGGAGTTTGAAGGTTCAAAGTCAGAGCTTGTTCAGACGAAGCAGTCGAGCGTGACGCCGCAAGTTTCAAGAGCCGTGTCAAGTGGAGAATTGCGGGAAAAGAGATTGAGATTGATGTTATGGATTTGTTGAAGCTTGTTATATTTGCTCTTTTATTTGGTATTTTTCTAGGATTTGTATTTGGTAGTTTTAACACATTTGTGCTAAGTAGGGTGTAAGAATGTATCCTTCAATAGATCACTTGAGCTTTAGTGTGTGTGTATATATTGTAAAGTTCCGAAAAAAAGACAATGTAACTTTTTTGCATGGGCACATGATGAGAGCACTTCCATTTACAAGAATTTCTTGTTGAAGAAAAAATACAGTGGGAGAGATGAAAACATTATTGAAAATAAAGAAGTTGAAGAAACAATTGAAATTGATAGAGCGTCAACTTATTTATTGGAAGAATTCTGTAATGATGCTAGTATTTGTTTGTATGCTTCTTCCTTTTGTAAATGTTGCGCCATACTCTTCTAAATGTAATTGAAGTAAATTCATAAATTTTTGAGAAAAGATTTAACTTACATAGCTGTCATGTTATACGCAGCCTTCTTGAAGTTTTTTATCAATCTTCATGTCCTGCTTTGCTAGTTCTGTAAGATACGGGATAGGCACCGCATCATGCTCTAGCACCCATTTCTTGTTACACACTCCCCTTAATTTCAAAGTGGAATTTGTAGTTGACTTCCATTTTTTACATGTCATATTTCTTTTAGTCGGTGATATCTCCTATATTTGTAGTTGACTGGTTCACTTGTCGATGTTTGACAAATGTGTGAAAAAAGTGCAAACTCAGCAAGTTTGTCGAATTATGAAGATGAGAAGTATGAAGATTATATTCTGTTATAAACAAACGCATGTTCACATCTTTAACAATTTAAGTTAGCAATGATACTTGTCGAATGATATCTAACTTTATGAACAAACAACCATATTCTCAGCAAGTTAGTGAATATTGGTCTCAACAATATGCCGAACCTGTAACATGGAAACACTCTACTGAGTAATCAACAAGTTAGTGAATATTGGTCTCAACAAAATAACACCTATACTACAGTCCAGCAGCATGGAAAAACAGCCATATTCTCGTTATGCATAAAGCTGAGTGAATAGCATGGAAAAACAGCCCAATGGAGACACAAACACTCATCAACAAAATAGACAACAAAATAGACAACCCGTTTCTGTTGAGGCACACCTGACAACTCAAAACCCATTCCCAGTCAACATTTCCAAGTAGCTTCCATTACAAAATAAACTCAAAACAATACTACATTTGCAGTCTACATTTCCAACTAGCTTCATTACAAAATAAACTCAAAACAAGTAGCTTCCATTTCCAGTTTCTGTTGAGAACTTCATCTGCATTAAAAAAATTAAAAAAACACATTATATTAAAAAATGGCAATGTGTATTAACCATTACCTTCCACAAATCCATGCATTTGGTGCTCAAGAATCCAGACCAATTTTCGTTTAGCTGTAAATCACATGACAAATTAATATATAATCGTACTAAATGCAAAATTTATGTGTTATGAACTTTCATGCAAAAATATTAATTATACCTTGGCAAGTTGACTTTACAGCTAATTCTAATGCCCGAGTTCACCACATCTGCTACATATACGTTTCTTCCTTTCTTTCTTTTCTTGTGCTTGTTCTAAACCTGACTGGATTCTAGTTGCATTACGTGGACGACCTTTAGTCCTTGCAGCTCTATCAGGATCACGAACTGTAATCTGAGGAATGTGCTCAATTGTATGTGAGATGTGTGCAGAAATTTGAGGAGTATCCACCATTTGATCTTGATTTGAGGAATGTGCTCCAACATCTTCTTGCAGTGGTTCTATAAATTTTGTCAGCACATCATCTAGATTTTGCATCTTCTCTTCTGAAGCAAAGGCAAGCTCGAGCGCATTGTTGAATTTTGCTCTTAAAGCCCAAGTTTTCAATAAGTTAATCTTCTCTTCACAGCTTGTGATGTTTCTTCCATATATAATGTTGCCAACCCCAATGTTACGATGTCGAGCATGTATAGTCCAACGGTGTAGGATATAATGGTCAGGTAATGAATCCATTTGCCTAGCCATCATTTGCGATAACATATGTCTACATACAACACCATTAGTTTCAAACAAAGCACAAGTGCAACGGAACTGCATCTGACTAGATTGTTCATAAGTGACCACCTCCCATTTTCCTCTATCTGTAAACTTACAGACCTTGTATTCAACAATGTCCCCATCACTTTTCTGATTAGATTGTTCATAAGTGACCACCTCCCATTGTTCATAAGTGACCACCTCCCATTTCCTCTATTTTGTGACTAATTACTGTTCTGATATGATTTCCATCACTTTTTCACTTTCAATCAAATGAGTTTAACACTATGTTCAGTTTAAAAATATCTAGGATTCAATCTTGCCTACAGTCTTCTTCTCCCTTAAAAAAACAAACCCCAAAATATCAGCTGTGCAAGATTCTCAACAAGTATTCTCACTAACAGCTAAACATGCTCTGTCTGAAGATCATGCCAATCATTGGCTTAATAAAAAAAACTATGAAGTATACACAATTTTGTATTTAGCATGGTTCCCCCGCCATGAAATGCACCATCTTAAATATTTCAGCATCTCCCTTGAGAACACATATTTGGAGGAATTGTCAATAATTTTAATGATAATCCTCTCAGAACATGAGGCAATTCCTTCACCAGCAAGGGAAGCAAAAACTAAACATAAACTCAAAGGAGTGTTACTAAAACATGGACAGCTGAGTGTCCAGTGACTTAAGATGCCCCGCCAACGAGTCGGATTTGAATCCCCGCCCCCCCCCCCCCACACTCCATATGGGGAAACCGGAGGTGCACTGCCAGTTAAGTTTTGGTGCGATGTGGGGTCCTTTGCAAAAACCACCTTATAGACTATCTCCCCCCAAATTTCAAACCCATTGACTTCTCTCTCTTTCCAAATCTGTCTTCTCTCCCAAATCCCTATTCCACTCATGCCTCTACCAAAAATCGCCATCGGAGCAAACTTGACCTTCTCTCTCTTTCCCCCAAATCTGTCTTCTCTTCCCAAATCCCCAATTCCACTCATCTCTCCCACAAATCGTCATCGGAGCTCTCAAATCCTCCCCTGTCAAGAACACGTTCGAACTCATTACCTCTCAAAATAGCCAAAAAATTTCCGAATGTTTAGTAGCAGAAGAATAAACAAATCCCCGTCAGCCACCAGCGGGGACGACGCCTCTCTCTCTCTCTCGGTCAGCCGATCGGAACCGTCAGGCCCGCCGCGAGCTTCTCACGCAAGCCGTTCGTCAATGCTGATCATCATCTCTCTCGTCCTCTCTCTTCTCTCCATCTCTCTCTCTCTACTCTCTCTCCGTCAGCATCGAACCGT
>NC_033799.1:24924985-24934682 GCF_001876935.1 Asparagus officinalis | reverse complement strand
GCGTGGGTCTTTGGCCTGTGACGGGGATGTTGATATCCGTGGACCACCGGGGCAATCAGATCCGTTCCGAATAAATCGGACAGATTTTCATCGATCCGCGTGAGATCTAGAAACTTCTAATCCAGAAATATCGGACAGAGCTTCGTCGATCCGCGTGAGATCTAGAAGCTATAAGCGTATACCTCGGCTAAAGCGAGGTATTAGCTCTTCTTAGTATTAACGCTAAAGGCTAATACTAAGGATCAAATGAGAACGGGTGATGAAGGCTGATGTAGACCTCTCCTCCTCGGTTGAAGCGCACGACCACTCTTTGCTGCAGCAGGGCTTCGCCAAGGCTCTCCAAAAATCCAGATCATTCCAAATGAGGTAAGGGGGGTCTATTTATAGGCAAATGGGGGCTTGGGGCGTCTCCACGGATCTAGGACACCCCTGGGGTGTCTCCACAGATCTGAGACACCCTTGGGGTGTCTCCAAGAATCCGAGACACCCCTAGGGCCGAGACACCCTTGGGGTGTCTCGGCTTTTCCGAGACACCCCTGGGGTGTCTCGGATTTTCCGAGACACCCTAGGGTGTCTCGGAAATTCCAAGACACCCCTGGGGTGTCTCGGAATTTCTGAGACACCCCTGGGGGTGTTTCGGAACTCCGAGACGTCCATAGGTGTATTTGATCGTTTTCCCCGTAGATTCTTCGTCCGAACTCGGATTTGAATGATTCTGGGTGTGTTGAATGCGTGACGAAGAGCTCGATCCGCTCTGGTGGTTGGATTATCTGTAGAGCGGTCGAGGCATGGAGGGCGTTGTCCTTTTTGTGAACACCGCCGGGTTCCCGATTGGTCCGAGTCTTGGTTGTTCCGGAATCCTATAAGCTCACGTAGCTCGTCGATTCACTTCAGTCGTTCGTCGACGTCAATTGGACTCCTGTGGCTCCGGTAGTGACGTTCATCATCGTTCTTTAACACTGAACCGTTCGTGGAGACCTATAGGCAATTTTTGATGCCTACAGATACCCCCTCCAAAGTGTTCCGGACTCGTTTCTTTTATAGAAGAGGCTGGAATACTTTGGATATGATTGGTCTGGCCTTCAGTCGGCATCACGACCTGTAGTTAGCTTCAACTCTTGGCTCCTTCGATTTTCGGTCTATTCGATGCTTTGACGAATAGCCGAGGTTCTTCCGGCGCTGCGTTTATCGTCTGGCCGTCGTTGGAGTCTCGAGTTTGCAGCTGATGGATTGAGTTTGGCTCGTGTTATCGAGTTGACTTTGAATTACCTCCGCCACATTATGCTGGCTTAGGGTTTCGGTGGTGTGTTGACTTTTTGTCGCGTCGAACGTTGACTTTTGTCGCAACGCGTTGCTTGGCGTTGAGAATCGTCAAACGTTGATTGGTGTGGATTTTCATCCTCAAATGTTGACTTTTGTCGCAACGCGTTGACTGGTGTTGACCTAGGGTTACGCGTTGACCGGCGTGGACCCTTAGGGTTTTGAATCGTCAAACGTTGGCTTTGCACGCAACCCGTTGAGTGGGGTTGACCTAGGGTTACGCATTGACCGGCATGGACCCTTAGGGTTTTGAATCGTCAAACGTTGATTGGTGTGGATTTTCATCCTCGAACGTTGACTTTTATCGCAACGCGTTGACGGGCGTTGACCTAGGGTTACGCGTTGACCGGCGTTGACCCTTAGGGTTTCAAATCGTCAAACGTTGACTTTTGTCGCAACGCATTGACTGGCGTTGACCTAGGGTTACACGTTGACCGGCGTTGACCCTTAGGGTTTCGAATCGTCAAACGTTGACGGTTTCGAATCGTCGAACGTTTGACTCTGATTGCAACGCATTGACTGGCGTTGACCTAAGGTTACGCGTTGACCGGCGTTGACCCTTAGGGTTTCGAATCGTCAAACATTGACTTTTGTCGCAACGCATTGACTGGCGTTGACCTAAGGTTACGCGTTGACCGGCGTGGACCCTAGGGTTTCGAATCGTCAAACGTTGACTCTGATTGCAACGCATTGACTGGCGTTGACCTAGGGTTACGCGTTGACCGGCGTTGACCCTTAGGGTTTCGAATCGTCAAACGTTGACTTTTGTCGCAACGCATTGACTGGCGTTGACCTACGGTTACGCGTTGACCGGCGTGGACCCTAGGGTTTCGAATCGTCAAACGTTGACTCTGATTGCAACGCATTGACTGGCGTTGACCTCGGGTTACGCGTTGACCGGTGTCCACCCTAGGGTTTTGATTCGTCAAAGGTTGACTTTTGGAGTTCATCAATATTCAACCATTGGCGAAGAATCGGAGTGATTTGGGGTTCAGAAAACAATTTAGGGGTCCAAACAAGGTTCGGGGGGTCAAAACAGACTCAAGACACCCCGGGGGTGTCCCGACAAAACCGGGACACCCTGGGGTGTCTCGGCTTTGCCGAGACACCCTTGGGGTGTCTTGGGTTTTCGTGGTCCCCCCCCTTTTTGGCCTTTTCCTCTTTTGTCTTTTGCTTATGGTCCCCCCCTCTTTTAATTCAAAATTCAAAAGAGAGAACCGAATTCTTTCCCCCTCATTTTCGGTTTTGTGTGTTCTTCTTCCCCAAGTTTTTGTCCTCCATTGATTAGTTTTCAAGAACCCATCAACCCTTTAAGAGGAGTTCGGATTTTGGGGGTTTATTTGTAAAATAGGACTGAAATTCGTGGGGGCTTGTATGCAAAGATGAAACTGAAATTTTGAAGCTTGGATTCATGTCCATTTGGTTAGGAGAAGTGAGGGGGTGCTTTATGCAAGAGTTGTTGAGGGGTTAATTCGCAAAATAGCCCATAAGTGTCTTAGAGGGGTTTATTTGCAAAAGGGCAGCGAATTTATGGCCGAAATCCAAGGAGTTTAAACCACAAATTCGTGATCCAAATTTTGATAAAGGCATGTGGAGACCAAACTAGAATTTATGGAGGGGTTTTTTGATCGTCGTTAACACAGTTTATACTCGTACGTTTGCTGGAGTATACACAGTTTAAGCTCTTAAGGTATTGGAGCATAGCGGTCTCAAATGTCGGGGCCGCAGGACCAACTGTTAAAGCTGATTCATCTGCATCTGTGGGTTTTATCCTGAATTTGTTGGGTGCTCGAGCCACGAGACCAACTAGTGGAGTTGATGCGTCAATGACTCGCAGTTATAGAATTTTTGGCAAATCCTCAGCCATCAACGGATTTGACAAGCCTTTACCGACTACCGTTTGAGTCGGGCTAGCATGCGGATTGTTTAAGTCCGTTCCGCATGTGACGTTGTGCTAAGAGAGTTAACGCTCTTAGTGCTACGATATTGAATACGTAGACTTCGTCTTTCTCACGGGAATAGACTACCCGGCAACGCGTGTTAGGCGTTGACTTTAGGATTTTTGGCTAATCCCCAGCCTTCAACGGATTTGATTAGCCTTTACCGACTACCGTTTGAGTCGGGCTAGCATGCGGATTGTTTAAGTCCGCTCCTATGTGACGTTTAAGCTAAAAGAGTTAACCCTTTTAGTGCTACGATATTGAATACGTAGACTTCGCCATTGTTACGGGAATAGGCTACCCGGCAACGTGTATTAGACGTTGACTTATCCCTACTTAGGCTTCGGGATAAAATTCCCCGCGCGTGTGAGGCACGGATTATGGTGTTATTAATAACAACCTGCCACAATGTTGAATATGTGGTCTTTTGTCCTTTTCACGGTCAAAGACTAACCGGCCATGTGTGTTAGACATAGGCTTTGGGATTTTTGGCAAACCCCCAGCCATCAACGGGTTTGATGTGCCTTTACCGATTACCGTTTGAATCGGGCTAGCATGTGAATTATTAAAACCCGTTTCACATGTAACGTTGTGCTAAGAGAATTGCTTCTCTTAGACTTAATGCTATGATTTTGAATACATAGACTTCGTCTTTCTCACGGGAATAGACTACCCGGCAACGCGTGTTAGGCGTTGACTTATCCCTACTCAGGCTTCGGGATAAAATTCCCCGTGCATCGAGTGCCCGGATTTGACAATCGTGTCTTTTCTAAAAGCAAAGACAGATTGAGAAACGGGAGAGGAAGAATTTTATATTCTATCTCCCGGTGCTGAAGAGGAAGAATTTTATATTCTATCTACAGCTGGAAAGGGAACTTGAGGTGGGATCCCCCACCCCCAGAATCCGGAATGATGAACTGGGAGTGGGTTCTCCACTCCGAGCATCGGAAAGGTCCGAGGAGAGGAAGAATTTTATATTCTATCTCCCGGTGCTGAAGAGGAAGAATTTTATATTCTATCTACAGCTGGAAAGGAAACTCGAGGTGGGATCTCCACCCCCAGAATCCGGAAGGATGAAACTAAGAGTGGGATCTCCACTCCGAGAATCGTAACAATTCGGATAACCCTAACTGTCGGAAGGTTTGATTACCCGATTTGGAAGTGGACCTCTCGTTCATTGGGGGAATCGAGAGGAGATTTTGGCTGTGGCCCTAACTGTATGAATGTTTGACCAAGCAGGAGTTTGAGACGACCTAACTGTCGGAAGGTTTGATCGCTCGATTTGAAGGTGGACCTCTCGTTCATTGGAGGAATCGAGAGGGGATTTTGGCTTTGGCCCTAACTTTTATAGGTTTGACCAGAACGCAAAGAGAGTGGAATACGGGTAGCAAAGAAAGTGCCAACCCATATTACCACTCAAAGGGAGACTTTAATGTTAGGCGTTTAGGACCTAGCACGTTGAGTCTGAGAAACGCCAATGACTGGCAGATGGGAATGTTGGTGGGTCCACTGTCGTTTGATTTGATCAGCGGATGGTTTGGTGAGGAAAGATTAACCTATCAGAAGATTGGATCTCCTCTCACAAAAATAACTCATAAGAGTTAGAGAATAAGAAGAGACATTCTGACCTTCAGAGTTCGAACGTGAATTTCTTATTCACCAATTCCACAATGATTGGGTTATCCCTAAGAATACCCATGTGGTATTCTTTCGGGAACTTCCCGATGCATTGGATTATCCACCCCCAGCTTCTCTCTTGGAACTGGGTTTGATTTTGTTGTCCGACCGGGTTATCCTTAAGAATATTAGCGTAATATCCTCCAGGAACTTCCCGTCAATGGTAGGAAATAGTTTAGACTCATATACCTATTGGAGTATCAGGGAGCAGTTTAACCTCTTATACCGGTAGGAGGAATGAGAAACAGTTTATACTCGTATACTCTTTGGAGTCGTAAGAAGCAGTTTATACTCTTATACTTATCGGAGTGTTGAGAAGCAGTTTATACTCGTATACTCATCGGAGTCATTGAGGAACAGTTTATACTCTTGTACTCTTTGGAGTATTGAGGAACAGTTTATACTCTTGTACTCTTTGGAGTATTGAGGAACAGTTTATACTCTTGTACTCTTTGGAGTATTGAGGAACAGTTTATACTCTTGTACTCTTTGGAGTATTGAGGAACAGTTTATACTCTTGTACTCTTTGGAGTATTGAGGAACAGTTTATACTCTTGTACTCTTTGGAGTATTGAGGAACAGTTTATACTCTTGTACTCTTTGGAGTATTGAGGAACAGTTTATACTCTTGTACTCTTTGGAGTATTGAGGAACAGTTTATACTCTTGTACTCTTTGGAGTATTGAGGAACAGTTTATACTCTTGTACTCTTTGGAGTATTGAGGAACAGTTTATACTCTTGTACTCTTTGGAGTATTGAGGAACAGTTTATACTCTTGTACTCTTTGGAGTATTGAGGAACAGTTTATACTCTTGTACTCTTTGGAGTATTGAGGAACAGTTTATACTCTTGTACTCTTTGGAGTATTGAGGAACAGTTTATACTCTTGTACTCTTTGGAGTATTGAGGAACAGTTTATACTCTTGTACTCTTTGGAGTATTGAGGAACAGTTTATACTCTTGTACTCTTTGGAGTATTGAGGAACAGTTTATACTCTTGTACTCTTTGGAGTATTGAGGAACAGTTTATACTCTTGTACTCTTTGGAGTATTGAGGAACAGTTTATACTCTTGTACTCTTTGGAGTATTGAGGAACAGTTTATACTCTTGTACTCTTTGGAGTATTGAGGAACAGTTTATACTCTTGTACTCTTTGGAGTATTGAGGAACAGTTTATACTCTTGTACTCTTTGGAGTATTGAGGAACAGTTTATACTCTTGTACTCTTTGGAGTATTGAGGAACAGTTTATACTCTTGTACTCTTTGGAGTATTGAGGAACAGTTTATACTCTTGTACTCTTTGGAGTATTGAGGAACAGTTTATACTCTTGTACTCTTTGGAGTATTGAGGAACAGTTTATACT
Source organism: Asparagus officinalis (assembly GCF_001876935.1). Taxonomy (NCBI): domain Eukaryota; kingdom Viridiplantae; phylum Streptophyta; class Magnoliopsida; order Asparagales; family Asparagaceae; genus Asparagus; species Asparagus officinalis. The sequence continues at coordinate 24,928,378 of NC_033799.1, read as the reverse complement.
CTTGTACTCTTTGGAGTATTGAGGAACAGTTTATACTCTTGTACTCTTTGGAGTATTGAGGAACAGTTTATACTCTTGTACTCTTTGGAGTATTGAGGAACAGTTTATACTCTTGTACTCTTTGGAGTATTGAGGAACAGTTTATACTCTTGTACTCTTTGGAGTATTGAGGAACAGTTTATACTCTTGTACTCTTTGGAGTATTGAGGAACAGTTTATACTCTTGTACTCTTTGGAGTATTGAGGAACAGTTTATACTCTTGTACTCTTTGGAGTATTGAGGAACAGTTTATACTCTTGTACTCTTTGGAGTATTGAGGAACAGTTTATACTCTTGTACTCTTTGGAGTATTGAGGAACAGTTTATACTCTTGTACTCTTTGGAGTATTGAGGAACAGTTTATACTCTTGTACTCTTTGGAGTATTGAGGAACAGTTTATACTCTTGTACTCTTTGGAGTATTGAGGAACAGTTTATACTCTTGTACTCTTTGGAGTATTGAGGAACAGTTTATACTCTTGTACTCTTTGGAGTATTGAGGAACAGTTTATACTCTTGTACTCTTTGGAGTATTGAGGAACAGTTTATACTCTTGTACTCTTTGGAGTATTGAGGAACAGTTTATACTCTTGTACTCTTTGGAGTATTGAGGAACAGTTTATACTCTTGTACTCTTTGGAGTATTGAGGAACAGTTTATACTCTTGTACTCTTTGGAGTATTGAGGAACAGTTTATACTCTTGTACTCTTTGGAGTATTGAGGAACAGTTTATACTCTTGTACTCTTTGGAGTATTGAGGAACAGTTTATACTCTTGTACTCTTTGGAGTATTGAGGAACAGTTTATACTCTTGTACTCTTTGGAGTATTGAGGAACAGTTTATACTCTTGTACTCTTTGGAGTATTGAGGAACAGTTTATACTCTTGTACTCTTTGGAGTATTGAGGAACAGTTTATACTCTTGTACTCTTTGGAGTATTGAGGAACAGTTTATACTCTTGTACTCTTTGGAGTATTGAGGAACAGTTTATACTCTTGTACTCTTTGGAGTATTGAGGAACAGTTTATACTCTTGTACTCTTTGGAGTATTGAGGAACAGTTTATACTCTTGTACTCTTTGGAGTATTGAGGAACAGTTTATACTCTTGTACTCTTTGGAGTATTGAGGAACAGTTTATACTCTTGTACTCTTTGGAGTATTGAGGAACAGTTTATACTCTTGTACTCTTTGGAGTATTGAGGAACAGTTTATACTCTTGTACTCTTTGGAGTATTGAGGAACAGTTTATACTCTTGTACTCTTTGGAGTATTGAGGAACAGTTTATACTCTTGTACTCTTTGGAGTATTGAGGAACAGTTTATACTCTTGTACTCTTTGGAGTATTGAGGAACAGTTTATACTCTTGTACTCTTTGGAGTATTGAGGAACAGTTTATACTCTTGTACTCTTTGGAGTATTGAGGAACAGTTTATACTCTTGTACTCTTTGGAGTATTGAGGAACAGTTTATACTCTTGTACTCTTTGGAGTATTGAGGAACAGTTTATACTCTTGTACTCTTTGGAGTATTGAGGAACAGTTTATACTCTTGTACTCTTTGGAGTATTGAGGAACAGTTTATACTCTTGTACTCTTTGGAGTATTGAGGAACAGTTTATACTCTTGTACTCTTTGGAGTATTGAGGAACAGTTTATACTCTTGTACTCTTTGGAGTATTGAGGAACAGTTTATACTCTTGTACTCTTTGGAGTATTGAGGAACAGTTTATACTCTTGTACTCTTTGGAGTATTGAGGAACAGTTTATACTCTTGTACTCTTTGGAGTATTGAGGAACAGTTTATACTCTTGTACTCTTTGGAGTATTGAGGAACAGTTTATACTCTTGTACTCTTTGGAGTATTGAGGAACAGTTTATACTCTTGTACTCTTTGGAGTATTGAGGAACAGTTTATACTCTTGTACTCTTTGGAGTATTGAGGAACAGTTTATACTCTTGTACTCTTTGGAGTATTGAGGAACAGTTTATACTCTTGTACTCTTTGGAGTATTGAGGAACAGTTTATACTCTTGTACTCTTTGGAGTATTGAGGAACAGTTTATACTCTTGTACTCTTTGGAGTATTGAGGAACAGTTTATACTCTTGTACTCTTTGGAGTATTGAGGAACAGTTTATACTCTTGTACTCTTTGGAGTATTGAGGAACAGTTTATACTCTTGTACTCTTTGGAGTATTGAGGAACAGTTTATACTCTTGTACTCTTTGGAGTATTGAGGAACAGTTTATACTCTTGTACTCTTTGGAGTATTGAGGAACAGTTTATACTCTTGTACTCTTTGGAGTATTGAGGAACAGTTTATACTCTTGTACTCTTTGGAGTATTGAGGAACAGTTTATACTCTTGTACTCTTTGGAGTATTGAGGAACAGTTTATACTCTTGTACTCTTTGGAGTATTGAGGAACAGTTTATACTCTTGTACTCTTTGGAGTATTGAGGAACAGTTTATACTCTTGTACTCTTTGGAGTATTGAGGAACAGTTTATACTCTTGTACTCTTTGGAGTATTGAGGAACAGTTTATACTCTTGTACTCTTTGGAGTATTGAGGAACAGTTTATACTCTTGTACTCTTTGGAGTATTGAGGAACAGTTTATACTCTTGTACTCTTTGGAGTATTGAGGAACAGTTTATACTCTTGTACTCTTTGGAGTATTGAGGAACAGTTTATACTCTTGTACTCTTTGGAGTATTGAGGAACAGTTTATACTCTTGTACTCTTTGGAGTATTGAGGAACAGTTTATACTCTTGTACTCTTTGGAGTATTGAGGAACAGTTTATACTCTTGTACTCTTTGGAGTATTGAGGAACAGTTTATACTCTTGTACTCTTTGGAGTATTGAGGAACAGTTTATACTCTTGTACTCTTTGGAGTATTGAGGAACAGTTTATACTCTTGTACTCTTTGGAGTATTGAGGAACAGTTTATACTCTTGTACTCTTTGGAGTATTGAGGAACAGTTTATACTCTTGTACTCTTTGGAGTATTGAGGAACAGTTTATACTCTTGTACTCTTTGGAGTATTGAGGAACAGTTTATACTCTTGTACTCTTTGGAGTATTGAGGAACAGTTTATACTCTTGTCGTCTCAACACCCCGAGGTGTCTCGGCCCAAACGAGACACCCAAGGGTGTCTCGGCCCAGGTTGAGACACTCTGGGGTGTCTCCAGCCCCAAACATGTCCGTTACGCGGTTTTAACCGTCCGGATCTTCCTCAAGCCTATAAATACAAGCCTCAGGCCTTCATTTTTCTAGATCTGGAATTCTCGTGCCTCGGCGAAGCCCTGCTGGATTGAAGACTTAAAGTGCACAGATTTCAGAGAGGAG
>NC_033799.1:24920558-24924931 GCF_001876935.1 Asparagus officinalis | reverse complement strand
GATTTCTCGATCCCTTCACGGATAGACGAAGCTCTGCCCAATTTTTCAGCAATCAGATCTGATCGACGGTGGTCCATGGATAAACCCCGGCACAGGCAAAGATCCCACGCAAGCAGAAGACCGATAAATGATCTCTGCGTTTGTTTGATAAAGTTATAAACTTTTTATTTTCATCGTGTAAGGAGATCTTATAAAAAGATCAACCTTTTTATTTTATTTGAGTTTATGGTAACGACTAAAGTTGTAATAGATTCGATAGCAATGAAAATAGCAATTTTCATATATAGGGAGAGGTTCAAATACAAACCTCACTATCCTAAAAACTAAAAACCAATCCTCTCCATTGGATCTAGATTCATCCAATGGCTGAGATTAAAGCTGCATAAGGGTAATTAGGTAAAATAAGCAGCCCACTAAAGAGAGGTCATTAATGCTTCTCTATTGAGTTCTCCATTTCCCCATGCAACTCTCCTCTCACGTTCTCCTCTCTCTCTCTCCTCCATTTCCCAAAATATATATATATATATAGGGAGAGGTTCAAATACAAACCTCACTATCCTAAAAACTAAAAACCAATCCTCTCCATTGGATCTAGATTCATCCAATGGCTGAGATTAAAGCTGCATAAGGGTAATTAGGTAAAATAAGCAGCCCACTAAAGAGAGGTCATTAATGCTTTTCTATTGAGTTCTTCATTTCCCCATGCAACTCTCTCTCTCTCTCCAAAATCACAGCAACTCTAACTGTCTTCAACATCTCCTTATCCACGGTCTTCTTCAACCTTCGTCTTCATGGTTTATGAAATTATTTTGACGCTTCGTCTTCACGGTCTTCTTCAACCTTCGTCTTCATGATTCAGTGGGCTGTTAAATTATTTTGACGCTTTAATGATAAGTTTATGAAATTTGTTTGATTTTTCGTCTAAAAGTTTTATTTTTAATCTTAAAGATCGTAGCTTTTTGTTGTAAAAGGTGAAATATTTCACCTTTTAGTCTGAATTTTTTTTTGTTTTTTAAAGAAACCAGTTAAAAAACGAAGACACGCATAAGTGAATCTAGATTCACTGCAGTGAATCCAGATTCACAGCAGTGAATCCAGATTCAGTATGTGAAGTGTTTGTTTTTTACCATAAAAATCATAATTTTTTACTGTAAAAGGTGAAATCTTTTCAGGGTTTAAAATTTTATAGCTTGTTTTCTACCATAAGTTTCTTATTCTTTTTGTTTAAAAATTTATAGCTTGTTTTTTACCATAAGTTTCGTATTCTTTAATATAATCCAGATTCACTGGAGTGAATCCAGATTCACTGGAGTGAATCCAGATTCACTGGAGTGAATCCAGATTCACTCCAGCGAAAGCTTGGATGGTTAGGATGGTTTTTAATGAATTGTTGAAGAAATAAATGCATGTGCTGTAAGTTCGAAGAAATAAACGCATGAGTGAATCTAGATTCACTACAGTGAATCCAGATTCAGTTATGTGAGGTGTTTGTTTTTTACCATAAAAATCGTAACTTTTTGCTGTAAAATGTGAAATCTTATCATGGTTTAAAATTTTATAGCTTGTTTTTTACCATAAGTTTCTTATTCTTTTTGTTTTTTATTTTTGCAGATTTGCTATTGTTTGATAACGAGTTCAGTCCACTGAATCTGGATTCAATTCAGTGAATCTGGATTCACTCCAATGAATCGAGCTTCAATATAATCCAGATTCAATGGAGTGAATCCAGATTCACTCCAGCGAAAGCTTGGATGATTAGGATGATTTTTAATAAATTGTTGCTGTGTTCTTCATGCGAAGATGGAAGATCAAATCTTGATAGAAGATGGAAGTGAGTTACAGAGAGTATTAAATGACGTGTTGTATTAAAGGACGTGCTGTAAAAGAGAGTATTAAAAGACGTGTTGGATTAATGTAGTGAATTGTTCTAATTAATGTAGTGAATTGTTTCCAATGTTGCCAGCCACCATTAATGTAGTGAATTGTTCCAATTGTACCCTTTTTTACAGCTGATGTGTATTAAATGTGTCTATATTTACAATTCTGCCATTGAAATGTAGGCCATTGGATTAGATAGATTGGAGGGTTAGGATTGGTTTTTAGTTCTCTAGGTTTTTATTAGAACCTCTATATATATATATATATATATATATAAGAAATATGGGTATGCTTGGTACCAAGCACAAATTTTATGCGGAGTGAATCCAGATTCACTCCAGCGAAAGCTTGGATGGTTAGGATGGTTTTTAATGAATTGTTGAAGAAATAAATGCATGTGCTGTAATTTCGAAGAAATAAACGCATGAGTGAATCTAGAATTCACTGCAGTGAATCCAGATTCAGTATGTGAGGTGTTTGTTTTTTACCATAAAAATCGTAACTTTTTGCTGTAAAATGTGAAATCTTATCATGGTTTAAAATTTTATAGCTTGTTTTTTACCATAAGTTTCTTATTCTTTTTGTTTAAAATTTTATAGCTTGTTTTTTACCATAAGTTTCTTATTCTTTTTGTTTAAAATTTTATAGCTTGTTTTTTACCATAAGTTTCTTATTCTTTAATATAATCCGGATTCACTGGAGTGAATCCAGATTCACTCCAGCGAAAGCTTGGATGGTTAGGATGGTTTTTAATGAATTGTTGAAGAAATAAATGCATGTGCTGTAATTTCGAAGAAATAAACGCATGAGTGAATCTAGATTCACTGCAGTGAATCCAGATTCAGTTATGTGAGGTGTTTGTTTTTTACCATAAAAATCGTAATTTTTTGCTGTAAAAGGTGAAATCTTTTCATGGTTTAAAATTTCATAGCTTGTTTTTTACCATAAGTTTTTTATTCTTCAATATAATCCAGATTCACTGGAGTGAATCCAGATTCACTGGAGTGAATCCAGATTCACTGGAGTGAATCCAGATTCACTGGAGTGAATCCAGATTCACTGGAGTGAATCCAGATTCACTGGAGTGAATCCAGATTCACTGGAGTGAATCCAGATTCACTGGAGTGAATCCAGATTCACTGGAGTGAATCCAGATTCACTGGAGTGAATCCAGATTCACTGGAGTGAATCCAGATTCACTGGAGTGAATCCAGATTCACTGGAGTGAATCCAGATTCACTGGAGTGAATCCAGATTCACTGGAGTGAATCCAGATTCACTGGAGTGAATCCAGATTCACTGGAGTGAATCCAGATTCACTGGAGTGAATCCAGATTCACTGGAGTGAATCCAGATTCACTGGAGTGAATCCAGATTCACTGGAGTGAATCCAGATTCACTGGAGTGAATCCAGATTCACTGGAGTGAATCCAGATTCACTGGAGTGAATCCAGATTCACTGGAGTGAATCCAGATTCACTGGAGTGAATCCAGATTCACTCCAGCGAAAGCTTGGATGGTTAGGATGGTTTTTAATGAATTGTTGAAGAAATAAATGCATGTGCTGTAATTTTGAAGAAATAAACGCATGAGTGAATCTACATTCACTGCAGTGAATCCAGATTTAGTTATGTGAGGTGTTTGTTTTTTACCATAAAAATCGTAACTTTTTGCTTTAAAATGTGAAATCTTATTATGGTTTAAAATTTTATAGCTTGTTTTTTACCATAAGTTTCTTATTCCTTTTTGTTTTTTATTTTTGCAGATTTGCTATTGTTTGATAACGAGTTTCAGTTCACTAAATCTGGATTCAATTCAGTGAATCTGGATTCACTCCAATGAATCGAGCTTCAATATAATCCAGATTCAATGGAGTGAATCCAGATTCACTGGAGTGAATCCAGATTCACTCCAGCGAAAGCTTGGATGGGAGGAGCTCGGATCTGGGTTGTTTGAAGGTGGCGAAGGAGATGGAGAGGAGGTTGACGGCATCGGGTCTGAGGGAGCGTCTTCGGTTCGTCAGAGCGGCTTCGGTTCGTCGGAGGGAGCTCAGGGGCAGCGGAGTTGGAGGAGCTCGGTGAGGAGTTAGTGGTGTTTGTGGTGGTGAGAGAGAGGAAGAGAGAGGGGGCTGGTTCAAGCTTTTGGGAAATGGAGGAGAGAGAGAGAGGAGAACGTGAGAGGAGAAAGAGCTGCTGTGATTTTGGAGAGAGAGAGAGTTGCATGGGGAAATGGAGAACTATGTAATTAATTGACTGAGTTCTTTGTTTGGTTAATTTAGGTATTTACATCAAATTTGGCGCCCATCATAACCTCAGAAACCATGAAAGAACAACCGAGAACAACTGGACACGAGAAATGCCAAAAGCAAAGAAAATCTTTTGAAGTACAAGTGTTCGTTTTACGAGGACTAGAAACATTATGAAGGCGTTTATAGATGGAAAGCTCATCGATGTGAGTTCTTCAAAACAAAAATGCATCAGAGATGTACTGCAACC
>NC_033799.1:24879102-24920533 GCF_001876935.1 Asparagus officinalis | reverse complement strand
AGTTTTTGTGAGTATGGGAATCTTTTGTCTCCTATGTTTAGGGGGTGTTTGTTTCAAATCCCAAAATTTATGGATATGGATTTCAACATAGAATTTCAAATCCATAAATTTTTTGGTGGGTTTTGGGATTCCTAAAGCTTTGTTTGTTTCATCAATATTTTTAGATTTGGAATGCTATAATTTGTAAATTCTTGTTTGTTTCAAACTCAAATTGTAGCATTACAAATTTTAGAATTTGAAATCCATAGTTATAACAAACAAGTTTTAGGATTACCAAAACAATATATGGTGAATATAAAAACTTTGGTGAGTTTACCCCCTAAAAAAAACAAATACAATTTTTACTCAAGCCTCTCGAGTTCAAAATCACATGAAACAAAAAACGTCCAGATCAATAAAAGATCAAAAAAGGAACGATATAAATCTGGCCTAAAGCAATTCGATCAGAACTCAGATCAAAAGGGTACACAATCACCAAAACAGGAATCAAACAAATGATCCAAATCATAAGACATAGATAACGAGATTGAAATCTAGCAAAACGACCCAAATTCGTCTCCTGAGTCTGAGTATCGAAGGCGAGCTGCACAGTGGAGAAATTCCCCCATCCGAGCTTCCTCTGAGCGATGTATCGGCCACCGGCGAACTGATCGCCTATCCTCACCGCGTGGTGACCTCCTTTCCTATACAAATCCTCACCTGAGTCTTGAGCTTTTTTTAATTTTTAATTTGAGAGGAGAGAGGGTCGGTTTCTCTCTTTGGATTTCTCCTCTCTCGTTGGTTGAGCGCGGGTAGGATTTGGTAGAGGCGGAGGAAGAAGCGGTGACGAGAACGACGGTTTTGGTTTCGGGAGCTGAGGAGGAGATGAGCTGGACAGCTTGTGTCAGAGATCCAGCCCAAATCCAAGCTCAAAAAGAGGATTTCATATATTCTAAAATATAATAGTTTTTTATGTTTTTGGGATTCAATATCCCAAAATATTTTTTGAAACAAACATGATTTATGGAATTCCAAAACCCTAAAAAATCACTTTTTACATCCCAAAACTTCAAATCCTATATCCCAAATTTTTTTGAAACAAACACCCCCTTAGAGAATGTGGTTAGTACTTTATTTTGTAAATGGTTGTACTTAACTGACATGGTATCTTTTTTAATATGCTTAAGAAATTTCGTGGCAAGTAAAATTTGAACCAAAGTTGTTGTCATATATACAATGTAAAAGGTCTTTGCCAGTATTCCATAAGCAATACCGAAGTTGGGGTGAGAGTTGATGTAGCACTCCATCTTTAGTCCCACATTGGCCATTCAATAAGAATTGTGAGTGTTTAAATAGATAAGTCCAAAATTTAAGCATAACATCGGCTAATCGATTTTGTATGTGGTTTGAACGAAACATCGCATAACACTAAGGGGGGTACCATGACTTACATCACACTAACCAGCTCTTAGGCTCGGGGTGCCACAAATAGTATCAGAGCACATAGCCGGCCGGAATTGTAGAACTAGGTGCTATGCTATGCTAGGTGCTATACTGTGTGAGTGCGTGCGAGCTACCTTTATTGCCTATATGAGACATCTCTAGAGCCCACATCATCTAGTGGTGATATTAGGATGAACCAATTATCAATGGCGCGACAAGGATGTTGTCTTTGTTAGGTGGACTGATTTTAGTACCCAATCTTTAGTCCCGCATTGGTCATTCAATAAGAATTGTGAGTGTTTAAATAGGTAAGACCAAGACTCAAGTGTAGCATCAGCTAGTCGATTTTGGTAGTGGTTTGAGCCAAACAACGCACTACACTAAATGAGTTCTATTACTTACATTGCGCTAATGGGCTCGCAGGCCTGGGGTGTGACCATTGAGGGTTTTAGTTTTGTACACTTTGGTAACAGTTCGCCTAAGAATTGAACCTAGGATTAAGTATAGGAGTGGGATTTAGTGGTAGGGGTACTAAACCATATCCGTACCTGAGAAAATATCCGTAACCATATTCGTTAGGATACAGATATGGTTACTCAAATATATATCTGATAGGATATTGTTGATGTTAAATAATCAAACCGTCAAATATATTGGGGTGAAGGTGATTAGGGACCGCTCACTTCTCCGAATATATAGTTTTGAGTTGAGTAGATTTTAGCCTGCACAAATAGCAACTCGTGAGAGGACGGGACTTGGTTCCCCCATAGTTCCTCCGATGATCAAGTCAGTTAAACTTGAGTGGGAAAATAAAGAACTTGAGTGATAGAAAAAGGGTAGAATGGTCATTTTGGCCGAACACAAGATGGCGGTAAATAAGTAAGGCTTGGCAGCTGCGTCAACAACTACTTTACACTTGTCAGTCGATAAGTGGAGGAGAGATCACCTCAGCATTTAATACGAAGTGATTTGAGGCATGACGATGCTGACGTGGTCTGATGAGTCATGAAGATTATCGGGGCTAGAAGTATGTTGTGTCTGCCAAGCATTTAATGTCATGAAGACTATCGAGGCTAGAGGTATGATGCGTCTGCCAAGCATTTAATATGACGCTGACGTGGTGTTAGTGAGATAGGCTCGAGGTTGAAGTCATCCTTTAACTTGGTCGAGAAGTAACGCCTTTCGAGTCGACCTCGCGAGGTGTCGAATAATTGGTCGAGTAGGCTCGTAGCGAGTCGTCTTGGACAAGATGGCCGACAAGTTCTGCCTTTCGAGTCGATCTAAGGAGATGTCAACTTGGCGGGTCGGCTAAGTTGAGATCCTTGGTTGTCCTGACCGTCAACTTGGTTTGAGCGGTGCATGTAGGGGGACACCTATCCGTTGCTGGCAAAGGGCTGTACATTAGCGATTGAGAACACCATTACAGATATGATTTCCTCAACCATATCTATTAGGATACGAATATTGTTACTCAAATCTATAACTGATAGGATATTGTTACGAATATGATTTTATAATGACATATCCGGATTTGTATCCGAAACTCCAAAAACATGTTAGTCATATTATTACAATAGTTTTAATGCTTAGCTTATGGATTTGAGGTTAATTTTGATGATCAAGATGTCTAATCTTAGCTTTTCAGATATAATGAACATATTAATGAACTCTTTCGCATCACATGAACTATATATTTTTTCAATACTATCTAGTTTTCTCATATCCGTTTTGTATCTGCATGCGTATCTGCTTATATTTCCGCATATTTTTTCAATACTATATATTTCCGCTTATATATATATGAGAAAAATGGGTTTGCTTGGTACCAAGCACAAATTTTGTGCTTGGTAGTGACGTGACATATTCTTATTCACTCATTTCAATTCTCAACCACTCCCCAACCGATGTGAATGTGGGCCCCGATTTCAATGAGTGGAGAGGAATATGCCACCTCACTACCAAACACAAAAACTTGTGCTTGGTACCAAACATACCCATTTCTCTCTCTCTCTCTCTCTCTCTCTATATATAGAGAGAGTAAAACTCCTATCCACTTAAGTGGATAGGAGGCCTTGTCCACCAAACTTTTTATCCACTCATCTTGTCTCAAGATATGTGCCATAAAAAAGACACAAATCTTAAAAGATTCTTCATATCTATCACGGATCCCAATGCAATATCAACGGTTAAAAAAGTTGGTGGATAACTTATTCCTATCCACTTAAGTTGACATAAGCTTTTACCTATATATATATATATATATATCCATATCTGATTTTAGTAGATATGTATAAGTATCATATCCGAGCCCTATGTAGTGGAATTGGGATATTAAATCTCATTCGTGTTTGGTGAACTTATTTTTATTCATGAGGAGATTGGCATTAAAACTTTATAAAATTACAAAATTCTCCTCCTTCCTTTTACACCTCCCTCAATAGTGTAGTATATTGGCTACATATTAATCTACAACATCCCATTAACTTTTTAGAAATTGAAAATAACAGCCTTAAATTCTTTTAAGAACACGTGAATATTCAAAAACTGTAATTTACCCCCTAAAAATTTGTAATTTAAAAAATGTTGTTTTCCCCCATGAAAGTTTTAGAATTTACAGCTAACCTCCTAAAAAGGTACAGTTTATCGACCTGAAATATGTAGTTTACCCCTTAGTGGAAGTTTCAAATTTGCAGTTTACCCCCCCAAAAATTAATGTTTATCCCCTGAAAGTTTCAAAATTTATAGTTTACCCTTTAAAAGTTTCAAAATTTTCATTTACCCCCAAATAATTACATTTTACATCCTTGTAAATTTTAGAAATTGTAGTTTACCACCTAAAAAAATTGTATTTTACCCCCAAAAAGTTCAAATTTTGCACTTATCCCCAAAAATTGCATTATACCCCCCAAAAATTGTAGTTTACTCTATGCTGAAAGTTTCAGAATATGCAATTCACCATCCAAAAATTGCATTTTACTCTATGCTGAAAGTTTTAGAATTTACAGCTAATCTCCTAAAAAGGTACAGTTTATCGGCCTAAAAAATGTAGTTTTCAAAAATTGTAGCTTACCCCAAATTTGCAGTTTGCCCGCCTCGAAGTTTTAGAATTTGCAGTTTACCGTCTAAAAATTAAAGTTTATACCCCTAGAAGTTTCAAAATTTATAGTCTATCCCCCAATAATTGAGGTTTACCCACTAAAAGTTTAAGAATTTGCAGTTCACTCCCCTAAAACAATTGCTCCTGGAAGTTTTAGAAATTATAGTTTACCCCTTTAATTTAACACGTATTATCTGAGGTAAGGGCGTAATAGTTATGAAAAGTCCCATAATGCTAATTCTTTCTTTCTTTCTTTCTTTTTTTTTTTTGGGTTGGGTTGGAACTTCCTATTACCCATTTTGGGGATTATAAAGAAATCTCAATCCCACTGATATCCTAGTCCCATGGAAACCGAGTGTGGAACTTGATTGAAAGTCCTGAGACATGGAAGTTCTAGTCCCAATCCCATGGGCAACCAAATACCGCCTTGACATATTTTAGGTTTTGGGCAGGTGCATATAGTTTTGAATTTGATTAGTCACTATTAACTAATGATTATTAACTAATGATTATTAACTAATGAAAAAGCTTACTTCTTTAATTTTTGTTGTACTCATTAATAATATTATATTCTACTTCTTTCAGGGAAGTAGTTAGGAAATGCATGATTCAGAAGCATTCAGAAACTAGCATTCAATTCTCTATTTTTTTTCTTCCTCATTCCTTGAATCATGTTGTGATAAAGACTTAATAGTTTGAAAGCATCTGATACAAATATTTTCCTAAGTATCTGATACATATCATCATCAAACATGATGCTTACCATCTATTGTATCTGATGTAATATATGCATCTCTAATGATGATTTAATGCTCATTTACCTCTGACAGGGGCTGCCATGTGCTACACACAGACATATAGAACAGAGCGCTTATTGCTATAATTTTCTTATTGTTAATCACTGTAAAGTTCCAGGACAACTTAAAATGTACTCAGTTACATCAACATCACAATTATTCTTTTTATTGAAAATATGAGATTCTGATACAAAGCATCTCGTGCTGACTCGTAAAATCTATGAAAAGCTCATATTAACGCATTCGTCCCTGACTTCATCAAACAATTGTGTGCTGATATATCTTTCACCTCCACTTGAAAATATCGTTACAATCATCTTACCTTTGTTTTCAGCTCTCTTCGCAACCTGCCAAACACCAAAAGTAGGAACTATTATGTGATCATGTAAACAACATGGATGATGTTTAAGAGTATAAAATTATAACACTCAACCCTTATAACAACTTTGAAGTTTTTGATGCGCTTAAAGAGACTTTAAGTTCAAATCCCACAGTACATACATTCAATATGGATTTAAGGAAATAATATTAATGGGTTAAAATAGTACAGATTATACAGCCCATGAAAAGACACTCAACTTGCAAAGATATATTAGAGTATAGGTGGGGCAAATTCATGAAACCTCCCCAAACTTTGGGGCGTTTTGCATAAACCTTCTAAATTTTTTAACCTTTCCGTTAACGCCATCTATGAGAGCTTCTAGTGGTTCAGGAGGGTTTAGAAATTTTGAAACTCCAGGAGGATTTTCTATGATTTCTAAAGTTCAGAGCACATTGTGCGAACTGCTCAAAACTTCTGGGAGTTCTATGAAATTTACCCTAAAATTATCCTTAATGCTTATCATAGCTTCAATTTTTTTTTTTGCAATCGTGAAACAACTTTAGTGGACAGATTGACATAACATTATTGAACAACATCTACACTACAGAGATTTCAATAATGAACAAACGAAGAGCCAAACCTTCAAGCATGCAGCCAAGTTTGCTCCTGATGATATGCCCATAAGCAAACCTTCTTCTCTTGCAATCCTTCTTGCATGAACCATTGCTTCCTCTGTGGTTACGGTTATTATCTCATCGACATGCGATAGATCTGAGTTCTTTGGAATGAAACTTGGTCCTATCCCTTGGATATTATGGGTCCCTAGTTGACCACCTGTATAAAAATTATCAAAATACGTAGTTATGGTTTCAACAAGTCATAAGCAGCAAGGGAGAGACCCCTCACTCAGGACAGATCGGAAAGGATGAGACATTGTTGTTGTTACAAATAGTTGTTATTTTTGTCATCAGGATATTTTTTTCATCAGGAGAAGGAAAACTTGGATCACTTTGTTTTTTAAAAGCTTGTAAGATCTTAAAAGCTAGTACTGGAGCAAGATTATACCACCTTTGGTGTGAAAGAAATAGGAGGCACTTCACTCAAAAATCTTGGCTTGAGGGTTCACTGGTTGCTATGATTAAAAGAGAGGTTTTGACCAAGGTGTTTAAGGCTCGCATTCCTTATCATTCTATGTATAGATATCTGTAAAATTTTTGAAGGATTTTGTATTCTTTTGCTTTGTTGATTGAGCTATCTCAAGTATGCCTGATCAGTTTTATGTTCTGAACATATTTTCACACGGTTAATGAAAATGTTCATTTACCATGAACAAAAGAAAATTAAGTACATCAGTTAAAAATAAATTGAAGTGTCCCTGATCGAGATCACATTTACTGTGGAGTCATCTATGTGAGCTTATGTCAAATTGAAACTAATTCTTTTCTCTGATTCCAAAATCAAAATTACCTGAGAGGAGTGCGTTTTCTGCTGGTTCAACACAAATTATCTTGATATCAGGATTCTTCATTTTGAGATATTTTCCGGTACCATTCAACGTACCTCCTGATCCACTAGCACATACCAGGATGTCTACTTTTCCTGCCGTGTCTTTCCAGATCTCTGGTCCTGAAATTCGATGCATTGGGTTCCGATTAGAACTCCTGATAATTTATTACTACCTATTTCAGGATGATCAGTATAGTAGTTAAGAATAGCAAGGCAGAAATATTATTGAATGAAATTTATCTTTACTTGAAAGATAATCAAACTAAAGTAATTGTGTAGGAATGTTATGACAAACTGGATAAAAGACACTGATACCCAATTCTCAGAGATAAATATTAATAACGAAGTATCAAGATATAAGATAGTGAATAATCTGAAATAACACAGCCAATGCAAAGAAGCAGCAACAATTTCACTAAATATTACACTGTGTACTCAACATCTAAGTTTGGGAATATTGTAAAGATTTTGAAAAGTAGGGATGAGTGGATGCTCCTAAAGTCCCTTCAACTACCGAAAACTTTGAAGCTGTGGTGAGCATTGAAGATTATAATTTAATGCTATCATATCCCTACAGATTGGACATCCTTTTTGTGGATTGGAACCTGCGCTATTTTACATAGCGATACCTTTTGTAATCTGCTTTGAGTACAGGCCTAATAGAATTTGAACCTGGATCATTCTTGATTAGGTCCTTTCCAGTACGATAAAGTATGGAAGTTAAAGTAAATATATTTGAGGGTATCAATTTTATACTCTTAACAGATGTAAGTACAAGGTTTCCCTCCAACAAATTGAGGGTGATTATATTTACAACTTTACTCTGCCTAGTTGCCAGCAAAATGGCATGTTCATTTTTTTTTTTTGAGAATCAGAAATTGTTGATGAATTATTTGGAAGATATCACTGAGAATTAAAACAAGTTACATAAAAGTACCAGTGCCCGTGAAATGTGCTTCAGGATTTGCTGGATTAGCAAACTGATCAAGAACATACACGTTTGCATCCTGCTCTCTCAGCTTCTTTATTCTATCATACACTCCCTGAAATCTACGTGAAGCTTCTGCAGAAACACCAGGCAAGGAAGCAACCAATTTCATGATTAATAAAATGGTGTTATGAATCCAAAAAGGAAATGGGGTATCTGAATATAATTGTAGTGCGTAAAATAAAGAAAGAACAAGGAAACCACCACATGGACAAAAAATCTTACAAATTACGTATCAAAACAAGTTGAGCATCTTTTTTTATGTGGACAAAAAATCTTAGTTTTTTTCATGTGATGGTACATTTTTTTTTAAAGTCCCATTTAAGATACGCACCAGTTCATGAGATGTGAACATGGGTCTCTCTGATACCATGCAATCTTCACTATGTTTCAACTGAAAATACCTTCAATCAAGTATGTATATATTACCAGAACAAGTAGGAGGTACAGTAATCTAGTAGTGGTTTTGCATAAATTTGGCCAATGTAATCCGAATTTTCTTTTAATAAAGGGCAAAGATACAGAACTCCTCTACACTTTGGGTGTTTTGCACAAAACTCTCTTGATCAGCATAAATTAGAAAATCCACATTGAACTTAATTTACTTGAATATTGACTCGCGGCGAGTAGTTTAAGTTGTCATTTGCAAATTAGTGAGAGGGTTGTTTTGGATTAGGATTGACAGATATTATTAAAGAGTAGTTCAGGCTTTTTCTCCTTCAAGTCAATGCCATTTATTTCGAATAATATATTAGGATTTTGTTATAGTTTTAAAAATTCAGGATTCTTCTCTCCAAATTAATAAAATTTAGGGGACTTCGTGCAAAAAACCAACCAAAAATTCAAGGGCATTTTATGAAATTACTTTAATAAGTTAAAGAACGCCAATAAAATTCAGTATCATAAGAAATTCTTTCTCACCGGTTATTATAACATCGGCGCCCAAATATTTCAGTAGCATCCTTTTATCAAGTGAATAATTGGCAGGTATGACTCCGATGAACTTGTAACCTTTCCTTGCAGCTATGTAAGCCAAAGAAATCCCTATGTTTCCACTCGTTCCTTCAACTAATGTTGTGATCCCAGGTTTAATCAAACCCTTCTCCTCAGCATCCTCTATCATTCTAGAGAAAAAAAGAATATGTGCTTAATGTGAGAAAATATTTATTACTGTGCTAGATAAAAAGGATTTGTCATGGTCGTCGACATTTTTGTTGTATAGTTGTTGCTGAATAAATTAGTCGGAGAAGCATGATTCAATCAGATTCAACTCAAAGCAAGGAACTAGATATCTACTGTTCAACAGGTTTTTGTTGGCAAAATTTGTTCAGAAAACCCTTGGAGATGAATGTTACCAAATTTCATCAATATTGTTTTGCTGCTAGTGGACTTAATTTTTTTTTGGTAAAAAGATTGTCAAACAGTCATAAAAAAACTGGTCAACTTAGAGGCTGATCAGTAAATCAAAGGGCTTCATTGGAAAAATAAAACATGATATGCAAGTGCATAGAGTAGCAAATAACAGCATGGACTTCACTAATGATTGTCCTACTTGTGTATGCTCTTCATGTCACTGAGCTAAAAATGGCAGCATCACTTCCTTCAATTTTTAATTATATATGAATAAGTGGCCGGATATTTTGCACAAGCCCCTACTTGACTTCAAAAATCAGAGAAAACCCTTGAACTTTCAAATTCTACTAAACCCTCTTGAGTTACTGGAAAATCTCTAAGCAGTTGTCAGTAGGTAGAGTAATTAGTTTGAATTTATTGTAAATTATGATTTGTGATAAAGATTTTTAATGAAGTCCATTCGTGTGGGAGAACAAGAGATAACAATCAGGTCATATTTTAAAATCTTTTAGTCTAGTAGTTAACGTTGTTTATAACACCTTCCAATAGTTTGGATTCGAAAGGTTTGGTACAACTTTGAAAGTTCATGGGGTTTTCTCTTATTTATAAAAATCATGGGATTTTGTACAAAATCACACAAAGTTCATGGGGGGTTTGTAAAATTTACCCAGACAAAATATTTGGTTAGTTGAATAAAACACCCTTGATCTTTCGGTTGGTGTGCGTCTGGCAAGGATTTTTTTTTTTTTTTGGGGGGGGGGGGGGGGGTGTTGCAGATACCCCCCATCAACTGCTTAATTTGAGAAACCTCATCGAACTTTGGTGGTGCTGTAAATAACCGCCTTGCACTTTTTCTTATTTTACTAATCCACAAACTTATTTCAAAATCGAGTCCCGAACCTCGTTTCATAGTTATTAACAACTTCAAGGGCAACTGTTGACTTAAATTAGTCCTCTTCCTGGCAAGGATTTTTTTTTTTTTTTGGGGGTGGGGGTGGGGGTGTTGCAGATACCCCCCATCAACTGCTTAATTTGAGAAACCTCATCGAACTTTGGTGGTGCTGTAAATAACCGCCTTGCACTTTTTCTTATTTTACTAATCCACAAACTTATTTCAAAATCGAGTCCCGAACCTCGTTTCATAGTTATTAACAACTTCAAGGGCAACTGTTGACTTAAATTAGTCCTCTTCCTCCTTGATAAATATTCTTTGAGTATTGCTGAAAAATTAACTTATCGCAGTAATTGAGAAACCAGATTATTGCTAAAAGTAAATTCCTTTTTGATGGTTAAGCACTTTAAATTTATCATTAAAAAACCACTTCTAAATTATGGACTAAAGAAGCAAATATCATAACGAATTCTTTCGGTGATTTATAACTCTCAATTCCTTCTCCATTATATATAACCAATCCGCGCGCTAAGATCAATATAATTGGTGGACTTGTGATGGCCCTATAGTTAGAAATGTGTAGGATTATTTTGTTTGATCCAGCTGTGAATCATATAGAATTGTCCGTCTTCCAGTCACAAATGCAACTAATCAAGTTTGAGTCAAATTGGAGTTATAGAACTCATCATATGGTCATTTTTGTGAACTACTGGTAGAGCTGTAAATATCCTAGAATTTGTGTAGAATTTTCTAGCCATGCACCTACAGCTCAAAATTGCTTCTTGGAGCCCAAGTTTGATCCAAAGACTGATATTAGTTTATGTCTTCTATAAAAAGGAGTAGAGAGTGAGGGTCAGGCATGCAAAATTTTTTGTAAATCATCTTCTAGAGGGTAGAGGGCCACTCTTTTGTAGGCCTTCCAAATATTGTAAAACTTTAATTTTGTAAATAAAAATAAAAAAGTTCTTTTTTTAATTTTCTTTTTATCATAGAGACTTGAAGAAACTTGGATCTGCACAAGGGGCCAACCATTGCAATGTGAATTTTTAGATTTTAAATTTTCTTGTTTAATTAGAATTGCATGTTTAGGAAGTATGTTAGATTTAATTCCTTTAATTCAGGCTTTATTTGTTTAATTTTCATACTTAGTTATTTTTTCTTGCTTAATTTAGGAGTAGATTTAACTGAGACAAAGTGCGTCATCACCTAGGGTTTCTCTCAAAAGCCAACGACGTCCTCACTCGAACTCTTTCAAAGGATTGAGATGAAAGGCGTCATCACCCGGGGTTTCTCTCAAAAGCCAAAGGCGTCCTCATTTAGACTCTCTCAAAAGACCGAGATGAAATGTGTCTTGACTCGTACCCGGCGACGTAACTTGAACCACAGGGGAACCTATTTGCTTTGTCTTCCCGAAGGTTGTCAGCTAGTCACTGTCGCATTAAATGCATGGTCAAGACTATCATTACTTCTCCGCCGAAGTCATGAAGACTCCTCGGATCGTGCTAGCACTTTAGCCATTCTGTCGCCGCCGCATTAAACGTGAGGATAACTCGGACCGCCAGCTGCTGATAGGTGTAAAGAGTTGGTTGACTAAGCCGACTGCATGGACCCAGCCGAAGTTACACAAATACCATTTTTCCCAAATACCCTTTTCCACTCACTATAAATATGCAGATTTTTTTTCTACATGGAGGCATGCGGTTCTCTACATCTAAAACCCTAAAAAGTATTTCTTTTATACATTTCTATCCCTTAAGATCAGCACTAACTTGATCGTCGGAGAACCCAACTTCGACCCTCTAATGTTTTGTATGTGCATAAATTTATCTTCTGTTCAAAGCAATCAACCATCATAGAGGATTGAGGGGCCCTGAGCTTTCCTAAATCCAATCTAATCTCCACAATTAAGTTTCTGGCATAAGCACTTTGGTGCCCACCGTGAGGTCTCTTTTTCTTCTTTAAAGAAGATGACTGATTCCAATCGACCAGATTGATCGTCTGTGCCCTTCCTAGAGGGGAGACCAACACAGGCTATATCACTCGGGCCCAATTAGATGAGTCCACCCAGAGAATAGCTCATTCCCTTTAGCAACAGTTCGCTACTATTACAAAGAAACTTCTAAGTCAGATTCCTCCATCTCATCCTCCTCCATCGTCTGTCACTCCTCCCTAAGGAGATCATCTCCTTTAGCAACAAATAGTTAAGGAGCGAACTGGAGATATCACTCCCCCACCACCTTGGCAGCAGGTTCGTTTCGTCGCTCATCCACGGCAACCCCCGCACTATATGGAGGTTACTGGCGAAAGTTTGAGTCTTAGCCATGAAAATGACACCTAGATGATGTTGTGCGACTCTAGATATCCTCGCGCTGCTCCAGCTCCAGTAAGCAGAATAGATCATTTTACAACCAACTTTGTGTCTGGTTACGGCCGGACCTTCAACAATGTCGCAGATATCATCAGAGGAAATATGCCTCTTGCCGACTAGATCATGAATGCTTTATGCCTAAGTTTAAGATGCGCTACATCGAGAAATATAAGGGCGAAGGAGATCCTGCTGAGCATGCATAAAATATTTATGATTTAATGCGCATGTAGCAAGTGAGCGACCTGGTCATCTACAGAGCTTTCCTAATTACCTTAACGGATAGTGCGAAGATGTGATAGAACTCACTGGATAAGAAGTCTATCCATAGTTTTGAGCAGCGCAGCCAAAAGTTTGTGCACCATTTTTTGGCTGACACAAAGTAAAAGACTCTTTCCTCCATCTTGCTGCAGATAAAACAGAGACCCGACGAAAGCCTAAGAGACTATTTTAAAAGATTATAGGTCAAGAGACTAGAGGTCGAAGGCCTCGGCAATATGGTCACCATGGTTGCTATTGTTGCTGGGCTAGAAGATGAAACATTATTCGACTCTCTCATCATGAACAGTGTGATTAATTTCAACCAACTGATGGTCTGAGCTCGATCACACATGGACGTTGAAGAGAGTCAAGCCCACAAGAAGGTGACCCAACTAGAAGTAGCTAAAGTAGAATCCTCTAAGGGCAAGACGGTTGAAGATGATCCCCTAAAGGCGATGACAGATCTGATCGGGTTGATAGGAGAGATCAGAAGAAAGAGGCGACAAAGAAGCTAACACCCACTCCTCTCGACACCTCTCTCTCTCTCTCTCTCTCTCTCTCTCTCTCTTCTCTCTCTCTCTCTCTCTCTCTCTCTCTCTCTCTCTCTCTCTCTCTCTCTCTCTCACACACACACACAATTGTTGTACCTGATTCAGAAGGAGGGATACCTTACCACTCCTCCCCCTCACATGAAGTCAAACTCTAAATCTAGAGACCTCAAATAGTACTACCGATATCACCGGGATCATAGCCATCATACTGATAACTATAGGAGTTCTCCAAAGAGACATTAAGGACATGATACAGAGGGCCCTGCTAAAGAAATTCATCTCCCATCAAGATCAAGGGGAGCCAGCCTCATTTCCTAATTTAACTCTCTCTCTCTCTCTCTCTCTCTCTCTCTCATTTTCTAGTTTTGTTAGTTGTTATCTCTTCTTTCATTTTCTATTTCTTTTGATTTTTTTTCATTTTATTTCTATTTTTTATATCTCCATTTCCCCCTTTTTCTCTTGTTTTTATTTTTTCTTTTGTTTTATTTTTTCCATCGTCTCTTTTCTTGTTTGCATTTCTATTCTCTCTTCTATCCCCCTTTCTAGTTTTCATTCTTTTCCTTAACAAAAAACTATAAACCCACTTTCAAACCTTTCTTCATGAAAACATCTTTTCAAACAACTTCATAAAAGGAAACTGTCCAACTAAAAAAAAAAAAATCAAAGAAACCTCTCTTTATGGTTCAACATTTTCTATACTGTAATTAATTTGAAGTGCATTTGCAACACACTCTATTTCTTACACAACACACACCCCAAAGTTCAGGGGGTTGTCCAAAATTAACCCAAAACTATTGTTTTATAGGGACACGTATATGTAAAATCCCGAACAACTAAAATATGTACGTGTCTATCAAAATACATATGCGATCAAACTTAGATTGATAGCAATTATTTTGGGAAAAAAATAAATTTTCTATAAAATATTTAAAAATATCCGCATACAAACCTGAGAGCAGCACGATCTTTCACCGAAGAAAGAGGTTGGTAGGACTCCATTTTAGCGATCAACCGAGCATCAACTCCTTCCTTTTTCACTATACTTTTCAGTTCTATTAATGGTGTCCATCCTACAAGCTAAACATACACAAACAAAACACTAATCATCCAATTTACCGTAAAAATTAAAACTGATCAGAGTATAGATTTCGACAATACTTGATACTCCTACTATAAAATTATCTGCCTGAGGTATAATTGCATTCTTGCCAAGTAAAAACGGTCACTTAACTATAATCCCAAGTTACCATCCACATTCAGACAAAATATATAACATCTGTTGAGCAACAATTCATCAAAAAAGCAGTTGAAAGTAAATTAAAACCCATGATTTCCTCATCTAAAATAGGAACAAGAACATCAAGATGAAGCAACCCCAAATCGTATTAAACAAGGTACGTACTATACACAATTCTGAAGATAAAAAAAGAAAGAGGAATAACACAAGCAATTTGTATACCTGAGTGATGTCTGAGACAATGTTCTCCCTATCACCCTCATTATGCGCTGAAGCAAAGGACGCCAAGCCTCTTCTATCTTCCATTTCTTAATTTGTTTCCTCTCTTTCTTTCTGTATACTGAGATCCACGAGAGCTCATCTAGATTTCTTCCATTTCTTAATTTGTTTCCTCTCTTTCTTTCTGTATACTGAGATCCACGAGAGCTCATCTAGATTTTATAATTCTATGTTTCGTAAGTGACTCTTTCTTTCTGTATACTGAGATCCACGAGAGCTCATCTAGATTTTATAATTCTATGTTTCGTAAGTGATGAGTTCTCTATTATTGAAGATTTGAGCGGCTGATAACGAGAGCTCATCGAGTATTCGAGGAATTTTTCAAAACAGCCCCAAAAAGTTTTTTATTTTTTAAAATCGGCCCGTTTTTTTTTATTTATCAAAATCGACCCACTTTTTGTCACGTGGGCTTAATGACGTTCCTAAACAGTCGGGGTTACCAACCCCGACTGTTTAGGCCATGAAAATTTTAGGTTTAAGGGTTCTAATTAGGGTTTAACACCCTCCTAAACAGTCGGGGTTGCCAACCCCGACTGTTTAGGAACTTCATTAAGCCCACGTGGCAAAAAGTGGGTCGATTTTGATAAATAAAAAAAATCATGTCGATTTTGAAAAATAAAAATCTTTTTGGGGCTGTTTTGAAAATTTGTTCTCCAGTATTCATATATTAGTCCCTTAAGTCTACAATAAAGGGGTTATTTAGATATTAGTGAAAATAAAATAAAGGGGCATTTAGATATTAGTCCCTCTACAATTATTCCATTGAAGCTCCTCAGATCTAGGGAATTACTCATTAGTCCTTTAAATCCTTCGAATGTTGCAATCTGGTCCCTCCATAGGACCAAAATGCCCTCAACAAAAGAGTTATTTACAATTTGTCACTCTAAAGTTTACACATTTTTAATTTTGATACCTGAAATTTCTTTTGATACCCTGAACTCCACTTTGATACCATCAAGCTTTTTTGACACATTTGATACTCTATGTTTTACACATTCTTGACTTTCATACCTAGAGGTTCCACATCTTCTTAACTTTGATACCTGAAAGTTCACACATTTTTTAACGTTGATACCCTAAAATTTGGAGTATTAAAGTGTAAAAAATAAAGTTTTGGGTGTCAAAGTTAAATAGGAATAAACTTTATCCAAACAAAAGTGTCCCCAAAAAAAAAAAAACTTACGGCACCAAATTAAGTCGTAAGCTTTAGGGTATCAAAATGTTAGAATATTAAAGATAAAAATGTGTAAAATTAGAGTACTAAAGCATAAATAACCCTTTTTTCCTGAGCAAAATGGGGTTTAAGGGAGAAATCATAATTAAAGGGTATTTTGAGGGACTAAGGAGCAATTATTAGGAATCGTTGAGGACTTTAGAGGGCCGGATTAAATACTAGATAACCCCGATGTGGATATGGCTGTCACTAGCGTAGTACGACACGCAAGGGCTTTGTTACTTTCTTTTCGAATTGGACCGTCTGCTCACGAGGGGGGTCCAGAAAGTGTTTCATTTCGAATTCAGTTCTCAAAAAGCAAACCTTTTTCTTTGTTTGCGACGAATGTGAGTCACATATCAGGGGTGGTCGGTTGTCTTCCTAGAAATATAGAAAAGGAAAGTCCCACCTCCTCAATAATGTCATTTCAAGTATTCCCAAACGCTTCTTCTTCTTTTCAGGCGTGTAAATTGATTGTTACGTAACTGTCATTAAACTTCCAATAAGTTTTGATGTTTTGCCGCTTGACTTGTAATTAAGGACTCACAAGTTCTCACGTAAGGTCAAATGATTGAAAAGCCCTCAAAAGTTTTTTTATCATCCAACTCTTTAACTTTTTCTTTGAAAGTTTAGTTATCGAAGTCAAATTCTATTGAACTTCAAGAGTCTCCAGGTTGAAATTTATTCACTTTGGGATCTTTGGGCAAAATAATTTTTACAGTATCATACGTGTGAGCGGTGCGGTGCGGAGCAGCAAGCGGCGAGCACACAGGTGCGGGAGCATGCGCGAGATGGCAAGCGGCAAGACACGTGCTCGCGCGGGAGGAATTCAAGCGGGTAATTGGGCCTTTCGGTTTTTTTCCCTGGATGATTTTTTGATCGATGACTTGATATAAATAGCGACGATCTCTTCTAGGGTTTCTGCGTGAGGTGAAACAGAGGGTTTAGTCGGATGTTTTTGAGGAGTTTTCACGAGGCTTAGGTCTGAGATCTTGAGGACAGAAAAAGAGAGAGCTTGGAGAGATTTTTACAAGAGAGAGGTCAATTTCTTTTGGGTAAAAAATCAAATCTTCTTCTTTTGAGACGATCTTGTGGATTGTACAAGTCGTCGGTGTTCTCCTCATAGTGGAATCTCCCCTCACCCCTCCCATGAACGTAGGCAAGTTTGCCGAGCCACTTAAATCTCGTGTCTTTACTGTTTTCTGGGTGTTGGCTATTGTTTGTAGGTTCACTCGACAATTCAGTCCTAGAACTGATGAGAGGAAGAGTGTATACCCCACTTTGTTGATATATTTCACTCCTATTCTTGTTTCCTTTGTGAAACGGGAATATAGAGGTTGGCTTGAGCTTTTGTGAAAATAAAAGCCAGGGCTTTCTCTCGGGTTATATTGCTTCTACGGACTGAGGGCGTGACTCTGCGCCCAATAATTGGTATCAGAGCTGTTATTCAGGTTGGGAGTGGTATAGCTTCTGGTTTGAGGTGGTGCTCGGTAATTTCCTGAGAGAAGCGAATTTATTAACACAAACGGAGGATGACGTCAACTAGCAAGACGGTTAAAGTTGGAAAGTACGAGATTAAAAGTTCAATGGGAAGAACGATTTTTCCTATTGGAGGATGCAGATGAAGAATTCGTTGATTTCGCAGAAATTGCACAAGGCTTTGGTTGGAAAGGAGAAGAATCACAAGAATATGTCTGATGAGCATTGGAAGGAGCTAGATCTAGAAGCACGTCGTCGATTATCCTATGCCTTGAGAGGGATGTAGCTTTCTTGGTAGATGAAGAGGAAACGACTGCGGGTGTGTGGTCAAAGTTAGAGAGCACCTTCATGACGAAGAGTCTAACGAACCGGATCTATTTAAAATTCGAATTGTATACTTGCAAGATGGATGATGTCTCATCAATCCGAAAATACATTAACAAGTTTGATAGGATCATATCAGACTTAAAGGACATAGACGTGATAGTTCAAGACGAGGATCATGAAAGCACCCTAGACGTGGGGCAGGGGGGTGAATAAGGTTATTGCTAATCTTATTAGATATTGATGTCGATTAAAACTAATTAAAAAATATATCCTAGCAAGAAAGATATGCAATAATTATATGCAAGGATAAGCAAGATACAAATGTGATAGGGCAATGTAAACAATGAGCAATGGCGAATAAAATAGACTAAGAAATAGACACAAATGATACGCCAATGCAAACTCTAACACACAAAGATGATCACGGAGTTCGGACCTTCCGTCCTACGTCTCCGATCCCCACTCCCGGGAAGAAATCCACTATCACAATCGGGTTTTCTACGCTCACCCGAATAACGTTTATACCTCACAACTCGACTTTCTAGTTCACCGAAAACTTTACAACTTACACACTTGCAATCACACTCTACACCATCTAAGTGTTGGCCTAGCCCGTGTCCTCTTCCTCAAGTGCTCGGATTTACAACCTCTCTCTAGGCTTTACAACCGACGCCACTCATCTTGGAATCGACCCCGTCTCTCACTAACTACTCCTCTTAGTGTACAAGTGTAATACAACGTGTAACTCACAATAAGGATCAAATATAAGATTTTGTTCTCTACAATAGGTGAGAACACAATGTAAGCTCACTCTCACAATATCACAATCCCACAACTTAATATGTGATGTATGAAATACTAAAAGCTCAAATAGGGGTGTGTGTGATAAAATGAGTTCAAATAAAATCTAACTCAAATAGCAAACTAGCAATAAAAAATATGAAAAACAGTAACAATTTGCTAGAGAAAAGAGTTAGAAAAACTTCTCTATAAACACAATAGAGGATGAAGACGATTGATAATGAATTCCTCAATTGAAATTGTAAGCTCCCTCATTGTAAACGCAAACTCAAGAAACTTAAACAAACTCTAAAACTCTTTAAACTCTTTTTTTTTAAAACCCTCTTGGATATATTCAGAACTGAAACAGTGAGGGGTATATATAGGACGAAAAACCAAAGCTCAAAACCCAATAAAATCCAACAAAAAGACAAAACTTCAAAAGGCTGGAAAAATAACCGTTGGGACAAATCAGTCGACTGACGGGTTACGCCAGTCGACTGATAAGCTGACCGTTATAGGCAAATGGCATCTTATCAGTTGACTGATAATCATGGTAAGTCGACTAATGATCTCATCAGTCGACTGATCAGTCGACCAATAAAAAACAAAAACTTTTGAAGATTGCAGGACATTTTTTTAGTCGACTGATAAATGTCATCAGTCGACTGATAACAGGTTTTCAGCCTGTATAGATTTTTGAAAACGAATTTTAAAGTACTTTTAAAAATAGCAAATAAATTCTAAAAAATGTAAAACCTTAGAAAAAAAATTTATAAACATGATTATGAGCATGTTGAAAAAGGAATTTTTTAATTTGCTCTTACCATTTGTGAAATCTTAAAAAAATTCAAAAGCACTAAAAATACATGTATTTTAAGCATGTTGATTTTGACATTTAGCTCAAATCAAGTTCTGAAAACTTGTGTAATGTTTTTATGGACTTAATAAAAGATGTTAATAACATTTGTGTAGTCCAAAGCCTATTAAAATATATATTGCATAAAAACACCTATATTTGAGAAAATCCACAAATGAAATATGTGTATATTTGAGCTTGTAGAATTTGCACACATTATATAATCCTATACTAAGTATACTAAAAATGAATATTCTGAAGCTTGAACTTTGATTGGTTGACTTGATTTGCATAGGCTTCAATATCATTGTAGCTCATTTCCCTATGTATACTAAACAACACAAAACAAAATACTAAAAATAATATTAGTCGTAAATTGTTTGTTAAATCATCTTCAAAATAAGAAGGCCAACAATCTCTTCCTTTTTTATGATGACAAATAATTTACCAAAATGCATAATAAAATCAATAAACAATGAAAAAGCAACTACTATACTCACAATTTTCTCCCCCATTGGCAACATAAAAAATGGGGATATTAAAAAATAGGAAAGAGAAAGCTCCCCCTATCAAAATGATACGTGTATATCTTCTCTTCGAAACTTAGCGATCCTCATGGAAACTTGAGGATAGATGATTCTCATGATAACATGATAATAGGAGTGTAAAACAGTACAGTGAAACACAGGTGGAAGCGTGAAACGAGACGACAAGCAACAGAATCGAAGTATCCAGTTTTCAGCCTGTGAGTCGACTCATAACAGTCATGAGTCAACTCATCAGGTTGAGTCGACTCATGACTGGCATGAGTCGACTCATCACTGGCTTTTGTGTTTTGTCTAGTTTCGGACGAGTCGACTCATCTCAGTCATGAGTCGACTCATCGATGGTTTCCTGGTTCGTTTGGGTTTCTGTTCACACGAATTCCTATTGGTTTTGGGCTTGGTTATTTACCAGATTACCACCCACGTTTGTACACCGATATAAAGGATTGTTTTAGGGTTTCTAAACAATCAGAGATAGATTCAAAGAGAGATTCTAATCTTTGTATTAGGGTTTAAAGAGGATTGAGAGGTTGTTCTCGATTCTAGTGAGATTGTGAGAGAGGGATTGTAATATTTTCATACTCATAATCTAGAGAATGTAATTTTCTTCACCATGTACTGAATTGTGCTTGTGTTTCTGTCATTCTCTTCTCAACCCACATTTGATAATTCCGCGATCAAAGGTGCTTACACGACAACTCGTATCAAGTTGGTATCAGAGCATCAGATCCGGTGAAGGGGCATCCTGTGTATGGTCCTTACTCGATCCCAATACAAGAAGCTTGGCGAGATTCTTATTTCATTAGAAGGAGTCTAGGTTTTAAGGAGGAAGAAGATGGCTAAAGGGGACAATTCAGCGAGGATTGATGCAATAGAGAAGCAAATCGAGACGATAGGTTCGACTCTCACACAACTCATCAGTCTTATCCATGGAGGTGGCAAACAAGGTGAATCTTCTTCGAAGAAAATTGTTGAGTCCGATGTGGAAAGAGTAGATTCAGATTCCGACGAGGAGGAGGAGACCGTTAAGGCTGCATTGCATCAATGTGGTAAGAATTCTTATCAGAACCTAAAGATTGACTTCAAGGTGGAGATTACTATTTATGATGGGAGTGTTGACGTCGAGAGGCTTGATGACTGGATTGAGCGGATGGAGACGTATTTTACTCTTTATGGCTGTTCGTCAAAATAGAAGATTGTGTTCGCGACTTTGAAGCTTTCTGGGCACGCGTTGACGTGATGGAAATCCTACTACAAGCAGGAGAAGAAGGCGGTGTCGTGGAACAAGTTAAAGGAGTTACTAAGGAAGCAGTTCTATCCGGTGGGATTCCTTGAAGAGCGTTGGTATAAGTGGTACGGCTTGCGTCAAAGGGTCAATCAAACCGTTCAAGAATACACCACGGAGTTCTAGCAGCAGGCGATGGTCATCAACATTATGACAGAGGAATATTCTGTGTTTATGAAGTATATGGCGGGATTGAGCGATCACATCTGAAAGGAGATGAAGTTATTCACGGTGGAATCAATCGCAGAGGCGAGCATGAAGGCTATTGCCCTCAAGAGCAAGCAAAAGAAGGGCAACGAGGCTAAGGAGGCTCCAAACATATGGGAGGTGAGTCTAGTGGTTCTCAATCTAAGGAGGAGAAGAAGAAGAGTGATCCATGATAAACCCTAGAGGGGGGGAGGGGGGGTGATTAGGGTCTTATGCTAATCTAATCTGATTATATGCCAATAAAAACTAATTAACAAATTATCCTAGCAAGTATGAAATACAACAAGTTATATGAGCTAGGATAAGCAATATGAACAACAAGATATATCTTAACAAAGAGATATAGGCAATGCATGTGCAAGGATATAAAACTAACACAAGGGTAAACAAAATGAACTAGATAGTGGATGAATTAAACAATGAGAGAAATGCTATAAAGATGAACAAATATAAGTGTGCTAAGCCAAACTCAAACAAGTAATATGATCACAGAGTTCGGACTTTCCGTCCTACGTCTCCGCTCCTCACTCCCGGGGAGAAATCCACTATCACAACCGGGTTTTTTACGCTCACCCGAATAACGTTTACACCTCACAGTGTCGGTTTTCAACGCTCACCGATCAACGTCACTTCTCACAATCGGTTTTCTAGTTCACCGAAAACTTCACAACACACTCGGTTTTCTAGCTCACCGAAAACCTTACAACACTCATAATATAACAAATATAAATTTGTTCTCTACAATAGATGGGAACTCAATTAAGCACAACTCAATGTTACAATCTCTCACAATCCTAATATACTATGTATGCAAATACAATAAGCTCAAGTGGGTGTGTGTAACAATGAGATTCAATAAATCAAAACTAAACTCAATTAAAATCTAACATATAGAAGTTATAAACAAAATAATAAATAGCTAGAAATGAGTTTAGAGATTCTTCTCTGAATAATAAGATGGAGAGATGAAGATTGAAGCCCAAACAAGAAGATGATCTCCTCCACTTGTGAAAACCAAAACAACTTTAAACCAAACCCTTAAACAAGCTTAAAATAAGCTTAAACTTTTTTTTAAAACTCTTTAAAACATTTCTTGTGTTACCTAAGAACTGAGATCAAGGGGGTATTTATAGCCTCCCAAAAACCTCAGCCAAAAACCCCAAACAAAAGACCAAAAAGCCCCAGCCAACGGTAACAAGAAATAGCCGTTGGAACAGAACTGACAGAGCGGCGGTCGACCGAAAAAATTCGCGGTCGACCGCGATCCAAGATCCAAACTGAGCAATCGAGTAGAAACTTCTTTGGGCGCCGGGTGGCGGTCGACCGTGGATCAGTCTCGAGTACTCCGGTCGTACCGTGTGTCCGTCTCGACACATAACTCTCTGCCTGCCACTGACGAATGAACACAGTGCGTACTCGACTGCATACTTGAATTAATATGAAAATAAAGTGCTGAAAACGTTTTATGATTTAAACACTGTTTTAAAAACTATCAAACAAGATTTTCAAAAAATATAAAACTTGGGAGTATGATTGTAGACTTGCTGATAATAAACATGCTACAGATGACTGTTTCCAAAAAATACTTCCCAAATAAAAAATATCTTATTTTACAAATAGTCCAAAACATAAATGTTAACACACATGAGTTTGATGTTTTGACCTAAACCAACTTTTGAAACTTGCAAAATGATGTATGTAGACTTAATAAATATATGTATATGATTATTGTTAAGTCCAAAAACTAAGAATACTATGTGATTTCACAATATGCATATCTATGCTAATAAATACTAAAACACAATAGAGTATGAAATATATAATTTCATATAATATAACCATAATAAACCCAAAACATTATGTATGCTTATAATATTAACTATATATATG
Organism: Asparagus officinalis; assembly: GCF_001876935.1. Lineage (NCBI taxonomy): Eukaryota > Viridiplantae > Streptophyta > Magnoliopsida > Asparagales > Asparagaceae > Asparagus > Asparagus officinalis. The sequence continues at coordinate 24,896,878 of NC_033799.1, read as the reverse complement.
ATAGAAACCAAAATATATGTGTATATATATATAGTACATATTTATATTATATATATTATTATATATATATATATATATATATTATATATATAGTATATATAGTATATATATATATGTATATAGTATATATATATGTATATTATATATATAATATATATATATACTACTATATATATATGCATATATATATATATATATAATATTATATATATATATATATGTATAATATAATATATATATATATGATATATATAATATAATATATATATATAATATATACTATATATATATATATATACTATATATATATATCATATATATATATAATAGATATATATATATATATATATATTATAATATATATATATATATATATATATATATATATACGAAGAAACCAATAAATGTGTGTGTACAGATATTGAGCTTAACGTACTTAACACACATAATATGAAACCTATACTAAGTTACCCAAGCTAGATCTTGATCTTCAGTAAGGCTTGACTTGGTACACGATGCGGATGAAGCTTGAACTTGATCTTTAACTTTGAATTGCATAAGCTTCACCGATATTCCGCCAACCTCATTTGGATATGATCGTTGAAGCTCTATTCCATCCATCCTCCAACTCGTTGTTTGCCTAAAAAAATATAAAAACACAAACACTAGACAAACAACATTAGAAGTAAATTGTTTGTTAAACATCATCAAAATAAGAAGGCCAACAATCCAGGGAAAGCAGGGCTGATTTGTAGTCACTGCGAGAAGACAGGGCACACAGCCGATCAATGCTGGGAGAAGTATCATCATCTCAAGCCAAGAGGGTTGAAGAAGAAGGAGGAGAAAAAGGCATACATGATAGCTCAAGATCTGAAAGAAGTCCTGGGGATGACAGAGCCCAACATCAGTCTCAACCTTATGGCGGGGAAGCAGACCACGAAAGAGGACGACGACCCGAGAGAGCAACTCTTTGTTCTTAGGTTGCAAGTGAAGACCAGTTTGGTTGATGCCATTATTGATTCGGGTAGCGAGAAGAATTTGATATCCGAGGCATTAGTTCAGAAGCTGGGTCTGAAGCGGTCAAGCATCTGAAGTCCCATCCATTGGGGTGGATTCAGAAGGAGGAGAAACTGAGTATAGTTGATCAATGCACTGTCAGATTTGCGCTCCATGAGTCGTATATTGATGAGGTCACTTGCGACGTCGTTCCATTGGATGTTTGTCAGATTATACTGGGCAATCCGTACTTATGGGAAAGACATACGATCTACGAGAGGCGGGCTCAGAAGTACACCTTCACTAAGGATGGTGTAAGGTTCATATTTTGTTCGACATTTCTTCCGAAGGAGACAAGCTTGGGGATGGTGACGCAAGCGAAGAGACTAGTGAATGCAAGCAAGAAGTTTGTCTCGTTGTGCATTAGACTTCCAGAAAAGCCATCGACAAAGGATTGCAACTTAGAATGAACAGTGACTACGCCGAGACGCGGGACGAATGAGTTGTTTCCGATCGGACGTCAGGATCGGATTCCTAGCAAGGCTAGGTGGTGCAGAAAAGATGGAGGAGCTCGAGAGTTTCCTCAACAAAAGTTCTAACTTGAATGGGACTTCAAGTTCCTAAAGAGGGGACCCATGATACGGGTATATCTTCTCTTCGGAACTTAACGATCCTCATGGAAACTTGATGATTGATGATTCTCATGATAACATGAGAATATGGGTGTAAAACAGTACAGTGGAATGTAGGTGGAAGCATGGAACGAGACGACGAGCAACAAAATTGAAGTATCCAGTTTTCAGCCTGTGAGTCGACTCATAACAGTCATGAGTCGACTCATTAGGTTGAGTCGACTCATGACTGTCATGAGTCGACTCATCGCTGGCTTTTGTATTTTGTCCAGTTTCGGACGAGTCGACTCATCTCAGTCATGAGTCAACTCATCCATGGTTTCCTGGTTCGTTTGAGTTTCTTTTCACACGAATTCCTCTTGGTTTTGGGCTTGGTTATTTACCAGATTACCACCCACGTTTGTACACCGATATAAATGATTGTTTTAGGGTTTCTAAACAATCAGAGATAGATTCAAAGAGAGATTCTAATCTTTGTATTAGGGTTTAGAGAGGATTGAGAGGTTGTTTTCGATTCTAGTGAGATTGTGAGAGAGGCATTGTAATCTTTTCATACTCATAATCTAGAAAATGTAATTTCCTTCGCCATATACTGAATTGTGCTTATGTTTCTGTCATCTTCTTCTCAACCCACCTTTGATAATTTCGCGATCAAAGGTGCTCGCACGGCAACTCGTATCACAAAATGTCTTATAGGGAATATATACAATAAAGATCTTGGCAAACATGTGAACGAGCATAAATGTAAAATATGCTAAACACAACTCACATACAAGATAGACTGAGTGAACACATATGCATGTATCATGAAGATAAGGTGCCACAAGAGTCTAAAACATAAAAACCTAAATTTTTTTAAAAAAGTTAAAAAATCAAACATCAAATGATTTAATTTTTTTTACAAATTATCCACCATAAAACATGACTGATTGAGGGCACAAATGGACATATAAAAGGTGTCTCAATACCCAATCATAAAACATTATTTGGATATAAACAAAAGTAGATCATGAAATCATGAACCTTATGAAGGTTCAAATAAAAGCCTCAAATGATACTAAAAGAAATTCAAAGTGTATATATTGTATTACTTTCGACAAAAGCAAGAGAGATGAGCATAATAAGCTCTTGAAACAAGTTTCAACCCAAATAAAACTTTTAGCATCCGGTTAACCTCCCGTGGGTTGCTCAAACCATAAATCTCTCATATAAAATCTCAAGAACAAAGTATAAAGAAAAATATGGTTGATCAATAAAGAGAATCTTCTTTATTAAATTTGATCAAACCACATACAGAATATATTATAAACCACAAATAGATGATCTGCAAGCCCAAACATATAAATATCATCATAAGAGTATTTTATAATGATCCTATAAACACAAACACAATGTTCAAACCTAAAAATTAAAAACAAGATATAATAACAAAAATGATGTTTTAGCATAGTAAAATCATCTTGATAAAAATTGTATCAATTCATAAAGGATGAAAATATGAAAAACTATGAAAGAGAATCATGAAAAAAATATGAATGATAACTTTTCAAATCAAATACCAAGCATAAAATTGTTTTCAATTTTGTTTATAAAACTTAAAAATCGTCTTTGAGAACATGAAAACTAAAATGCTAAAGAATTCATTCTTAAAGATTAAACATGTTTTGGTATCCAATTACTCTTGGTACCGAAGAGTTTAGAGACATAAGCTCTATCATTAAAGCTTAAAGCCCTAGGGTTATGATCCCTTTTGGGCACATTTTGTGCACGGGTCCGGTCATAGCAATAATTATACAAATATCCCATTCGATTGTGATAAGTGCAATGAAAAGGATGCATTTATTTATGTTGATCATGTGAATGTGCACATGAAACATTTTTAAACAAGGGTCTATTTGGAGCATGTTTGTGGGAAAATTTGCAGTAAAAAGACAATGAAAGAAAAATTTGACTTGTATTCCTCTCAAAATCAATTACAATTTGGATTCCGATTACAAAAGAGAGGAGAACGAATTTGATTCTCCCCTTTGTTTAATTCTGGGTTCTTCACGGTGGCGATGGAGTGCCTCCCTCGAATGCTCGCGTCGAGTTTGCTCTCCGTTGACGATCCGACGTCTTGATTTACTAGAACGATGTCTCCTCCTCATGATTTGACGTTATGGAGAACTTGCGTGGCAAGTTTAAAACTCTGGACGAGTTGATAACTCTGAACGAGTTTGAACTCTTGAAAAAGAGTTGATTTAAACCGAAAATCGGTTAATAGCCAAAGATGAGGAAGCTCCTGTTGCCGAACGTTGAAGATGATCTTCCTTGAAGGATGATGCCGATCTCCTCCGAAGTTCGCCCAATGATCTCCCCTGTTGCTGCCAATTCTCAGCTCCAAAAAGCCAGCCTTCAATGGTCGATTCAAGCCAAGAAAAATCCAACCCTGAACTCAGTTGAGTTTACTCGCTTTTATAGGGGATTAAGGGGGTGTAACTACCCTCTAAATCCGCTCCTAAGTGGGCGTGATTTTCTCAGATCGTGGGGAAACGGTTCTGAAATCATTCGACTCATATTTGAATGAGTCAAACGCCCAACCTGGCGTTCAGAACCCTAACCTCGCGTCTTAGGATTGAGACGCGAGGTTGGGTGTTGACTGAACATCCAGAACGCGAGGGTCGCTCACGTTTCGCTTGCTGTAACGCGGGTCCGACTCCAGTGTTTTGATGTAGTAACGCGGGATCGACCCTGGCGTTTTGATGTTGTAACACGGGTTCGACTCCAGCGTTTTGATGTTGTAACGCGGGATCTTCTCCAGCGTTTTGATGTAGTAACGCGGGTTCGACTCCAGCGTTTTGATGTTGTAACGTGGGTTCGACCCTCGCGTTTTGATGTTGTAACGCGGGATCGACCCTCGCGTTTTGATGTTGTAACGTGGGTTCGACCCTCGCGTTTTGATGTTGTAACGCGGGATCGACTCCAGCGTTTTGATGTTGTAACGTGGGTTCGACCCTCACGTTTTGATGTTATAACGCGGGATCGACCCCGGCGTTTTGATGTTGACACACGGGGAGGACCTCCGCGTCTTGTCTTGAAGATATTATCACAAAGTAATCTCTTTTGTCATAGCGTTGCAAAGATCATTGTCTTGTAATCTTCGTCTTGGCTCCTTGAGAATATGAGAGTCGTCAGATTGTAACTCCTGATGTTGATTGTGAATGCTGTTGAACTAGAGCTCTCATCGGTTGTCATGAAGGTCGTCAGATTGTAACCTTCAGCGATCTACGTGAAAGTCTTCAAATTGTAGCCTTCTGGAAGTCGTCAGATTGTAACTTCCATCATCGGTGTTTGATGGAGGATAAGCTATCTATTGTGATTTTTAGACAGCCTACAGAACCCCCTCTAAAGTTTTCGAAAGTTTGCGGTTGACTTGGACGAATTTTTGGAATACTTTGGATCTCACTCTGATCCTGAAGCTGTTGATTCCTTGTCACAAAAAAGTTGTTCTCTGCACTCGCTTTGAAGGGAGCTTGGTTGAAGGGATTTTCCACGCAGGACCTGTGTGAAGGTATGCGCCATAATCCAGCTTCTGGAATGTGGGGGTGGATCCTGCATTTTGAACTTGAGATACGGGTTTCACCCTTGCATGTTGAATTTGGAATACAGGTGTGACCTCGGTGTTCGGTTTTTGCATCGCGGGTCTGATCTCAACGTTTTGATTTAAGACATGGAAGTGGCTTCCGTGCATTTTTGACTAAGTCTTTGAGACTTATCTTTGGCGCATCTGTTTTAAGTCTCGACTCACATCCATTAAGCTGATGGGCCTGCAAATGTGCGTAGGATTTTTGGCAAACCCTCAGCCATCAACGGATTTGATAAGCCTTTACCGACTACCGTTTGAGTCGGGCTAGCATGTGGATTGTCTAAGTCCGTTCCACATGTAACGTTGTGCTAAGAGAATGAACTCTCTTAGTCTTGATGCTATGATTTTGAATACATAGACTTTGTCATTTTGACGGGAAAAGACTAACCGGCAACGCGTGTTAGGCGTAGGCTTATCTCTAATTAGGGATCGAGATAAAGTCCCCCATGCGTATGAGGCATGGATTTTGATGTCCTTTTCATGGTAAAAGACTAACCGGCAACGTATGTTAGACATTGACTTATCCCTACTTAGGATTCATGATAAAATTCCCTATGCGTGTAAGGCATGGATTTTGGCGTTATTAATAACGACCTGCTACGATATTGAATACGTAGGCTTTGCTATTATTACGGGAATATGCTACCCGACAGCATGTGTTAGATGCAGATTTATCTCTAATTAGGGATCGAGATAGACTCCCCCAGGCATGAATCCTGGTGTCTTTTTCACGGCGAAAGATTAACCGGCAACGCGTGTTAGGCGTAGACTTATATCTAATTAGGGATTGAGATAAAGTCCCCCATGCGTGAAGGCATAGATTTTTGGTGTCGTTTCTTCCTGTGTGGCTTGAAACACCGAAAGAAAGTTGGAAGTGCCAGAAGTATAGTATTAACTTTGGCATGAAATTTCACTTAAAGTGAAATTCAAAAATTTTCTTTATTATCACTAGGATAATTCTAAAAAATCTTTAATCCGTTGGGGATTTCATAATGAAAACTTGCTATTCTTGTTGAAAAAGGATTAACAAGTTCATTGGGGGGTTTGACTGTTAGAGGTGTGATGTTAACCTAACAATATTTTATTGACCTATCGCTCTATTGAGGAGAGTCGATAAGTGGATTTTTGTCAGAGGTGTAGTGTTAACGTGATAGAATGTGTGTTGCGATTGGAGCAACTTTGTAGACTTATCATCCTATTAACGAGGATTGATAAGTGAATTTGTCAGAGGTTTAGTGTTAACGTGACAGGGATGTGTTGCGATCGGAGCAACTTTGTGGACTTATCATCCTATTGACGAGGATTGATAAGTGGATTGTCAGAGGTATAATGTTAACGTGACAGGATGTGTGTTGCGATTGGAGCAACTTTGTGGACTTATCATCCTATTGACGAGGATTGATAAGTGGGTTTTGTCAGAGGTGTATTGTTAACGTGACAAGAATTTGTGTTACGATTGGATTGTCAGAGGTATATTGTTAACGTGACAGGAATGTGTTCTTGTGACTTGCACAAGATTTTAGGAATTAGCGTCTCGCTGGGGAGACTTGCTAGGTGAGTTTATCATCAGGAACAATGAGTTTTGATACCTGTGATTTGAATTTGATTTTGAAGACTTAGTGTCTTGCTGGGGAAGATTGCGATTTGAGCAATTTTGAGGACTTATAATCCTATTGTCAAGGATTGATAAGTTGATTGTTGTCAGAGGTATATTGTTAACGTGACAAATTGGGAGTGATGCAAGTTGAATGCATACTCTGTGGGGATGATGATCGTCAGAAGTGTAATGTTAACTCGACGATGTAAAAGATTCGTTACTCTTAATCCAATGGATTCCAAGTAACCAACCCCCAGTCTTGATTAAGACTTAGCAGGGGAAGAAAAATAGGTAGACCAGGCACATCGCCTAGTGGGGCACTATCCATGAAGTCAGAATAGAGACACATCACCTGGTAGGCCATTATCTGATGAGTTTGACTATCAGAGGTAACTGTTAACATGATAGTTTTGTGGACCCGCCATCCTATTGAAGAGGATTGGCAGGAGAATTTGGAGGGAATGGACTATCAGAGGTAACGGTTAACGTGATAGTTTTGGTAGACCTGCCATCCTACTTGAAGATGATTGGTGGGGAATTTAGAGGAAATGGATTATCAGAGGTAATAATTAACGTGATAGTTTTGATAGACCCGTCATCCTACCTGAAGAGGATTGATGGGGGGAATTTGGAGAAAACAGACCATCAGAGGTGATCATTAACGTGATAGTTTTAGTGGACCTGCCATCCTATTGAAGTGGATTGACAAGTTGATGGACTATCAGAGGTAAATGTTAACGTGATAGTTTTGTGGACCTGACATCCTATTGAAGTGGATTGACAAGTTGATGGACTATCAGAGGTAAATGTTAACGTGATAGTTTTGTGGGCCTACCATCCTATAGAAGCAGATTGACAAGTTGATGATAGTTCTGGTAGATTTTGTGGTTGACAGAGGTATTCTATTAAACATAACAACTCAGAAAATTTATTACTCATAATCCAATGAACTACAAATAAACCAACCCCCAGTCTTGAACAAGTGTAGGGGGGAAAAGGAGAAGACATGACACATCGCCTAGTGAGTCATTATCTAGCGAGTTTGACTATCAGAGGTAATTATTAACGTGATAGTTATTGGAGACCCGACATCCTACTGAAGAGGATTAGCTTCAGTGGTCGTAGTATCTTCCCCTTCTGACTGAGGAGATTGGGCTTGGTCCGATTGCTCAGGAGAAGATTGGGCTTGGTCCGATCGCTCAGGTTGATCCTGCCTACTTTGTTCTTCAGCTTTGATCCTGGCAATAATCTTTTGAGTCTGTTCGCCTTGAGAAATTAGTTGTCTCCAAGAACGACATTCTGCAACTCCGATTTGGGCTAGGAGGTCGGTCTGCAAGTTGTGTCGACAGGTCTCTACTAAAGTAGACTGTGTCATACCTGACGAACACTGGAGAGCCATGGTTCGGAACCTTTTGACAAATACTTTGACGGATTCCCTCTTCGTCTGCTTAGTGGCGAGAAGGGTATGGATGGAGACTTCTGTATCCTCTTCAAAAACTCTTGACAGGAAGAGTCTCTCTAAATCTGCCCACTTTTGGATACATCCTGCAGGCAGTTTCCTGAACCATTCAAAGGTAACTCCCTTGAGGGTGCCAATGAACAATCGAGCCAGTATGGCATCGTTTGATATCACATTCCCAGTCTGTGACTTGAAATGATAGATATGTTGGTTCGGTGATCCCGTGCCGTCAAAAGTTTGTAGCGTCGGGACTTCAAATTTTGGAGGATAATGGGCTGCATCCCATTCGGCAGGATAGGGTCTGACAACTCCCTTGTCTTGGAGCTCGCTTTTGTTGGCCATGGCATTGAGGCGGGCTTCCAATTCTTCCATTTTGGCAGACTGGAGATTATACTCGTTCTCAGTCTCTCTTCCTTCATCAGAGGAAGATTCCAGGTTGTGGGCTTCTTGCTCAGAAGCAGTATTTCCCTTCCCTTTGCTTGTGTGAGGTCGGGATGAAGATGCTTTTCCTCTCCGGGAAGATTCTTGCCTACGTGGCGAATCTGTCTCCTGAGATTTGGCCTTGTTTGCGACGATTTGAGTCAACATGGCCATGAGTTCATTGATGGCCTCCTGCTGAGATTTGAGCATGGCCTCCTGCTCGTCAAGTCTCTTCGCGAGATCTTCATGGTTTCCCGTCATATAAGCGGGGCTCTCATGTTCAACAAAAGAGCTTGATGATTGGGACTCTGTAATGACTGAGTGTTCATCATTGGAATTGGTTCCCCTGGCTAACCTCTGATAGTTGACAGGGGGAATGGCTCCTGTTCGCGTCCGAGTGCATCGGTAAACTCCTTCAAACTCGTTAGCGAAGTCTTTCAAGCCAGGAGACTGATCGTTCTCTGACTCATCGGAACTAGGAACTGATGATCTCCCTCTGCCGATCATGTTAGAAGTGACTCTAAGGTATTCATCCTCAGAAGTCTTCTTCTTGTGTGAACGCCGTCGTTGGTTGAATAAAGCAACGTTCGTAGATTGGTTGAACACCAGCAGTTGGGCCGCATATGAGCAGCATTGGCGTCCCGAGAGGACCGTAGGAATCAGTCGTTCACATTGAAATGAACGAATGACTTGTTGCATCGATCTTTCTCTCGATGTGAACTCTCTCGAATCTGTTATAAAGATTCGAGGAGAATTACTCACTGATTGTGAGGTTTGAACTGGAACCCCCAGTCCATGGAATACCCCCCGGCGGGGTTCGGGGCAGTGCCCCGAAGCTCCACAGTATACACCAACTTCTATATTGGATTTGGAACTTGGGACGCGAGGGTCGCGTTTGGCACCTGAGACGTGAGGGTCGTGTTTGGCACCTGAGACGCGAAGGTCGCGTTTGGCACTTGAAACGCGAGGGTCGCGTCTGGCACTTGAAACGCGAAGGTCGCATTTTGGTTTGGCGACATGAGGGTCGCGTTCTTCATTGTCGACGCGAGGGTCGTGTTTTGACTGGGAAACGCGAAGTTGAAGTTCGCGTTCAACGAAGGCTTGAGGTTCGTGTTTTGGCTGTAAAACGCGCCATTGAGGGCCGCGTTCAGTCTGGTTCTCGCGAAGCTCCTGTTCGGGCTCATAGACATCGAGCTCAGGGTCGCGTTTAGGCTCACGAACGCGAAGTTCGCGTTGGTTGGAGGATCAATTTTCTCGAAGTTGTGCCCGTCACTGAGACCTTCTTCTTCGATGAGCAGTGTTCTTCTTGGCCTGTTTTAAGGCTTTTGCAAGGGCATCATCAGTGTTGATTGGATCTATCTCCGTCTTAAGCCTTTTACCACCCATGACACATCGTGTTGACGCGGGTGTGGAATTTTCAACTCGTTGAGCGAGTTTGGCAGAGGCAGAGCCCAGTCCTTCAGAGGAGGGGCTGTTTGATGAATTTTGACCAAAGGAGAGGACTTTCTTTGGCACTCCATCAACAGTTGGAGATTTAGTCTTCTTGGAGACTTTATGGATCTTGCGCATAGCCTTAGGGCTAAGGGATCCGAAGGAGATAGCCTCCTCAAACTTGGCTTGATCAAACTCTACCACGAGAGTTTCGACGGTTGTTCCAGTGAGATGAACATCGAATTGCACCACCACTTCTTCATCAGAGAAGCTAGTCCCCAGCAGAGTCGCCATCTTTTATTTGTGGGAAAATTTGCAGTAAAAAGACAATGAAAGAAAAATTTGACTTGTATTCCTCTCAAAATCAATTACAATTTGGATTCCGATTACAAAAGAGAGGAAAACGAATTTGATTCTCCCCTTTGTTTAATTCTGGGTTCTTCACGGTGGCGATGGAGTGCCTCCCTTGAATGCTCGCGTCAAGTTTGCTCTCCGTTGACGATCCGACGTTTTTGCTTCACTGGAACGATGTCTTCTCCTCACGATTCGACGCTGTGGAGAACTTGCGTGGCAAGTTTGAGAACTCTGATGATCGAGTTTGAACTCTTGAAAAAGAGTTGATTTGAACCGAAAGTTCGGTTGATAAGCCAAGGATCAAAGCTCTCTGTTGTCGAAGTTGAAGATAATCTTCGTTGGAGGATGATGCCGATCCCCTCAAAAGCTCGCCCAAGGATCTCTCCTGTTGCTGTTAATTCTTAGTTCCAAAAAGCCAGTCTTCAATGGTCGATTCAAGCCAAGAAAAATCTAACCCTGAACTTAGTTGAGTTTACTCGCTTTTATAGGGGATTAAGGGGGTGTAACTGCCCTCTAAATCCGCTCCTAAGTGGGCGTGATTTTCTCAGATCATGAGAAAATGGTTCTGAAATCGTTCGACTCATATTTGAATGAGTCAAACGCCCAACCTGGCGTTCAGAACTCTAACCTCGCGTCTTAGGATTGAGACGCGAGGTTGGGTGTTGACTGAACATCCAGAACGCGAGGGTCGATCACGTTTTGCTTGCTGTAACGCGGGTTCGACTCCAGCGTTTTGATGTAGTAACGCGGGATCGACCCTGGCGTTTTGATGTTGTAACGCGGGTTCGACTCCAGCGTTTTGATGTTGTAACGCGGGATCGACTCCAGTGTTTTGATGTAGTAACGCGGGTTCGACTCCAGCATTTTGATGTTGTAACGTGGGTTCGACCCTTGCGTTTTGATGTTGTAACGCGGGATCGACCCTCGCGTTTTGATGTTGGAACGTGGGTTCGACCCTCTCATTTTGATGTTGTAACGCGGGATCGACTCCAGCGTTTTGATGTTGTAACGTGGGTTCGACCCTCACGTTTTGATGTTATAACGCGGGATCGACCCCGACGTTTTGATGTTGACACACGGGGAGGACCTCCGCGTCTTGTCTTGAAGATATTATCACAAAGTAATCTCTTTTGTCATAGCGTTGCAAAGATCATTGTCTTGTAATCTTCGTCTTGGCTCCTTGAGAATATGAGAGTCGTCAGATTGTAACTCCCGATGTTGATTGTGAATGCTGTTGAACTAGAGCTCTCATCGGTTGTCGTGAAGGTCGTCAGATTGTAACCTTCAGCGATCTACGTGAAAGTCTTCAAATTGTAGCCTTCTGGAAGTCGTCAGATTGTAACTTCCATCATCGGTGTTTGATGGAGGATAAGCTATCTATTGTGATTTTTAGACAGCCTACAGAGCATTTTGTAACTTAGAAACTTTTTGAAAATCATAACAAAATTTTCCAAGATGTCCAAATCTACCACAAATATTACACTTAAATACATGTGGTTCTTTAGAAACATTTGGAAAAAGTGAATTTCTTTTTAAATCAAAACAATACTTGGCCAAATGACCAAAGCGATCACAAATATCACATTTTGTACACATGAGCATGTTTATGATTATCACTATATGTGTGTACATGTGTATGAGATGGAAAAGTTTGATGGGATGCACAAACATGATTAGGCTTGTTAGGCTTTTGTGCATTATAACAAAATTTAGCAATATGACATTTATGACCGTAAATTGAATACTTGTAAATTTTGTTATACATATGTGCATAGTGAGTAGTTTTCTTGAAAGAATTTGTATGGGATTTTGCACATATGTCCATAAGCTTGTTGTTATTAATAATGCAAGTTTTTAATGTTGAATCTAAAGTGGATATTCTACTTTTAATATGATTCAACTCATTATTTACTGTAGGCATCAAAAATTACCTATAGGTTCTCCCACGTAACTCGAGATGGAGAGAAGATGATTAATGTCATTATCTGAGTCAAAGAAGATTATCTGACGTCGACAAGTGAAAGAAGCGAGTCGACGAAGCGTACGAGATAATAGGACGATAGAATAGCAAAGAAACGGTCCAATCGAGAATTATATTTTACTCACGAAAGGTGAAGCGCCACTCGTGTCTCGTCCGCTCCACATATGATTCACCCATGGAAGGTTGTAGATCTTTTCTTGGCTTTCCGATGTATTTTGAATCACATCATTCCGAGATTGGACCTAAGAATTTTGGTGAAAGCAGTCAAATAGAGGAAAACGACGTTTCGGCCTTAGCCAATATGGTCCAGGCCCAGACTGTCCAGAATCACCACGGACTGTCCAGAACTGCCCCGGACTCTCCAGAACTGCCCCGGACTATCCAAAACTGCCACAAGCTATCCAAAACTATCACAGACTATCCAGAACTGCTCCGGACTATCCAGAACTGCCCCGGACTATCCAGAACTACCCCGGACTGTCCATAATCACCGTGAACTATCCAGAACTACTCCAGACTATCCAGAACTACCCCGGACTGTCAAGAATAGCCGTAGACTATCCAGAGCTACTTCGGACTATCCAAAACTATCGTGGACTATCCAATACTGCTCCAGACTGTCCAGAACTGGCGTGGACTGTCCAGAACTACACCGAATTGTCCAAAATCATTGCAGACTGTCTAGAACTGCCTCAGACTGTCCAGAATCACCATGGACTGTCCAAAACTACCCTAGACTGTCCAGAATTATTACGGACTATCCAGGACTGCTCCGGACTATCCAGAACTATTACAGACTGTCCTGAACTGCTCCGGACTGTCCAGAACTACCCCGGACTGTTCAGAATCACCGCAGACTATCCAGAACTATCTCAGATTGTCCAGAGTCCCCCTAACTGATTTGAGGTTATCTATAAACGTGGTTAAGTGATTACAACTGAGGATAAGATCAAATCGTTCGTTCTTATCCAAAAACAGGGCTTCTAAAGCCTATAAATATAGCCCTAGGGCCTTCATTTGCACAGATCCAGAATTTTCGAGCCTTGACGAAGCCCTTTCGGTTAGGAAAGTGAAGGAGCATGAATTTTTAGAGAGGAAAAGGAGATCTTGGTGACTTATTCGGTATAAAGAGGAATAGTTTGAAAGATTTGCATGTAGTTCATCCACTTCCCTCGAAATCGCACCTTGTTGTGATTCTTGAGAAGAGTGGGTATCTCACCTTGCTGAGATATTCATTTTAGTTTCTTGTCTCCTTTGTGAGGCAATGAAATCATTCTTTGAATCTGATCATTTGGTGGTCCACGGATAAACCCCAGCACCGACAAAGATCCCGCACAAGCAGAAGATCGATAAACGATCTCTGCGTGTGTTCTCAGGAAATCTTTCTGTTTCTTTTTATTGTAAGAAAAGTCTAATGAAAATACTTAATTTTTCTTTTATTTCGAGTCATTGTAATGCCTAAAGTTGTAATAAATTTGAAAGTAATGAAACCGATTTCCGACGCAAATATCCTTACGACCATAGTGGGAGCCAACAGCCTCGTTGCTGAGGCTATGGTGTCGCAGCCGCTGATCAAGATCCTGGTGGATGAAAAGGCTGAGTATGAATTCGACCAACAGAACTTCAAGGAGTATATCTCTTCCTCCTCTAGATCTTCTTCTCCCTACAAGCGCAGGAAGACTACTTCCCTGAGGAGGATTCGTTGGTCTTCAGATCTGAAGACTCGGGGTGATAATCTTCACCCAAGTGCTGTGGAAGACTCCTCTCTGGCCTCTAAGAAGGCCGGATCTGACGTTTGTGACAACTCCTCAAAGGTTAATGAGTTGCCCATCGAAGGCACACCAGTTTTGACGAAGAGGGCTAGCCAGAGGCGCCGCCAATGTCTTGCCCATCACCTGATGCTTGGAACAGGTGGAGAAGAGGGCTAGCCAGAGGCGCCGCCAATGTCTTGCCCATCACCTGATGCTTGGAACAGGTGGACGTACTCCGCTACTAAGCAGATCTAGAGTTTAAAAAGCATCAAGTGGCTAAGCCATCGCCACAACAAGCATCAGGATCCTCCTCCCAACCATCAGCTAACAAATGGGTTCGTGTCAAACGAACTCGTTCTATGCTCGAGGAGCGCATCCAGAAGCGCCGCGCACTTCTTACACATGCCCGGACCCTTGTGCAAAAAGTATAAGAGTTGCAAAAGGAAGAGATGGTCAAAGAGCCACCAAGACCTAAGCAGGTTTTGGTGCCGAAGGCCAGTACCACTTCCAAGGCTGCTCCCCAGCCTTCATCAATTTCAGATCCCGCTCCTCCTACTCCCGCACCTTCGGTGAATCCTTATGGTAGCGTGGATCTCTCCAAATTCAAGATTCCATTAAAGGATCGCCTGGGTCCTCTACATGAAGATCAAGGCAAAACTCCTGTCAAATAATGCTTAGGACCAGCGAACGAATCCCGAGCGACTCTTCAGACTGGGGGTCGTACACGACCTCCCAATAAGACTATTCCTGTGACCGTCTGCTTAGGGGTGCGCGTAGAAAACTAGGAGCCCATTAGGGTTTTACCCCCATAAAGGTGTGATTCCAAATGAGTGACTCCTGCAAACACCAACAAGGCATTATCTAATCAGATGAAGACGCGTCTGGCAGAAGAGGACGTTATACCTAATAAACAGCCAAAAGGTTGCTTCGGCTACAACGCTGATGAGTTGTACTATTAGGCTGGGGGTAAGTCGCAAAAGAGAAATACCCCAGAAATGGACTCTCACTATCCCTGTGAGAGGTTAATCAGGACAGTATTATCAGAATGTAGCTGCCTCAAGACCACTCCACAGAGAGTCTCAGTATTCTGAAGGCTTTTCGCTGAAGCGTCAAAACCCAAATCAAGATGCTTTCGTAAAAGAAGATCGGCCATTCAAGATGATGAACTCCCAGAAGTCACCATCAATATGGCTGACAAAGAAAAATCTGTGTTCGCTTCGAGTGACACTAATCCCGATTTTTCTCTGGGAAGAAAAGTCAATTCAGGGATAGCCCAACGAATGTCTTGGCTCTAGCTAGAAGCCGTCAGAATTGGGGATTACTCTAGGATGTACGAAGGACTTCCTTCAGAAGATGAACTTTTAGATACTTGCTCCACAATCGCCTCTAATGATACAATGTCTAGCATGGGGTGAGCTCGAGAAGTATTCATGATCACTACCAAACAAGTGACTCAACTTCTTCAATAAGCTTTGGCCAAACAGAAAGAATATTTTAAAATCGGAATGGAGATGGCAGTGCAACGGGTCAAAGATTTACATGCCCAACAACTCTTAAGAGTTATCAAATCAGCACGGTGAATCCAGTCGTCGCTACACTACTAATCAAGTCAGGGAGCATCAACTGCTGGAACGATATGAAAACCTCATTCCTTAACAACTTCTTCGATGATGACACCGAAGTGTCGATCAAAGCTCTTCTGGATGAAAAGCAAAAGGACGGAGAGTCAGTTGACACTTTCGTCAAACACTTCCAAAATAAGGCGATGAATTTTGAAGATCCTATCACAGAGGAGTTCATACTCCAGACCTGCCATCATAATCTCTCCCTCCATATCCTCGAAGTCATAGGGGTTGCCCCATCAACCACCTGGAAAGAATTAAAACTGCATGGAGAACAAGTCGAGTGCTTCCTCAAAAGAAAGAAGCTCAAGAGAGGCTAGTCGACGGTTAACATACCTGAATCTACTGTCGATACAAATCAAACGTCACAACGACAACCTCAGAAACAACAAAGGACTCCGGACCCAAGAATCCAAAAAGAGTACTCCTTCCAGGATGAGGAAGTTCCAACTATCTTCAAGTACCTCCTCACCAATGACAAAATCGAGCTACCACCTATTAAAGATCAAGAGGGATCTAAGAGGATTACATATCCAAACTACTGTGTATACTACATGAGGGTTCTTCATCCCACAAAGATTTGTTTTGGTCTCAAAAACAAAATCTAAGCCTTAATTGACTCCGACATCATAATGGCAAAATAAGCCAAATGAGAGCGGTGTACACTCAGAAGAGTATATGAGTATAAACTGCTCCTCCTTTGTACTCTAACAAGGTATACAAGTATAAACTGTTTTCTAAATCTCCAATTGGTACACTAGGCTAAACTGTTCCCTATGTTCGATGGGATGTTCCTGAAGAATACTACACATGGTATTCTTAAGGATAACCCAAAACCAATAAATTCTTAATCATGATAAAAAAATAATTAAGAACCTCACACTATGGCTATTAAACCATTTCCAATAAGATTAAAACCCTCTCAATGTGACTTCTCAAGCATTCTTTTGTCGAAATAAGATTCAATGACTTCATCCGGTTAATCTTCCCTCATAAAACTCTCACGATCTAATTATGGAGTGCTTAATCCATCACTGATCAAATTAATTGACGGTGGGTCCACTAAAAATTATTTCTAGTTTGATCCACTCAAATTCCCACTATGTCTATACACTCAACACTTCCATTTTAGAGTCCGGACATAGTATTGAAAGTTTCAAAGCCCCTTGTGTTAAAGTTCTTGCAACTTGACACCAGAAACTCCTATTGTATTAACACAGTGATTTGTGCAAATCGACATTCCCACTATTTTTTGTACCACCTCACTCCCATCTTAGACAAACCTTTAAATAGTTAGGACCACAACCAAAATCCCCTCTCGATTCCTTCCATGAACGAGAGGTCCACAAATTGAACGATCAAACCTTTAAACAGTTATGGTCATTCCAATTCCATCTTGGCCAAACCTTTAAATAGTTAGGACCACAACCAAAATCTCCTCTTGATTCCTTCCATGAACGAGATGTTCACAAATTGGACGATCAAACCTTTAAATAGTTAGGGTCATTCCAATCCCATCTTGATCAAACCTTTAAATAGTTAGGACCATAAGCCAAAATCCTCTCTCGATTCCTTCCATGAATGAGAGGTCCACTTTTAAATTGAACGATCAAACCTTTAAACAGTTAGAGTCGTTCCAAATCTCATTCGGTCAAACCTTTAAACAGTTAGGACCAAAACTAGAGTTCCCTTTTGATAAACAAAAGACCTCCACCCGCATCGAGTGATCAAACCTTTAAACAGTTAGGACCGTCTTAATCTCCCCTCTGGTCAAACCTTTAAACAGTTAGGGCTAAGGTCGGAATTTCATCTCGATAAATGAGAAATCTCCCTTCAGATTTAATAGTCAAACCTTTAAATAGTTAGGGTTATCTAAATCTTTTTGATTCTTAGAGTGGAGATGCTACT